>NC_056430.1:13724476-14085101 GCF_018296145.1 Oncorhynchus tshawytscha | reverse complement strand
GTTGGTTATGTTGTCATAGTTGTTCCTAGGGGGGCATATGTGGGAGGGAATGCTGTCACCTGCAGGCAGGTGTTTGTCCCCCTGTGTGCTGAGGGTGTCAGGTTCTTGTCCGGTTCTGGCATTTAGGTCGCCACAGACTAGTACATGTCCCTGGGCCTGGAAATGATTGATTTCCCCATCCAGGATGGAGAAGCTGTCTTCATTAAAGTATAGGGATTCTATTGGGGGGATATAAGTAGCACACAGGAGGACATTTTTCTATGTTAAGATAATTCCCTTTTGAATTTCTAGCCAAATGTAAAATGTTCCTGTTTTGATTCATTTAATGGAGTGAGTTAGGTCTGCTCTATACCATATTAGCATACCCCCTGAGTCCCTTCCCTGTTTCACACCTGGTAGTTTGGTGGATGGGACTGCCAGCTCTCTGTAACCTAGAAGGCAACCAGTGGGTCCGTCTCCTCTATACCAGGTTTCTTGCAGGATGACAATGTCTGTATTACCGATTTCTTTGGTGATGTCCGGGTTCCTGCTATTTAGGCCAAAGGCAGATGACCTCAGGCCTTGGATATTCCAGGATGATATAGTGAAGGCTTTTTGTTCCATAAAGTGTCTAATGTTGTTGGTTGTGGTTTGGCCTCAGGCCAGTAAGTGTGAGCAGAGCCTGCTGAGCATCTGGTACATGCCATTGGCTTGGGCGATGGCATTTACCTACCTCATCCCCATACTGTTTTTATTTATCTACTTTTCTGCTCTTTTGCATACCAATATCTCTACCTGTACATGACCATCTGATCATTTATCACTCCAGTGTTAATCTGCAAAATTGTAAATATTCGCCTACCTCCTCATGCCTTTTGCACACAATGTATATAGACTCCCTTTTTTTTCTACTGTGTTATTGACTTGTTAATCGTTTACTCCATGTGTAACTCTGTGTTGTCTGTTCACACTGCTATGTTTTATCTTGGCCAGGTCGCAGTTGCAAATGAGAACTTGTTCTCAACTAGCCTACCTGGTTAAATAAAGGTGAAATAAAAAATAAAAAAAATAAAAAGAGTGGGGGTTGGGCCTGTTTGCCCGCTCACTACCTGGACGTATGTGTGACTTCCATGTTGAGGCCCTCTTTGCGGAGGTGGGGTGCATGGGGTGGGCAGGAGTGGCATAGGTCTGATCTGAGGGGGCCTAAATGGGGTGTGGGCATGGTTGATGCGGGTGGGCGTTGATTGGTTGGGGTGGGGGTGTGGATGTGTCTGGGGGTGCTGTGGTCTGGGTCTGGATGTAAGTCCTCTTGGCGTGGGTCCTCTATGTGTAGGTCTGGGGGGGGTCCTGCAGGTCTTGGAGGGTGTCTCGCTGGTCTGGGTGGGGTGTCTATTGATCTGTTGCTCCTGTGTGAAGTGTTGGGGATACGTTTGAGAGCAATGTCCTTTAGAGTTCGGGCAAAGGTGGGCACTGCTGCCTTGTGGAGGTGGACCTGGTCATAGAGGCTGTTCAAGTCCAGGGTGGAGTGGTGGGCCAGGAAAACATTTGGTTTTGAGACACAGTCACGGGAAATACTTGCGTTTACCCGCTGTATTGTGGCAGGGTGGAAGTCTTTTCGTGGCAAGGTCTAGGGCGCGCTGGGTGTTTGGACACCAGAGTTTAGAAACACTGTGTTTGGGATAAATATTTTTTTATTCTATATATTTCCCATTTGAGTCCATAAGGAGTACAATCTGTGTCTTGTGTTTGTACTCAGTGGGTGTGGGGGGGGTTGTCAGAAGGGCTATCAGGGTGGCTGACGGGAGGGTGCTTAGAGGGGGTGAGAGCCGCTGGACTTGGGGTTCTTCATTTGTCTGTTCTGCTGTGATGTCGACTCTATGGTCAGGGTCTGGTGTGGACTGTTCTGCTGTGGTGTCGAGACTTTTGTCGGGTGCTGAGGTGGGCTGTTCTGCTGGCTTCTCTGTGGGGGTGGCCACCTCTCTAGTGGGTTGTTCTCTGTCACACACCATCCCCCTCAACCTCTCCTCCAGCAGTCTGATCCTCTCCTCTAGTGCTCTGTTCTTCTCCTGCTCCTGCTCTTTCTCCTGTTGAAGTTGTCTCACCACTCTCCAGAGTGCAGATATGTCTCTCTCCACCTCCAGCACTCCGGGTCTGGTTAAGGGGGTGTTGTTGTGCTGGACTGTTGTCTGGGTCTGTGCTGACTGGAGTGTAATCACCTGCTGTTCCAGCTCCACCTGCCTTACCTCCAGCTGGGTGAATTTATCCTTCATTTCAATGAGGGAGTAATAATCTGCCGGGAGGTTGACTGTGCGCTGGGGGTTGCTCGTCTGTGGGGTTATATAGTGAAGAGGTCTGGTCTGACCCGCTTGGGGTGGGGGTATCTTTATCAAGGGAGAGCTTCTCCTGCTGGGCTAATTCTTTAATTTGGTGAAAGTCCAGCTGAAACTGTTTGGGGTTACCCTGTATCATTACTGTTCCGGACTTATAGAGGTTAATATTAGCTGACTCAGAGTCCTCGTTGTCAATTATCCTGAGTTTCCAACCCTCGTTAACCCCCCCTCTCTTAACAAAGGGGTAGTGTGCTAATATAGCTCTGTGCCATGCCAGCTGATGGTTTGTGTGGAAGATAAGGTTGCTGATGTTCCCATTTTTGCAATAGTCAGCAAAAAGTGTCTCTTGATTTTCCATAAGGAGCTTACGTTTGTCATCTTTTCTTGCCTTATCATTCTTTACATACACAGGGTACTGTATTTTAATTACCTCTGAACAGCAGGAGGGATCTTCTAAGGCCTCTCCATTTGGTTGGATTGGACTGTTTGACTCTCCTGCCATTGTTGGGCTTTGACACCTCTCACTTGACACGTCAGTGCTAGTTGAAGCTGTATCAAGCTTGGCAGAATTATGTTAGCATTCAGTCCTTATAAGGTAATGTTGTATATTTTTCTTCTTGGCTTTTGGAAATAGTTTCAGACTAAACATTACTCACTCAGTTCCAGGTTGGGTGGTGTTTTCAGGTTTCTGTTGTTTTCCAGAGAATTTGCTGTATAGAATAATAATCCTTGGTAGTTGTGAACCTTCCAGGTGATTCCGACATTCCGTCCAAAATCAGGTTGTATGTTTTGAGTTTTGATTTGAAGTGAGGGTTATGTTGTAGAGGGTAGCATGCTGTATGTGTTCCTGACAAAAAAATCCAAGTTTATCTAACTCTAAATCTATCTTTTTTTTATGCTGAAAAATGCAGGAGCTCATCTGATCGTGACCTCTGCTCTGCTCTCTCTCTCTGTCTCTCTCTCTCTCTCTGTCTCTCTCTCTCTGTCTCTCTCTCTCTGTCTCTCTGTCTCTGTCTCTCTCTCTCTCTCTCTCTCGGTGTCTCTCTCTCTGTCTCTCTCTCTCTGTCTCTCTCTCTCGGTGTCTCTCTCTCTGTCTCTCTCTCTCTCTGTCTCTCTCTCTTTCTCTCTCTTTCTCTCTGTGTGTTTCTACATGTTTTGGACATTGTCTTTCTCCCGACCCTTGATAATGTAATAATCACAGAGGGTTCTCCCGTAACTCTAACTTTTGCAATTGAATTAGCTCAAAAATGTCCGGAATCAAACGATGCGGTTACTGGAGTCTCTAAAAACCCTTTCATCCTTTTGTGGTTACCATTCTGAACTTTTCCTTCTGACATTGCCAGCTGTTTCTTCTCTTGCCATCTCTGCCCAGCTTAAAAGAGCTGAATCTACATCAACTACAGTAGTAATAATCAGAATCACATGACAGGAAGAAAAGTTACAGCATGTTTACATGTTACCATCCAAATACTGCATTGTGGCTTGGATTGAACGGAGCCCCTGTAAGCCAGTGTAAACTGCAGTCCTGAGGCTGAGGCCAGTCTCCATGGCACCAGTGGTGTCTGCCACTCCAGAACTCTATGTGAGGGATCTGACCCCCCTTTCTCTACAGACAGCAGACACTACTTCCTGCTTTAACAATGGGGGGCTTTGGACCTCCTGCTGTTCTCCTGTAAAACACATTTAGAGGAACTCAGCCATGCAGCTTACATTCTCATGCTGTTCATCACATGGCCCTTGAACATCTTTAGACACGGTAAGGGGATGACAGTAACCGGAAAGGAAACATAACTCACACTACAGCGGATTCTGAGGACAGCCTGGTTTTCATCAATGTCAGATCAGTCCAAGTGGGACCAATGTATCCTGCCTACTACAGTACAGCTAAGGGTACTTTCCTGACTGTTGTCATGTATTATGTAAAGTTATACTAGACGCAATAAGTTTGAAGTTACTATTGGAGTTGGCATTAATTAAGAGTCACTGTTTGCCATGTGGGGTGTCTCTCTGTATACTACTGTACATGTAATAAGATACCACTCCGCTTACACCGTGGTGACTGCCTTGATTTGCTTGTCTGGCAAGAATAAGTACAACCAGACCAAGGATACGATGGAAAAGATCTGTTTACATTCTGTTAAGGAGTCTAACGGACTATCATACCTAACAACATGATGTGCTCATTTCAGGGACTAGAGGATAACAACATATTTATATGTATGTTTATTATATGACATAACATATTATTTATATAATGTGAGAGTTGGATGATCTGCTCTTGGAAGAAAATGTGTCATATAAGTTTAATTACTTTTATACTTAAAACAAAAAAAAATTGGTGGATCAGCTTAATATTGAGGAAAGAATGTTGTTTCCAATGTAATTGTCTGAATCATTTCCAATACCCATATTTTTGGGGTAAATACGTATATATATCCATACACGCATGCCTACATACAGTGGGGCAAAAAAGTATTTAGTCAGCCACCAATTGTGCAAGTTCTCCCACTTAAAAAGATGAGAGAGGCCTGTAATTTTCATCATAGGTACACTTCAACTATGACAGACAAAATGAGAAACAAAAATACAGAAAATCACATTGTAGGATTTTTTATTAATTTATTTGTAAATTATGGTGGAAAATAAGTATTTGGTCAATAACAAAAGTTTATCTCAATACTTTATTATATACCCTTTGTTGGCAATGAGGTCAAATGTTTTCTGTAAGTCTTCACAAGGTTTTCTCCTCTAGAGCAGTGATGTTTTGGGGTTGTTGCTGGGCAACACGGACTTTCAACTCCCTCCAAAGATTTTCTATGGGGTTGAGATCTGGAGACTGGCTAGGCCACTCCAGGACCTTGAAATGCTTCTTACGAAGCCACTCCTTCGTTGCCCGGGCAGTGTGTTTGGGATCATTGTCATGCTGAAAGACCCAGCCACGTTTCATCTTCAATGCCCTTGCTGATGGAAGGAGGTTTTCACTCAAAATCTCACGATACATGGCCCCATTAATTCTTTCCTTTACACGGATCAGTCGTCCTGGTCCCTTTGCAGAAAAACAGCCCCAATGCATGATGTTTCCACCCCCATGCTTCACAGTAGGTATGGTGTTCTTTGGATGCAACTCAGCATTCTTTGTCCTCCAAACACGACGAGTTGAGTTTTTACCAAAAAGTTATATTTTGATTTCATCTGACCATATGACATTCTCCCAGTCTTCTTCTGGATCATCCAAATGCTCTCTAGCAAACTTCAGACGGGCCTGGACATGTACTGGCTTAAGCAGGGAGACACGTCTGGCACGGCAGGATTTGAGTCCCTGGCGGCGTAGTGTGTTACTGATGGTAGGCTTTGTTACTTTGGTCCCAGCTCTCTGCAGGTCATTCACTAGGTCCCCCCGTGTGGTTCTGGGATTTTTGCTCACCGTTCTTGTGATCATTTTGACCCCACGGGGTGAGATCTTGCGTGGAGCCCCAGATCGAGGGAGATTACCAGTGGTCTTGTACGTCTTCCATTTCCTAATATTTGCTCCCACAGTTGATTTCTTCAAACCAAGCTTGCTTGTTTGTAGGTGACCAAATACTTATTTTCCACCATAATTTGCAAATAAATTCATTAAAAATCCTACAATGTGATTTTCTGGATTTTTTTCTCTCATTTTGTCTGTCATAGTTGAAGTGTACCTATGATGAAAATTACAGGCCTCTCTCATCTTTTTAAGTGGGAGAACTTGCACAATTGGTGGCTGACTAAATACTTTTTTGCCCCACTGTATACACATATATACATACACATACCTATATAGACATGCATGCTTTTTTTAAAGAATATACCTTTATTATTATTCCCAGCAAACCCTACCACCGATCCCCCAATTGGAGTAAACTAATAAACACTTCTGCTTTTACCTTCAATCCATACATCTTATACACATTTTACAGACACAGTCTACTTTACAATAGTTATCTCGTTTGTTCTTAGTCCTTCCTCTATTTCTGATGTCCATCCAGTTTGATTTCTATTTGTAACTGTGCTATTTCACAAAAGTTCTGAACCTATATACATTGTGCAGACCACATATGTTTTACATTGGTTATCTTGTTATTAGTCCCACCCTTCAGCTCCATTCAACCTCTCCCATCTATCTCTCAACATCATCCATTTTGGATTTCTATTTGCCATATATTTTTCAACTGCTGTGACGCTTCACAAAATAATTGAACCTTACTATTCTCATAGCTTCTACAGATTGTAAATTAAAAATATTTTTTTTTGCTCAAATAATTATTATATTATTGATTGATTGACTATGGCTTTTCAAATCACCCAGTATTGCTATCTGTAGCGTTAGTTCTAGGCAAATGTTGCAATTCTTCAGCCAACTACTTCTATACTTGATATACAGTAAGTTGTACAACAATAACCCAAGTGTGATAGTGAAATGTGAACTAAAGGAAGAGAGAAATATATCACAGCCTCTGTGGTATTTATTATACAGTAGCTTCCAGTGGGAATGTGTGTAGGGGAGTTAGGGAAGGATGTGTGTAGGGGAGTTAGGGAAGGCTGTGTGGTGGAGTTAGGGGAAGCTGTGTAGGGGAGTTAGGGAAGGCTGCGTTAGGGAAGGCTGTGTAGGGGAGTTAGGAAAGGCTGTGTAGGGGAGTTACGGAAGGCTGTGTAGGGGAGTTAGGGAAAGCTGTGTAGAGGAGTTAGGGAAGGCTGTGTGGTGGAGTTAGGGGAAGCTGTGTGGGCTAGTTAGGGAAGGCTGAGTTAGGGAAGGCTGTGTGGTGGAGTTAGGGAAGGCTGTGTGGTGGAGTTAGGGAAGGCTGTGTAGGGGAGTTAGGGAAGGCTGTGTGGGGAGTTAGGGAAGGCTATGTGGGGTAGTTAGGGAAGGCTGTGTAGGGGAGTTAGGGAAGGCTGTGTGGGGTAGTTAGGGAAGGCTGTGTGGTGGAGTTAGGGAAGGCTGTGTAGGGTAGTTAGCGGAAGCTGTGTTGGGTAGTTAGGGGAAGCTGTGTGGGGTAGTTAGGGAAGGCTGTGTGGGGTAGTTAGGGAAGGCTTTGTAGGGTAGTTAGGGCAGGCTGTGTAGGGGAGTTAGGGGAGGCTGTGCCGGGGAGTTAGGGGTGGCTGTGTGGGGGAGTTAGGGGAGGCTTTGTGAGGGAATTGCGGGAAGCTGTGTGAGGGAGTTAGGGGAGGCTGTGTGGGGGAGGTAGGGGAGGCTGTGGGGGCGGGATAGGGGAGGCTGTGTGGGGAGATGGGGGAGGCTGTGTGGGGGAGTCTGGAAGAAGAGGAAGCGGTCTTTCTCCATTTGCAGCCACCAGTCAGAGTGTAAGAAGGGGGAGTCTTTGGGAGCAGAAAGTAGAGACATCCAGGATGTTTAAAACATGAGAATTCCTCTGTGGGGAGTTAGGGTAAGGGTTGGACCCTCCAGGCCTCCTCTTCTCTGGCTGTGGGGTGTCAGGCTTAGACCCTCAAAACCTCCTCTCTGGCAGTAGAGAGTCAGAATTGCACCAGGTCTTTTCTCCTCTGGCTATGGGAAGTCAGGGTTAGGGATGGGCCCTCCAGGCTTCCTCTCCTCTGGCTGTGGGGAGTCAGGCTTGCACACTCCAGGCCTCCTCTCCACTGGCTGTGGGGAGTTAGAATTGGACCCTCCAGGCCTCCATATCACTGAATGTGGGGAGTCAGGCTTGGACCCTCCAGGTGTCCTCTCCTCTGGTTTTGGCAAGTTAGGGGTAGGCTTGTACCCCCCAGGCCGCCTCTCCTCTGACAGTGGGGAGTTAGGCTTGCACCCTCCAGGTGTCCTCTCCTCTGGTTTTGGGGAGTTAGGCCTGAACCATCCAGGCGTCTTCACTGACTGTGGGGAGTCAGGCATGGACCCTCCAGTCCTCCTCTCCTCTGACTGTGGTGAGTCAGGCATTGACCCTCCAGTCCTCCTCTCCTCTGGCTGTAGGTAGTCATGCTTGAACCCTCCACTGTGGGGAGTTAGGCTGTGGTGAGTCAGGCTTGGACCCTCCAGGCGTCTTCTCTGACTGTGGGGAGTTAGGCTGTGGTGAGTCAGGCTTGGACCCTCCAGGCGTCTTCTCTGACTGTGGGGAGTTAGGCTGTGGTGAGTCAGGCTTGGACCCTCCAGGCGTCTTCTCTGACTGTGGGGAGTTAGGCTGTGGTGAGTCAGGCTTGGACCCTCCAGGCGTCTTCTCTGACTGTGGGGAGTTAGGCTGTGGTGAGTCAGGGTTGGACCCTCCAGGCGTCTTCTCTGACTGTGGGGAGTTAGGCTGTGGTGAATCAGGCTTGGACCCTCCAGGCGTCTTCTCTGACTGTGGGGAGTTAGGCTGTGGTGAGTCAGGCTTGGACCCTCCAGGCGTCTTCTCTGACTGTGGGGAGTTAGGCTGTGGTGAATCAGGCTTGGACCCTCCAGGCGTCTTCTCTGACTGTGGGGAGTTAGGCTGTGGTGAATCAGGCTTGGACCCTCAAGCGTCTTCTCTGACTGTGGGGAGTTAGGCTGTGGTGAGTCAGGGTTGGACCCTCCAGGCGTCTTCTCTGACTGTGGGGAGTTAGGCTGTGGTGAATCAGGCTTGGACCCTCCAGGCGTCTTCTCTGACTGTGGGGAGTTAGGCTGTGGTGAATCAGGCTTGGACCCTCCAGGCGTCTTCTCTGACTGTGGGGAGTTAGGCTGTGGTGAGTCAGGCTTGGACCCTCCAGGCGTCTTCTCTGACTGTGGGGAGTTAGGCTGTGGTGAGTCAGGACTTTAGACCCTCCAGGCCTCCTCTCCTCTGGCTTTGGGAAGTTAGGGGTAGAGTTTTACCCTCCAGGCCTCCTCTCCTCTGGCTTTGGGAAGTTAGGGGTAGAGTTTTACCCTCCAGGCCTCCTCTCCTCTGGCTTTGGGAAGTTAGGGGTAGAGTTTTACCCTCCAGGCCTCCTCTCCTTTAGCTGTGGGGAGTTTGGCTAGGCATGCCCACATCTGGGCCCCATTAGCCACATCAGATCAGAACTGGTGCTGGAAAAGACACCTGACTGGACCTGAACAGGACATTTGAGTTTACATTAATTCTATAAAACATTACACTTTAATTACCCGAGAAATAAAGAAGAAAAATAAATGAATGCAGTGAGATGAAGACTCCCCACAGCCAGAGGAGAGGAGGCCTAGAGGTTCTTGATTTTCCTGATCAACAACCGGCACCATGACAACCCTTCCTTGGTGTTGGATATGGGGGTTCTGGAATTGATCCCCTGTGAGTTGAACCCTGACCCCACACTTACGTCAACTCACTCAGCAGCCAGTCCTATAAAACCAGGGATGGAGATGAAGGCAATGGTGGATGCTGATTGGAACATGTTCAGGCCTAGTCTATAGAGCATTGCACAGACGCAAGCACCCCCCCCCCCACACACACACTAACACACACACACACACACACTAATACACACCACCTATACCCAGGGATGAGCCTTGGGTTTTGTTGGATAGATTGCCTTTCAGTGTGGATGCTGGGGCCCAGAGTGCTGGGTGCTACAATGCTGGTATTGTCTGACAAAAGGAAGGAACAGTGGGTTAACTGCCTTGTTCAGTGGCAGAATGACAGACTTTTACCTCAGCTCGGTGACTCAATCTTGTAACCATTCGGTTACTAGTCCAACGCTCTAACCTCCTGCCGCCCCCTTTAAAGAGTTGAATTTCCAAAATCTCACCACTCTACGCACATTTTTATCACACAACCGCCTGGTTTAAATTTTGGACTTCAAGCAAGGTTTCACAGATCCCGATGAGCTTCAATTCAATTAGTCTCAGCACCAGATAAATGGCCAAAGATTCTGGTCTATTGACCCCACTGGTCGTCGTCCAGAGATTGCTTCAACTGATTATTACCGCTCACTAGTAAGTATTTTGTCCAAACCTATTATGTTTCGATGAGTATTCAGTGCAGTGTGGTGAAAGAGTAATGTATGTTCAGTCAACATCATTCAAAACAGCATCCTGTTCAACGTCCAGCTTCACTGTACATCTAATATATCTAAGTACATACTGCAGCTAAGTGTATCTGACGATTGAAAGATCCATTGTGTCTTCTTCTAGAGGGTTGTTTGTAGAAGATCTTGTTCCTGTTTGGTCTATGGAAGGTTATGCTCCATTCTCTTTGGAGCCTGCAGTGTGTTGACAGATGAGGTCACATGAGGCACGGTTGTCAAAAGACTAGACTGTGCTAATTATGATGACAACTGTTATCCAGACAAATGTATCCGCTTTGTAAATATTTATCATCATTGTTCCTTTATGTAAGCAGTGGTTGAAAACATAGGGTCTTATCTTGTTGGAAACCTTATTCCTTATATTGATATCACAATATATAATGTTGATGGAATTTATTTACAGTAGTAAAAGCCAATGGGGCAGCAGGGTAGCCTAGTGATTAGAGCGTTGGATTAGTAACCGGAAGGTTGCAAGTTCAAATCCCAGAGCTGACAAGGTACAAATCTGTCGTTCTGCCCCTGAACAGGCAGTTAACCCACTGTTCCTAGGCCGTCATTGAAAATAAGAATTTGTTCTTAACTGACTTGCCTAGTTAAATAAAGGTAATTTTTTTTTTACAAAAATGCATTAAGTATGATCCCATAGTCAAATGACGCAAATTTTCAACCATTCTTCGAAACACTTAGTGATATGCCCGCCAAGGATTCACTGCTACAATACGGCATTGTAAGACGGAGTGACACACACTATGTCACTGGGGGTTTGGCTGGACTCCCACTACCTCTTCCCTGAGTGGCTTAGTCTTTGCCAGGGTACTTCTCCAAGTGCTAGTGTATATTAATACATCCACTGTTCTATACTACTGAAATACCACACAGTATAGGCCTGACACATTAATTACTGTATACAACTTAAAATACCATACATTATATTAATACATTAATTTACATTTTAGCAGACACCCTTATCAATTAGTGCATTCATCTTAATATAACTTGGTGGGACAACCACATATCACAGTCATAGGAAGTACATTGGGCTAATTAAGAACTGTCCTCCCGAAGGAGTGGGAAGGCCAAATGACCAGAGGTGGCAGAACGGCGTGTTGGGGTTAGGGTGTAGGGTTTGAGCATAGTCTGAAGGTAGGGAGGGGCAGTTCCTCTTGCTCCGTAAGCAAGCACCAGGGTCTTATAGTGGAAGCGAGCTTCAACTGGAAGCCAGTGGGGTGTGCAGAGGAGCGGGGATGTTTGAAGAGCAGGTGGCCTGCAAAAATCTGGATGAATTGCATAAATTATTCTGGATACGTCTTTACTGTATACTACTAACGTACCATACATTATACTAATACATTCATTACTGTATACTACTAAAATACTATACAGTATACTAATAATTTCATTACTGTATACTACTGAAATACCATACATTATACTACTACATTCATTACTTTATACTACTGAAGTACCATACATTATACTACTACATTCATTACATTATACTACTACATTCATTACTTTATACTACTGAAATACTATACATTAAACTAATAGATTCATTACTGTATACTACTGAAATACTATATATTATAGTAATACATGCATTACTGTATACTACTGAAATACCATAAAGTATACTAATACATTAATTTCTGTATACTACTGAAATACCATACATTATACTAATGCATTCATTATTATATACTACTTAAATAATATACATTCTACTAATACATTCATTACTGTATACTACTGAAATACCATACAGTATTCTAATACATTCACTACTTTATATTACTGAAATACACACCCCTCAAAGCTCACTTATGCCTAAACTAGCTTACCTCAGTTGTCTTATCCTATCACAACCAAGCTGGAAACCATTTGTAAACTAGCTTACCTCAGTTGTCTTATCCTATCACAACCAAGCTACAAACCATTTGTAAACTAGCTTACCTCAGTTGTCTTATCCTATCACAACCAAGCTGGAAACCATTTGTAAACTAGCTTACCTCAGTTGTCTTATCCTATCACAACCAAGCTGGAAACCATTTGTAAACTAGCTTACCTCAGTTGTCTTATCCTATCACAACCAAGCTGAAACCATTTGTAAACTAGCTTACCTCAGTTGTCTTATCCTATCACAACCAAGCTGGAAACCATTTGTAAACTAGCTTACCTCAGTTGTCTTATCCTATCACAACCAAGCTGGAAACCATTTGTAAACTAGCTTACCTCAGTTGTCTTATCCTATCACAACCAAGCTGGAAACCATTTGTAAACTAGCTTACCTCAGTTGTCTTATCCTATCACAACCAAGCTGGAAACCATTTGTAAACTAGCTTACCTCAGTTGTCTTATCCTATCACAACCAAGCTGGAAACCATTTGTAAACTAGCTTACCTCAGTTGTCTTATCCTATCACAACCAAGCTGGAAACCATTTGTAAACTAGCTTACCTCAGTTGTCTTATCCTATCACAACCAAGCTGGAAACCATTTGTAAACTAGCTTACCTCAGTTGTCTTATCCTATCACAACCAAGCTGGAAACCATTTGTAAACTAGCTTACCTCAGTTGTCTTATCCTATCACAACCAAGCTGGAAACCATTTGTAAACTAGCTTACCTCAGTTGTCTTATCCTATCACAACCAAGCTGGAAACCATTTGTAAACTAGCTTACCTCAGTTGTCTTATCCTATCACAACCAAGCTGGAAACCATTTGTAAACTAGCTTACCTCAGTTGTCTTATCCTATCACAACCAAGCTGGAAACCATTTGTAAACTAGCTTACCTCAGTTGTCTTATCCTATCACAACCAAGCTGGAAACCATTTGTAAACTAGCTTACCTCAGTTGTCTTATCCTATCACAACCAAGCTGGAAACCATTTGTAAACTAGCTTACCTCAGTTGTCTTATCCTATCACAACCAAGCTGGAAACCATTTGTAAACTAGCTTACCTCAGTTGTCTTATCCTATCACAACCAAGCTGGAAACCATTTGTAAACTAGCTTACCTCAGTTGTCTTATCTAATCACAACCAAGCTGGAAACCATTACATGGAGGAGAGAGTTTGGGCGTAAGAGAAAGGAAAAGAGGCAGTCTAAAGAACAAAGCCCAAAGTCTTCTCTTTTCAAAGGACTAAACTCCCTATCCTGCACCCATCAATCGATAAATTGGGCCTTGAAATGAGATCTGTGTGAAAGGCGAGATGGGCCACCCTGTATAGGTGCCTGAGAGGGCTGGCCCCTGGGGTGGGTACCTATTGTACCCCCGGCATGGGGCATTGAGGCTCACGCAGCCCCCCCCATCCTCCCCTACCAAGAGGATCAGGTGACCCTCCAGCACCTTTGAAATCGGGTACGTGATCAAACACCCCGCCATCACAAACTCCACCACAGCCCCCTCCAGTGAAATCCAGGCCAGTTTACTGACATTGATGGGTTGGGTGCTTGGATCATTGGAGGGAATTTCCGTTCTTATCCAAAATTACTGGCTTTAGGAAAAGCATACTAAGTTTGAGTCCATTTGAAAAATGTAAAAAAGTTTTACTTGTAAATGAATGAAAGTATTCAGGTAACTGTGTTTTCCTGAAGTGGTTTAACTCCCATTACATAAAGAACAAAGTGTCATGGGGCAGTGGGAAGGAGATTAGTGTTTTCTCCTAACCATATGGATGGTATAGGTTCCTGATGTTATCTCTAGAGTACCGTCCTTTCTCTCTTTCTATCTGTCTTCTTACACCCCCACCAGTTTTCCGCTCCTCTTCTTGTTCATTGTTCTGTCGTGCCTGTTGGGAGATTGGAAGGGAAAATTCTTCATTCCTCTGTAATTAG
Organism: Oncorhynchus tshawytscha; assembly: GCF_018296145.1. NCBI lineage: Eukaryota > Metazoa > Chordata > Actinopteri > Salmoniformes > Salmonidae > Oncorhynchus > Oncorhynchus tshawytscha. The sequence continues at coordinate 14,070,994 of NC_056430.1, read as the reverse complement.
TCCTTTTCTTCCAACACTGCCAGGGGTCAGCAAGCTCCAAGCACAGGGACATAACGTTGTTTAGATATCTGAGCCAAAATATGGTCTCTCTCTCTCTCTCTCTCGCTGTCTCTCTCGCTGTCTCTCTCTCTCTCTCTCTCGCTGCTGTCTCTCTCTCTCTCTCTCTCTCTCTCGCTGTCTCTCTCTCTCTCTCTCTCTCTCTCTCGCTGTCTCTCTCTCGCTGTCTCTCTCGCTCTCTCTCTCTCTCTCTCTCTCTCTCTCTCTCTCTCTCTCGCTGTCTCTCGCTGTCTCTCTCTCTCTTGCTCTCTCTCTCTCTCTCTCTCTCTCTCTCGCTGTCTCTCGCTGTCTCTCTCTCTTGCTCTCTCTCTCTCTCTCTCTCTCTCTTGCTGTCTCTCTCTCTCTCATCCAATCAGCCAGTGGGTGCTAAGAAGACATTCTTGTAACATGCTTCATTGAGCACTTCAGATTCACAGACAAGCCATTACTTTTCCATTACCCGTTTACATTCCAACACTGTTTTCATCTTTATGCTCTGAGTGACAAATTGCACAATTTATAAATCCAACAGTACTGAATATCTCAGTGTCTCAGGACTGCCCTGGGATACATACTGTACATGGGATCTAAGGAATGGCCCCAGCTCAACCTGATCTTTGAAAGAGAACTCTGCTAAAACCAAAATTGCTTACTTTGCTTTCACTAATCCTGTTCATGTCAATGCCTTGCCAGGGCCCGTTCCTACGACCATCATGGTATTTTGTGTTTCTAGGTTTCTAGGTGTTTTCAAATGAACACATTCCACAGATTATCATAATTTTGAAAGGTTTTGTGCTAGTTTGTGTAATTGTAGGTTATGGTGACACAATCTAAGACAATAAAATGGATGATAATTATGTATGGAGTTGTCTTTCCGTAGGTTATTTACACATATCAACATGATTAGAGAGGTTTCCTGCAGAGGAATTTGGAATTATAATATAATTTCAAGCTGTGTAATTCAGAAATAACTAAATAAAAACAAACAAGTGCAGTATGTCTTTTCTCTACAGTAACAATGCATGAACAAACTAACACCATGGTCCTTATACAACATCTCCAACTGTGTGACATATAATTGTGCTTTATTGTAACGACTGTTGGTGGAAGACGGTGAGGACCAAGGTGCAGCGTGGTAAGTGTTAATCTTGTTTATTTAACTTAACACTGAATAATCAAAACAACCGAAACAGTTCTGTCTGGTGCAGACACAAAAACAGAAAGCAACTACCCACAAAACACAGGTGGGGAAAGGCTACCTAAGTATGGTTCTCAATCAGAGACAATGATAGACAGCTGCCTCTGATTGAGAACCACACCGGCCAAACAACAAAGAAATCCAAAACATAGAAAATGAACATAGAATGCCCACCCTAGTCACACCCTGGCCTAACCAAAATAGAGAATAAAAGCCTCTCTATGGCCAGGGCGTGACATTTATATATAAGTCAACTTTTGTTTCATCTGTCCACAGAATATTTAGCCAGTAACGTTGTGGAACATCTAGGTGCTCTTTTGCAAATTTCTGTCATGCAGAAATGTATTTTTTTTGGACAGCAGTGGCTTCTTCCCGTGGTGTCCTCCCATGAACAACATTCTTGTTTAGTGTTTGACGTATCGTAGACTCGTCAACAGAGATGCTATCATGTTCCAGAGATTTCTATAAGTCTTTAGCTGATGCTCTAGGATTCTTCTTAACCTCATTGAGCATTCTGCGCTCTGCTCTCTCCTAGGATGAGTAGCAACAGTGCTGAACTTTCTCCATTTATAGACAATTTGTATTACCGTGGACTGATGATTGTCAAGGCTTTTAGAGATACTTTTGTAACCCTTTCCAGCTTTATGCAAGTCAGCAATTCTTAATCGTAGGTCTTCTGAGATCTCTTTTGTTCGAGGCATGGTCCACATCAGGCAATGCTTCTTGTGAATAGTAAACTCAAATATTCTGAGAGTTTTTTATAGGGCAGGAAATCTCTAACCAACATCTCCAATCTCATCTCATTGTTTGGACTCCAGGTTAGCTGACTCCTAACTCCAATTAGCTTTAGGAGAAGTCATTAGCCTAGGGGTTCACATACTTTCCCCAACCAACACTGTGAATGTTTCAATGATGTATTCAATATAGACAAGAAACATACACTAATTTGTGTGTTATTAGTTTATTTCTTCGGGATTGGTGTCCCTTCCACGGGATGGTTGAGCTAACGCAGGCTAATGCGAATAGCATAAGGTTGTAAGTAACAAGAACATTTCCCAAGACATAGACATATCTGATATTGGCAGAAAGCTTAAATTGTTGTTAATCTAACTGCACTGTCCAATTTACAGTAGCTATTACAGTGAAAGATTACAATCCTATTGTTTGAGTAGAGTGCACACTTTTGAACATGATTAGTTATTAATAAACAAATGAGGCACATTTGGGCAGTCTTGATACAACATTTTGAACAGAAATACAATGGTTCATTGGATCAGTCTAACACTTTGCCCATACACTGATTCCATCTAGTGGCCAAAATCTAAATTGGTCCTGGGCTGGAATAATACATTATGGCCTTTCTCTTGCATTTCAAAGATGATGATACAAAAAATACAAAATAATGGTTATTTTTTTTCTTTGTATTATCTTTAACCATTGTGTTATATTCTACTACATTCCTTTCACATTTCCATAAACTTCAAAGTGTTTCCTTTCAAATGGTTCCTAGAATATCCATATCCTTGCTTCAGGGCCTGAGCTACAGGCAGTTAGATTTGGTTATGTCATTTTAGGCAAAATTTGAAAAAAAGGGGCTAATCCTTAATTCAGCACAGTTTGTGTGTCTATTGTTAGATGAAGATCTGATCAAATTTTATGACAATTTATGCAGAAATCCAGGTAATTCCAAAGGGTTCACATACTTTGTCTTGCCACTGTACATATAACTGTGACATACATTTCACTCTGAATGGGTAGAAGTAGACCCTCATAGATCACCCCTAACCTCACCTTTAGTTTGAACTGTTACATGTGTTCTGTCGCCCAAGGCTAACTCCTCCGGTTGCTCAGTTCTAAGGTTACAGTGTTGACCTCCATAATCTACGCACTAGTTGTTAGGGCAGCCTGAAAAAAACAGTCAAATAAGCAATGATAACAAATCCAATATTAGTATGCTCTTAGCTGTCATATTCAATAAATCTCAATTTAAATATCTATTTCAGTCAAGCAGTGCTGCAATTGAATATTTTTCAAATTGCCACAAGCTGGTTTATTGTCAGGTTGTTCTTGGATTTGGATGACCCTGGATGGATGAGTTTGGTAACATGTTGGCCCTGGATGGGTGAGTAACCCTTGGCAGAATACTTCCCTTTGCCTCCTCCTTGTGGTGTACACGGGAATAGACTTTGGAATAAGCCAAGTCAAGTACAGGGAGGTTGCCATCATGTTTATAATCTTCTCTAAACAGACTTTCCGTCAGATTTGGTCATGGTTATCAAGTCATGATTTACGTAAAACATGTCTGCCAAGAGCCACCCCTCTTCTAAAGTACCATGCATGGAAACGTTGATATCTACCATAACAAATTAAATGGAAAAGATCGATATGTCATTGATTTGGAGTTTGGAGTTGAAGGGAAAATGACCACTGCTACTTTCTGACAGTGTATTCCGTTTAGGTTATTATGTGTTTGCTTACATACAGTAGAGTATACTATCAAGTCATGTTGCATCGCATCACAAGGATTAGGGTAGTAAAGCTACTGGTAATTTACTGAAGTTACCGGAATCTTCGGCAATTTATGGTAACGTCAGTAACTTATACTTATATTTTCATAGTATACATTTTTTATATCTGTGTCCAAATTTTCCATACGCTTCTAGTGAAAGACAATATGGTTCATGAGAAAATAGCCTAATTAATGAAAAATCAGCATCTAATTAACAATGGCATTATTTTCAATTAACTATGCAAATCGTTTTTCTTTTACAACTGCCACCGATTTGGTGCCAAAACATTTACAACAAAGACATTGACATAGTAAAATAAATAAAAGTGTGATTTTTTAAAAATAAAATAAAATTATGGTATTCACTAAGTTGATGGTTTATATTTAGGATAATGTTTACAGATTGGTAATTCTTTTTTAAATCATGTTATTTGATTATTTTATATATTTCACATGTGAAAAGGTGTGAAAACAGATGGACAGAGACAATTACAGGCACCTGTGATAATCTGAAGTACCCCAAAAGGCCACTGATTAAAAAAATATATCTTGAAAGTTACCAAAATGTTAGCTTGCTTGTAAAATTCACAACTTTCCTGTAATATACCCTCTGCTCCTAAAGAGGATCGAGGGAATGTTAACGAAATATCTTGGACAAAAAGTGCTCATTGTTTTTTATTTATAGAAAAATAAGAACACTATTTCATAAAAAATATCAACAATGTATTCTCATTTAATTATTTCTTATAAGGGGATTTGGATAATTTTGGATAATAACATCCTGTTTTTGCTAAATATTCTCTAAGGGCAGTGAAAGGGAAGGTTGCCTTTCTGAAGGCTTGTTAAATACTTTCAGATTTTGGCCATTTATCTACTTCCTCAGAGTCAGATGAACTCATGGATACCATTTTGATGTGTCTGTGTCCAGTATGAAGGAAGTTAGAGGTAGTTTTGCGAGCCAATGCTCTCCAAAAGATTGACAAACAACTGACACAATGAAACAAATAGTTTGCACGAATTAGCTGGAGTCAGTGGTAATAGTGGAGAGAGACGTTCCTATAGCATGTCTTCACCACACACCCCTCCTCTTATTATTCTAGTCTTTTTAATTATGCTTGAGACACATTTCCTCACACATACACAGTAACCTCAAACATTGTCAGGAAGTAGCAGTGGTCATTTTCCCTTCAACTGAAATCGTTACATTTCAGTATTTCTAACCACCACCTTTAAACGCACACACTACCCAAACTAAAGGACATGTGACATCAAGGCAGAATGTCACATTCCAAATCAGCACTGATACATACTGACATGATACACATTGACCAACATAGTATGTCCATTTGGTGAATGTAGATTGGCGGAGAAAATAAAGGAACATCATAGCACTTGCTCCGAGGCAGATGAACACTTTGCCCTAAACACTGTCCACTAACCTTTTGATGACACAGGGGCACAAACTTCCCCGCATGGGCCTTTGTTGAAGCAGGTAAGGGGACATTTTCTCCCGAACAGTGGACACTGGTTGTCTCCATACCCCCAGTAGTGACACAACTTCCACGCCCCACCGAGGAACATTTTGCGGTGCAGCCTGGGGAACGGGTCAGAGCACACCCTCTCCTCTCCTGGCTCCATGGAGAGGTCATAATCAGTATCAGTCAATGTCGGGATGAAAACCTCACACACCCCATCACAGGGTGCCCCCCATAGGAACAGCAGAGGAGCAAGAAGGAGACAGTTTGGCCTCCAACACAGCATCCGCACCAGGGCCCGACTGATAAACTTGAGTTTGAACCTAAACCAATCAGTGTTGATAACTAGCGCTAGCCCCCTCGTGGAGCTGGGTATGGCTAGTGCTAGTTATCAACTTATTTCAAAATGCACGCAGAGACATAAAATTCTGTGCTGTCGGTGACGTTTAATTTAACATGGTTTTTTTTGTGAGCATGGCCTTGTTTTTATTACAGCATATTGAATGACAGCCATTCATATTCCATTCACCCAGCTCAGTGTAACATTGATAGGTTTAGGCTACTACATGATCCTCTAATTTTCCATATACCCATCATGAGGTTGCTACAAACTAGCCTATGAATGAAAGTTTTAACAATGTAGGTGCAAAGGTTGAGATACATTTTAGTAATCAAGGTGACAGACATTGACACATTTAATACTTTCTTGCTTAATCTTGCCTGTAGCTAGCTGATCTAGGGTGTAATCATTAGTCTAACAGTTGCAAATGATAGTTTCTATTGGACAAATTCAGGTATATTTATCCCCGTTTTGTTACATCTGTTTCTGTTTAAGAAATGTTTTTCAACAGAATCGGCAGAATGAGTACACCCCAAATCACACGCAAACACAATTCACTTTCAAAGCATCCATATACAAACGGCATGATCCTTTTGATCGTTGGATAATTCCTTCTCGCATCTGAACGCTCTCCTCCGCTCAACTTTTCCTTTCTCTTGTGGACTTCAGTGCACAACACATCAGCTGTCTGTGAACAGGCGAATAAACCCTATCCAAGCTAAACCTTCATATCATAACCGCTAAATGCTACACACAGCCTACATCATTGTCACCATATTAGCTAACGTCAAGTCAACATAGCTACTAGAACTAGTAAACCCATTACAATCATGCAATACAGTGTACAGTTAGCAAGCATTTTAGCAGTTACACCAGCAGGCCCGGGGGGCAATAAATGTATTAAACCAAAAGCTTACCTTGACTTGGAAGAGTTCCAGTTTTAGATAGCCATAGCCAGCTAGCTAACATAGCATCCATCTCTGTTTGAGCTGGGTGTTTGAGTAGGCTAAACTAGCTAGCTGCATTTGCTAGCTAAGTAGGTGAAAGTTTAGAAAATGAAATATAGCTCTCTCTCGCTATCCTGCTTCTTATTCATTTTTGAAGAAATTAATTTGTTCAAAACTGTTCAACTGTTGTCTTTGTCTCTCTTTGAGTCAACTACTCACCACATTTTTGCACTGTAGCGCCAGCTAGCTGTAGCTTATGCGTTCAGTACTAGATTAATTCTCTGATCTTTTGAATGGGTGGACAACATGTCAGTTCTTGCTGCAAAAGCTCTGATAGGTTGGAGGACGTCCTCCAGACGTTGTCATAATTACTGTGTAAGTCTATGGAAGGGGGTAAGAACCCTGATTCTCCTAGGTTTTGTATTGAAGTCAGTGTACCCAGAGGAGGACAGAAACTAGCCGGCTACGCCATGGTGCTACCCAACAGTGCTGTTGCGTTTCGTTTATTTGCACAAATAGAAAGACAGTTTGTAACAGTAAATTAACAATATGTGCAGGAGGGGAAAAAAGCCCAAAAAGTCATAAATGGTCATACATCACACAGATTTAGCAGTGTTGACAAACAAACAAAGAATCAAATAAAAACTAGACTCAAAAGGGATAAAGGAATAGAACATCTAATCAGAAAGTCAAGCTACTGGTGTAGAACTGTGATGGACAGTACGTGCCTTTCAAAAACTACAATCAACAATGACAGGAGTAGCTTCGCAAAACCAGGCGGGAATGATTTCCAGATCATAGGGCCTCTATAGGTCATTGAGAATTGAGAATAGGTTGTTCTTGAGTATGGGTGCCGAAGCTGTTTACTGTTTCTTTTTGAGTAGTTATGGAATTTATATGTGGCAGTAAAATAGTTTTTGAATAAAGAGGGTAATAACTGATTTAAAGTGCGGTAAATAAATTGAGCAACTTGAAAATAATGTGTTTGATAAATATTCAGGAGTCGTTCTTTTTTGAAAGTGGTGCTGAATGGTCTCTACAAACGGCAGGTGATATTGTTCTTACAGAGCGTTTCTGCAGATAGATTGATAGTAGTATGGTGTGTGCTGGTCCATATAATGTTACAGTAACGGATGAATGGGAAGATCATTGTCTAATAGAGACAGAGGAAAAGTACTTTTGTTTAAGGGATATCTAATTTTGTATCCCCGTATTTTTGGTGATCTTAGAGGTTGTCTTTATGTGTGCTTTCCATGACAATGCATCATCAATCAGAACACCAAGAAAGCGGGTTGTACAGGCATGATCAACAGGAAAAGTGCATTCAGAAAGTATTCAGACCCCTTCACTTTTTCCACATTTGTTACATTACAGCCTTTTTCTAAAATGTATTAAATACATATTTTTTTCATCAATCTACACACAATACCCCATAATGAAAAAGTGAAAACAGGTTTTTAGAAATTAAAAATAAAGAACAGAAATACTTTAACGTAATTATTAGACCGTTTGCTATGAGACTCGAAAAGTTAGCTCAACTGCATCCTGTTTCCATTGATCAACCCAGAGATGTTTCTTCAACTTGATTGGAGTCCACCTGTGGTAAATTCAATTGCTTGGACATGATTTGGAAAGGCACACATCTGTCTATATAAGGTCTCACAGTTGACAGTGCATGTCAGAGCAAAAACCATGCCATGAGGTTTAAGGAATTTCAAATTTGCTAGATTGGGACAGATTCACGAATTAGAGTGGACTTTCATCAGCCACAGGAATTGTGTCTGCTAAAGTAGGCACTATGTCTGCTAAAGTAGGCACTATGTCTGCTAAAGTAGGCACTATGTCTGCTAAAGTAGGCACTATGTCTGCTAAAGTAGACACTATGTCTGCTAAAGTAGGCACTATGTCTGCTAAAGTAGGCACTATTTCTGCTAAAGTAGGCACTATGTCTGCTAAAGTAGGCACTATGTCTGCTAAAGTAGGCACTATGTCTGCTAAAGTAGGCACTATGTCTGCTAAAGTAGGCACTATGTCTGCTAAAGTAGGCACTATGTCTGCTAAAGTAGGCACTGTGTCTGCTAAAGTAGACACTATGTCTGCTAAAGTAGGCACTATGTCTGCTAAAGTAGACACTATGTCTGCTAAAGTAGGCACTATGTCTGCTAAAGCAGGCACTATTTCTGTGAAAACAGATTCAACTTGTCCGCAATCTTTTTTGGTTCAGAAGTATGTGATCCGTCAACTAGAACTTCATTGGGGAGGGATTTGTTTTTCATCCTTTTATTGAGGATTTCATTGATCGTGCCCCATAGTGCTCTCATATTGTTCTTATGATTTGAGAGTTCACTGTCATAGTATACCTTTTTGGGTTGTTTTAATCATTTGATTGAGTTTGTTTTTATATGTTTTGAATCTTACATGGTTCTATGAAATGAAATAATTTTTGTATAATTAGTTCTTAAAAGAAATGGATTCAATAATACCATTGGTCAGCCAGGGTTTCCTGATTTTAGTCTGTACTTTAGTAAAAAAAAAAAAAAAAAAGATTGTAAGATGTGAATATTTCATTCAAAAACTTGGTATAGGCATGTGAGGATCATCATCCTTTAAAGCATAATTCTTAGAAGGTATCTGATTCTTAAAATGATTGATTATATGCTGGTTGATTATCCAATAACTTTGTTGATTGATGAGATTAACCTGTCTCCTCACTGACGTCGATGACATTAGGAATATGGGGAAAATGATCAGAAATATGTGAATAAACGATGTGAATTAATGGTGTCCAAAAATACTTTAGTAAGATCACGAGTGTCAGAGTTTATAATATGAATGTTGAAGTCTCCCATAATACACCTGTAGACATGATTATAGTTTTCAGTATGGTAAAGCTCTACATTCTCTATGCAACCATGTCTCTTTAACTCCAAGAAAGTCTACTATAGACTGAAAACAGTGTGTTTTAGTCAATGTTTTGGTGATGAGAATATATTTAGTATAGTTTAATCTAAAAAGGTTAGCTTTTTAAATGTTTCACTCTTTTTATGAAATTCACTGAGGTGGGATGGTCCTTCCCTTCCTCCTCTGAGGAGCCTCCACTGATAAAAATGACATCCACAAGTTGGCTCTTGGGAAGTAGATAAAGCCTCATTGCAAAAATCCCGAAGTATCCCTTTAATGGGGAAGCTAGCTAACAAATCATCCCATGATCTTTACACTACTGGATGCCAACAACAACAACAGATGCACACACCGGCTGCTGGAAGCTCACATTCATGTGTTAACTATGATGAACTTTGTGATGGAGTGCTTGACCAAAAAAGGCATGATATGGCGGACTCCCACAATGCAGACAATGAATTTATGGTCTGTGTGCCAGTCTATTTGTGGTAGCTCTCTTGCCAACTCCTTGACTGGCAAACATGACTGGCACCCAGGCTAGTGAATATACAGTATACTGCAGAAGTACAGCAGCTGTAGCACACCACACACCTGAGGTAGGACTATAATCATCTGTTGTTAACAGCTTGTTACAATTTAACATTATGTCCTGTTAGAAAAGAAAGGAAGATGGGTTGGGAATCATGTTTGACAGACACTGAACTGTCAGAATCTGTAGTTAGTGTAATGGATGTGAAACGGCTAGCTAGTTAGTGGTGGTGCGCGCTAAATAGTGTTTCAATCGGTGAAGTCACTTGCTCTGAGACCTTGAAGTAGTGGTTCCCCTTGCTCTGCAAGGGCCGCGGCTTTTGTGGAGCGATGGGTAACGATGCTTCGTGGGTGACTGTTGTTGATGTGTGCAGAGGGTCCCTGGTTTGCGTCCGGGTATGAGCGAGGGGACGGTCTAAAGTTATACTGTTACATTAGGATTATATTTTTTAAAGGGATCCAAATTGAAGATGTATTTAAAATGCACTGGTGAAAACACTGAGATGTACAGGACATACTACCGACTACATTGCAGCTTATGTTTCATGCATAATCTCCCATGAGATACAGCTGCATGATACTCCCGTTACAAAACATTTAGGACACCTTCCTAATATTGAGTTGCACCACCTTTTCCCCTCAGAATTTGCCTCAATTCATGGACTCTACAATGTGTCGAAAGCGTTCCACAGGGATGCTGGCCAGTGTTGACTCCAATGCTTCTCACAGTTGTGTCAAGTTGGCTGGATGTCCTTTGGGTGGTGGGACAATTCTTGATTCACATGGGAAACTTGAGCGTGAAACCCCACTAGCCATTCGGTTCTAGACACCAACCGGTGCGCCTTGCACCTACTACCATACCTCGTTCAAAGGCACTTTTATCTTTTGTCTTGCCCATTCACCCTCTGAATGGCACACACACACAATCCATGTCTCAATTGTCTCAAGGCTTAAAAATCCTCCATACCTTCATTTCATTTGTAAAGTTACTTTACTCATGTGGCCATATTTTTTTAGTCTCCTCATCAATTCAACAATCGCTCCATTCATCTTTATAGGCCAGTGCAGGTAGGTAGTGAACTGATCTCTGTTTTTCTTCATGAGCGTGAGAAAAAGGGTGTGTGAAGGCATCTGTACTAATGGAACTGTTTTCTCTGTCACGTGTCACGGAATGTTTTCTTCGGTCCCCCTGAGACACAGCTAAGTATCTGGGGTGTTTTCGCTAGGAACCAAACTGAACCAAATGGCCGAACCAGGGAGGGACCAATCTGAATTTGTCCAATAAGATACGCTTGTTTTTGTAGCAAAATATTTTCAGATGCAAAAACGTTTCGCTATGGTGGTCACCAATGAATACACCATATGGCTGCACCCATGTGCTGCATTCAGCTTAATAATATGAATCCAGAGTAACAACACGTGTTGCTCTAGTCACTCCAGTCTAAATTCGCATTTAATACTTTTACCTTCTAACTTAGAGACATTATTTGTAGATTGTGCCATTCTATACTATAAAGCCCACCAATGAGGAATGATGAACAGTCAGGTATACTTCTTCACCATTTATTTCATTGACCCTTTTCTATGAACATCACTAATACATTATGGTAGAATTCAAACAGTGTCAGGGTATTCATCTCCTTTGATTTGTTGCGTGTTTGGACATGCTAGCATCCTGTAATCTGCTCAGATTCTCTGATGTCCTTGTTCTGCCATATATCACTGCACATTCTGCAGCCCAGGAGCAAAATAATCATTTCCCAGTGATGGCCCAGAATATTTATACCCCTGTCCCCATCTCGGCTGACATTGTTCTCCTTTTCATAAATCATTGAGCTAAGGCAATTGCACACAGGCATACTATCCTGAATGAGATCTCTTCTCTTCATTGTGTTAGGTGCACTGACTGTGGACCAATCGCTTAGTATTTGTTTGTGTTTAGGGGGTTGGCACAGAGGGGGGAATTCTGACCTGAGTTAAACACGGTAAATGGAACATAATTCCACTTTTTATGCACTTTTCTCTCGATGCGTATTCTGACCTTAAACTTAAGCATGAGAATAGCATGCTATTCACCCATTATTTGTTTAGGGTGGAGATCAAATAAATGAAGGTGTGTCTACAGATACACCGTATTCTGACCTTGACTTAATTCCCTAATAATTCCACCACTGTCATGTGCTTCCTCTGTAAATGCTGTAATGTGGTTGTTGCTGAGGACCATAAGTAAATGTTGATAATACTTTTAAAAAGACATGTAGGCATATTTTTGCCTTTCTAGGGAGTCTTTCCTAGCCACCGTTCTTCTACACCTGCATTGCCTGCTGTTTGGGGTTTTAGGCTGGGTTTCTGTACAGCACTTTGAGATATCAGCTGATGTAAGAAGGGCTTTATGAATACATTTGATTTGATTTGATATTAAATCATTATGGCGCGAAGTGCAGATCAAGCCATAACAGTTTGAACCAAAGGCATGGTGCAATACTTGGTCATGTCATCACACAGCTCCATGGTCAGTGCAGGCAATAGATGAGGGTATAGCCTACTATTGTACACTATTATCCCCGTTATAATTCTATATACACTAATCATCCAACATTACCATGGGATGAAGAACTGAATCGGGCTATTTTCAGATTGAAATAAACCACTGTTTTCACTCTTTCTAATGGCTCTCTCTCTCTTTCATAATGGCTCTCTCTCTTTCGTAATGGCTCTCTCTCTTTCGTAATGGCTCTCTCTCTTTTGTAATGGCTCTCTCTCTTTCATAATGGCTCTCTCTCTTTCGTAATGGCTCTCCAAAGCTGTTTTTTTATGATTCATAAATACAGTTGAAGTTGGAAGTTTACATAGAACTAGTCATTAAAACTAGTTTTCAACCACTCCACAAATTTCTTGATAACAGACTATAGTTCTGGCAAGTCGGTTAGGACATCTACTTTGTGCATGACACAAGTCATTATTCCTACAATTCTTTACAGACAGTTTATTTGACTTATAATTCACTGTATCACAATTCCAGTGGGTCAGAAGTTTACAGACACTAAGTTGACTGTGCCTTTAAACAGCTTGGAAAATTCCAGAAAATGATGTTACTGCTTTAGAAGATTCTAAAGCCTAATTGACTAATTAGACTAATAGAATAATTGACATCATTTGAGTCAGTTGGAGGTGTACCTGTGGATGTATTTCAAGGCCGACCTTCAAACTCAGTGCCTCTTTGCTTGACATCATGGGAAAATCAAAAGAAATCAGCCAAGACATCAGAAAAAAACTGTAGACCTCCACAAGTCAGGTTCATCCCTGGGAGCAATTTCCAAACACCTGAAGGTATCACGTTACCCTGTACAAACAATAGTATGCAAGTATACACACCATGGGACCACGCAGCCGTCATACCGCTTAGGATGGATACACATTCTGTCTCCTAGAGATGAACATACTTTGGTGTGAAAAGTGCAAATCAATCCCAGAACAACAGCAAAAGACCTTGTGAAGATGCTGGAGGAAACAGGTACAAAAGTATCTATATCCACAGTAAAACGAGTCCTATATCGACTTAACCTGAAAGGCCTCTCAGCAAGGAAGAAGCCACTGCTCCAAAACCGCCATAAAAAAGCCAGTCTATGGTTTGCAACTGCACATGGGGACAAAGATCGTACTTTTTGGAGAAATGTCCTCTGGTCTGATGAAAGAAAAATAGACCTGTTTGGCCATAATGACCATCATTATGTTTGGAGGGAAAAGGGGGAGGCTTGCAACCGTGAAGCACGGGGGTGGCAGCATCATGTTGTGGGGGTGTTTTGCTGCAGGAGGGACTGGTGCACTTCACAAAATAGATGGCATCATGAGGGAAGAAAATTATGTGGATATATTGCAGCAACATCTCAAGACATCAGTCAGGATGTTAAAGCTTGGTTGCAAATGGGTCTTCCAAATGGACAATGACCCCAAGCATAATTCCAAATTTGTAGCAAAATGGCTTAAGGATAACAAAGCCAAGGTATTGGAGTGGCCATCACAAAATACTGACCTCAATCCTATAGAAACTTTGTGGGCAGAACTGAAAAAGCACATGAGAGCAAGAAGGCCTACAAACCTGACTCAGTTACACCAGCTCTGTCAGGAGGAATGCACCAAAATTCACCCAACTTATTGTGGGAAGCTTGTGGAAGGCTACCCAAAACATTTGACCCAAGTTATACAATTTAAAGGCAATGCTACCAAATACTAATTGAGTGTATGTGAACTTCTGACCCACTGGGAATGTGATGAAAGAAATAAAAGCTGAAATAAATCATTCTCTCCACTATTATTCTGATATTTCACATTCTTAAATTAAAGTGGTAATCCTAACTGACCTAAAACAGGGAATTTTTGTCAGGAATATTCAAAAACCGAGTTTAAATGTACTTGGCTAAGGTGTATGTAAACTTTCGACTTCAACTGTACTTTGCTAAACCAAAACAATCTACAAGCTCAGAATTTTTTTTTTAAATCCACCAATTGGTGGTGAAACTGAGACGAATATGTTGATATTTAGATGGCATCTTACATTGATCCCTAATATTCTGAACCTGTTCTCTCAAAATATTCTACTTCAGGGCTCTCCAACCCTGTTCCTGGAGAGCTACCCTGCTGTAGGTTATCAATCCAACCCCAGTTGTAACTAACTTCATTCAGCTTATCAACCAGCTAATTATTAGAATCGGGTGAGGTAGATTAGGGTTGGAGCGAAAACCTACAGGACTGTCTTTATCCAGGAACAGGGTTGGAGAGTCCTGTTCTAGTGCTGTAAGTCTGCCGACACAATTCAAACTAAGAGGTTCAATGTATTTAAGGGGATGGCTTAAGATAAATGTACTGAAAACACAACTAAATGAAAACCCCACAAGAAACTCTGTTGGCCAGCAAGTGGGAGGGTTTTTATGAAATATATTCAGTGTGCAAGGTAGCCACACTTGCATAGCGCGTTACACAACTGAATAAGGTAAGTCTGAATACCAAATAATGAGAAGTGAGTAGGAAAGGCGTAAATTCCTAAGTCTGAATCGGCCCCATAGAGAACAATTTTGAAAATAATGTGTGGCATATTTGACCTGGTTAGCTAATGGCTGGAATATATGTCAGCGTTTGTGACTGAATTAGATTGTTATATTTGTTTATATTTTTCTTCCATTTCTCCCTAAAATAAGCCAAGAAAGACCATGTGAGGCAAGTTCATGTGAGGCATGACTGAGGTCTAGGGCACTGAGTGTTTCCTAATCAGGCCACCAGCAGTACCCATGGGGCGATGACTCTGCATGTTTAATCTCACAGGCCTCGGTTGAATGACTTGGCCAGTCCCCATGCAGGAAAGCCAGGATTCCCCCATCACTGTCAACAAAATCTGCCTCCCTAACACCATCTGAAGGGCTTATCCGCTCCTCGTCCCAAATCAGAGCACTAACTATCTTTTCTTGACAACATGGAGTCTCCTCCAGTCATCCACATCTGCCAGTGAGGCTGAAGTTCACCCACATGCAAGTGCACATGCACTGCTGAAAGCAGTTCCCACTTCCCAGTCACAAACAGCTGGTCAACTGTACTCATTCTGCCATGGGAAATATCCTGTTTACCAATGAGTGTTTTATGTTATCGTGCTTTCAGATGTATTCCTTATCTTATAAAACAATGACGTGATTTAATTCAATACTTTGTTTAGCCAGTTTAGGTATTGAGAATATGATGGATAGACATGATCTAAATCAATTCTCTATTTTTTTTAGACTTTGAAATCTTTCATCCTCATGTCTGTGTCCTAATGACATTAAACATGACATTTAACAGGGAGGCAAGTTACATGTACACACATTATGTCTAATGGTCTGGTTTAAGACATTTCCTTTTTTATTAAACTGATGCTGTTCAAGAACCTTTTCAGAGTTCCTGGGTGGCGGTGACGGAAAGAACGATGTGTTCTCTGCTGGGAAACTGGTGCTAATGTCACGTTCATCGTATGAAGGAGACCAAGGCGCAGCGTGGTATGCGTACATTCTCTTTATTAAAAGAATGAACACCGAACAAAATAACCGTGAAACTATACAATATAGTGCTGACAGGCAACTACACATAGTCAAGATCCCACACCAGAAAGTGGGGGAAAGGCCTGCCTAAATATGATCCCCAATCAGAGACAACGATAAACAGCAGTCTCTGATTGGGAACCATATCAGGCCAACATAGACATACAAAACCCCTAGACATATAAAAAACCCTAGACATACAAAAACCTAGAGGACCCACCCTAGTCACACCCTGACCTAACCAAAATATATAGAAAACAGAGATATCTAAGGTCAGGGTGTGACAGCTAATTCCAAAATGGCAGTCTATTCCCTTTATAGTGCACTTCTTTTGACTAGGGCTCTTATCCTAAGTTGTGCACTATATAGGGAATATGGTTCCATATGGGACGTACCCTAAGCCTCTGAATCTAACATTCTCTCACTGTAAATATGAAGGGGTTAAAGTATAAATAATGAATGTCCTCACTTCACTGACTCCCCTAATATTATTATTAGAATCAGATCATATAATATCCCTGTTAAATATACAGTAGTATGTTATTAGGTGTAATTTTTACAACCAGAATGCAGCCATGATTTGAAATGATTTATTTAGAGCACTATTTATTTCCTAATTTAGCACAGTAATCGTAAGGGTATTTGGAGTCCTAGATTTCTCTAAAATGGAGCCCTTACCGTCAGTCAAAATAATAATAATGGTTCTTAATGGTTCTTCAAAGGCTCTCAAAAAATGAATCCGGCCTCTACATCTGAAATACTCCCAACTGGAAAGAATTCAACAAGATTTGAAAAATGTAGTGCTATAACTACTTAAAATGAACACTTGATTACGTCAATCAGTTATACTCATATCATACACATTAGCCGATGCCAATAGCAACAGCAAGTCTTACTGTAGTCCGACACATAATGAAAATGACATTACAAGACTAAATACTTTACAATTTACATACATTTAAATTCATTAACATGTAGTGTGTGTGCATCTATCAGTTACACATATATGTCAGTACTTAGAGTACATACATTGGCAAGATTAGCAAATTTAGGCATAACATGTACAAATGCTGACACTACACATCCAAGTATTTTTTTTTTTTACCTTTATTTTACTAGGCAAGTCAGTTAAGAACAAATTCTTATTTTCAATGACGGTCTAGGAACAGTGGGTTAACTGCCTGTTCAGGGAAAGAACAACAGATTTGTACCTTGTCAGCTCGGGGATTAGAACTTGCAACCTTTCGGTTACTAGTCCAACGCTCTAACCACTAGGCTACCCTGCCCCCTGTATATCTGACCAAATGATGAAAGACAAGCATTGTAATTTTGAATTCCGTAAAGTAAATGTGGAAGAGGTGAAAAATTACTTTTGTCTATCAACAATGACAAGCAACCAGGGTCTGACAACTTGGATGGAAAATTACTGAGGATAATAATGAACGATATTGTCACTCCTATTTGCCATATCTTCAATTTAAGCCTACTAGAAAGTGTGTGCCCTCAGGCCGGGAGGGAAGCCAAATTTATTCCCCTACCTGAGAATAGTAAAGCCCCCTTTACTGGCTCAAATAGCCGATCAGTCAGCTTGTTACCAACCCTTAGTAAACTTTTGGAAAAACTAGTGTTTGACCAGATACAATGTTATTTTACAGTAAACAAATAGACTTCCAGCACACCTATAGGGAAGGACATTCAACAAGCACAGCACTTACACAAATGATGATTGGCTGAGAGAAATTTATGATAAAAAGATTGTGGGGGCTGTTTTGTTAGACTTCCGTGCTGCTTTTGACATTATCGATCATAGTTGCTGGAAAAGTGTATGTGTTGTGGCTTTACACCTCCTGCTATATTGTGGATAAAGAGTTATCTGTCTAACAGAACACAGAGGGTGTTCTTTAATGGAAGCTTACCCAACAAAGTAGAATCAGGAATTCTCCGGGCAGCTGTCTAGGCCCCTTACTTTTTTCAATCTTTACTAACGACATGCCACAGGCTTTGAGTAAAGACACTTTAGCTACCACAGCGACTGATATGACAGCAACACTTGACAAAGTGCTGCAGTTAGTTTCAGAATGGCTGGCAAGTAATAAGTTAGTCCTAAATATTTCAAAAACTAAAAGCATTGTATTTGGGACAAATAATATACTAAACCTTATACCTCAACTAAATATTGTAATGAATAATGTGAAAATTGAGCAAGTTGCTTGGAGTAACCCTGAATTGTAAACTGTCATGGTAAAAACATATTGATACAACAGTACCTAGGATGGGGAGAAGTCTGTTTATAATAAAGTGCTGCTCTGCCTTCTTAACAACACTCTATCAACAATGCAGGTCCTACAGGCCCTAGTTTTGTTGCACCTGGACTACTGTTCAGTCGTGTGGTCAGGTGCCACAAAGAAGAACTTAGGAAAATTGCAATTGGCTCAGAACAGGGCAGCACGGCTGGCCCTTGTATGTACACAGAGAGCTAACATTAATAATATGCATGTCATTCTCTCCTGGCTCAAAGTGGAGGAGAGATTGACTTAATCACTACTTGTATTTGTGAGAGGTATTAAAATGTTGAATGCACTGACCTGTCTGTTTGAATTACTGGCACACAGCTCAGACTCCCATGCATATTCCACAAGACATGCCACAAGAGGTCTCTTCACAGCCCCAAGTCCAGAACAGACAATGGGAGGCACACAGTTCTACATAGAGCCATGACTACATGAAACTCTATTCCACATCAAGTGACTCATGCAAGCAGTAAAATCTGATTTTAAAAACAGATAAAAATACACCTTATACAACAGCGGGTGACTGTGAAGCAACACAAACATAGACACATGAATACAAACACACGACAACCTACGCACTATACACACACATACACATGCATTTTGTGTTATAGATATTCAGTAGTAGAGTAGAGGCCTGAAGGCACACAGTTAATATGTTGTGAAATCTGTTCTGAATGTATTGTAATGTTTTTAAAATGGACTAATGGGGATCCCTAATAAACCCCAGGAAGAGTAGCTGCTGCCCTGGCAGCAGTAGCGGATTTACGTATCGGTGACATGGGCAGCCGACCGGGGTAGCATCTTGCCGTGGGCAGAACGGGGCACCCGATCGGCTCATTTGAACGTCATGTCAATGATATCATGTCACTGTGTGGGACTGTGGGTCAATTAGCCTTGTCGGAGTGGGCGCCCTGATTCTAATTTGTAAACTAGGCAGGCTACTGCCTGCGAAGGTCTCCCACTCAGAAGTACGAGATGGGGAGGGAGGCGGGGGTAGGTTGACCTCAGGTCTCCCCACTGGAAGCCCGAGGGGGGGGCGGGGGTAGGTTGACCTCAGGTCTCCCCACTGGAAGCCCGAGGTAGGGGGGGCGGGGTAGGTTGACCTCAGGTCTCCCCACTGGAAGCCCGAGGTTGGGGGGCGGGGGTAGGTTGACCTCAGGTCTCCCCACTGGAAGCCCGAGGTTGGGGGAGCGGGGGATCCATCAAATAGTGCATCTCTAACTTTGTACAGTACTAATGCAATTAGTCAAATCAGTCACACTATGAAATGCTACCAAATGAACCACAATTAATTCATAATAGTTTGAATATATAGTTTCACAGACATATTGTTGCATTTTTTTCTGGTTTGTGTGAAATCATTAAGAATAATATAAAACCAGTCTGCACACCACCAAGGTGAACTGGTTGACTCTTGGTTGAGGGGATGGGTAATGTATTGATGCTCGAGTGCCAAATCAACACAAATTTGTTTCTATTAGTGTTTGTTACTTCTTTTTGATATTTATGAGTCTTATTTTTGTATATAGCTTTATATTTGTATAGTTTTAAATGTTATGATTATTTATTTGTGTTGTTCCAAATGTCTAAGTAAAAATTACAGTTAAGGCAGAATGGTGCTTTAAAAAAAAAAAAGAATTTTACAAGCTAGAAAACAATGCCAACAAGCTAGAACCACTTGGCAGGAACTGATGGGGATCCCTAATAAACCCCAGGAAGAGCAGCTGCTGCCTTGACAGGAACTAATGGTGATCCCTAATAAACCCCAGGAAGAGTAGCTGCTGCCTTGACAGGAACTAATGGGGATCCCTAATAAACCCCAGGAAGAGCAGCTGCTGCCTTGACAGGAACTAATGGTGATCCCTAATATACCCCAGGAAGAGTAGCTGCTGCCTTGACAGGAACTAATGGTGATCCCTAATAAACCCCAGGAAGAGCAGCTGCTGCCTTGACAGGAACTAATGGTGATCCCTAATATACCCCAGGAAGAGTAGCTGCTGCCTTGACAGGAACTAATGGGGATCCCTAATAAACCCCAGGAAGAGTAGCTGCTGCCTTGGCATAATAAATACAAATACAAAATAGAACAAGTAGGTCACATGGGGTAGAGGCGTTGTGCCGTGGGGTGTTGCTTTATTTGTTATTTTAAATCAGGTATGTCTTTCTTTTGAGCTATAGAACATCAAATCAAATTATGTTGGTCACATACACATGGTTAGCAGATGTTAATGCGAGTGTAGTGAAATGCTTGTGCTTCTAGTTCCGACCGTGCAGTCATATCTAACAAATCTAACAATTCCACAACAACTACCTTATACACACAAGTGTAAAGGAATGAATAAGAATCTGTAAATATAAATATATGGATAAGCGATAGCCGTGCAGCATAGGCAAGATGCCAAGGCAATCTGGACCCTCTATTTCTGAAACTATCCGCCGCCATTGTCGCAACCCCTGTCACTGTTCCGGCGCCGACAGAGATGGCCGCCTCGCTTCGCGTTCCTAGGAAACTATGCAGTTTTTTGTTTTTTTACGTTTTATTTCTTACATTAGTACCCCAGGTCATCTTAGGTTTCATTACATACAGTCGAGAAGAACTACTGAATATAAGATCAGCGTCAACTCACCATCAGTACGACCAAGAATATGATTTTCTCGAAGTGGATCCTGTGTTCTGCCTTTCAACCAGGACAATGGAATGGATCCTATGCGGCGACCCAAAAAAACGACTCCGTAAAAGAGGAAAACGAGGCGGTCTTCTGGTCAGACTCCGGAGACGGGCATATCGTTCACCACTCCCTAGCATTCTTCTCGCCAATGTCCAGTCTCTTGACAACAAGGTTGATGAAATCCGAGCAAGGGTAGCATTCCAGAGGGACATCAGAGACTGTAACGTTCTTTGCTTCACGGAAACATGGCTCACTGGAGAGACGCTATCAGAGGCGGTGCAGCCAGCGGGTTTCTCCACGCATCGTGCCGACAGAAACAAACATCTTTCTGGTAAGAAGAGGGGCGGGGGCGTATGCCTTATGGCTAACGAGACATGGTGTGATGAAAGAAACATACAGGAACTCAAATCCTTCTGTTCACCTGATTTAGAATTCCTCACAATCAAATGTCGACCACATTATCTACCAAGAGAATTCTCTTCGATTATAATCACAGCCGTATATATCCCCCCAAGCAGACACATCTATGGCTCTGAACAAACTTTATTTGACTCTTTGCAAACTGGAATCCATTTATCCGGTGGCTGCATTCATTGTAGCTGGGGATTTTAACAAGGCTAATCTGAAAACAAGACTCCCTAAATTTTATCAGCATATCGATTGCGCAACCAGGGGTGGAAAAACCTTGGATCATTGTTACTCTAACTTCCGCGACGCATATAAGGCCCTGCCCCGCCCTCCTTTCGGAAAAGCTGACCATGACTCCATTTTGTTGATCCCTGCCTACAGACAGAAACTAAAAAAAAGAAGCTCCCACGCTGAGGTCTGTTCAATGCTGGTCTGACCAAGCTGACTCCTCACTCCAAGACTGCTTCCATCACGTGGACTGGGAGATGTTTCGTATTGCGTCAGATAACAACATTGACGAATACGCTGATTCGGTGTGCGAGTTCATTAGAACGTGCGTTGAAGATGTCGTTCCCATAGCAACGATTAAAACATTCCCTAACCAGAAACCGTGGATTGATGGTAGCATTCGCGTGAAACTGAAAGCGCGAACCACTGCTTTTAATCAGGGCAAGGTGACTGGTAACATGACCGAATACAAACAGTGCAGCTATTCCCTCCGCAAGGCTATCAAACAAGCTAAGCGCCGGTACAGAGACAAAGTAGAATCTCAATTCAACGGCTCAGACACAAGAGGTATGTGGCAGGGTCTACAGTCAATCACGGACTACAAGAAGAAAACCAGCCCAGTCACGGACCAGGATGTCTTGCTCCCAGGCAGACTAAATAACATTTTTGCCCGCTTTGAGGACAATACAGTGCCACTGACACAGCCTGCAAAGAAAACATGCGGACTCTCCTTCACTGCAGCCAAGGTGAGTAAGACATTTAAACGTGTTAACCCTCGCAAGGCTGCAGGCCCAGACGGCATCCCCAGCCGCGCCCTTAGAGCATGCGCAGACCAGCTGGCCGGTGTGTTTACGGACATTCAATCCATCCCTATACCAGTCTGCTGTTCCCACATGCTTCAAGAGGGCCACCATTGTTCCTGTTCCCAAGAAAGCTAAGGTAACTGAGCTAAACGACTACCGCCCCGTAGCACTCACTTCCGTCATCATGAAGTGCTTTGAGAGACTAGTCAAGGACCATATCACCTCCACCCTACCTGACACCCTAGACCCACTCCAATTTGCTTACCGCCCAAATAGGTCCACAGACGATGCAATCTCAACCACACTGCACACTGCCCTAACCCATCTGGACAAGAGGAATACCAATGTGAGAATGCTGTTCATCGACTACAGCTCGGCATTCAACACCATAGTACCCTCCAAGCTCGTCATCAAGCTCGAGACCCTGGGTCTCGACCCCACCCTGTGCAACTGGGTACTGGACTTCCTGACGGGCCGCCCCCAAGTGGTGAGGGTAGGCAACAACATCTCCACCCCGCTGATCCTCAACACTGGGGCCCCAGAAGGGTGCGTTCTGAGCCCTCTCCTGTACTCCCTGTTCACCCACAACTGCGTGGCCACGCACGCCTCCAACTCAATCATCAAGTTTGCGGACGACACAACAGTGGTAGGCTTGATTACCAACAACGACGAGACGGCCTACAGGGAGGAGGTGAGGGCCCTCGGAGTGTGGTGTCAGGAAAATAACCTCACACTCAACGTCAACAAAACTAAGGAGATGATTGTGGACTTCAGGAAACAGCAGAGGGAACACCCCCTATCCACATCGATGGAACAGTAGTGGAGAGGGTAGCAAGTTTTAAGTTCCTCGGCATACACATCACAGACAAACTGAATTGGTCCACTCACACAGACAGCATCGTGAAGAAGGCGCAGCAGCGCCTCTTCAACCTCAGGAGGCTGAAGAAATTCGGCTTGTCACCAAAAGCACTCACAAACTTCTACAGATGCACAATCGAGAGCATCCTGGCGGGCTGTATCACCGCCTGGTACGGCAACTGCTCCGCCCACAACCGTAAGGCTCTCCAGAGGGTAGTGAGGTCTGCACAACGCATCACCATCGATAAAAGTGGGGGGCAAACTACCTGCCCTCCAGGACACCTACACCACCCGATGTTACAGGAAGGCCATAAAGATCATCAAGCCTTAAAACCAAATGCATGCTTTTCAGGCGGTGATACAGCCCGACAGGATGCTCTGTTTGTGCATCTGTCACCAAAGTTCAGCCTCCTGAGGCAACAACCACCCGAGCCACTGCCTGTTCACCCCGCTATCATCCAGAAGGCGAGGTCAGTACAGGTGCATCATCTCCTTTGTTTTGTTGACTTTGAGTGTGAGGTTATTTTCCTGAACACCACACGCCGAGGGCCCTCACCTCCTCCCTGTAGTGTCGTCTCGTCGTTGTTGGTAATCAAGCCTACCACTGTCATCTGCAAACTTGATGATGAGGCGTGCATTGCCACGCAATCATGGGTGAACAGGGAGCACAGGTAGAGGGCTGAGAACGCACCCTTGTAGAGCCCCAGTGTTGAGGATCAGCAGGGTGGAGATGTTGTTTCCTGCACTCACCCCCAGCGGGCCGGCCTGTCAGAAAGTCCAGGAGTCAGTTGCACAGGGCTGGGTCGAGACCCAAACTTGATGTCAAGTGGTGATAAATGCTGAGCTATAGTTGATGAACAACATTCTTACATAGGTATTGCTCTTTCCAGATGGGTTAGGGAAGTGTGCAGTGTGATTGCGATTGCATCGTCTGTGGACCAATTGGGGCGGTAAGCAAATTGGAATGCGTGTCAGGTAGGGTGGAGGTGATATGATCCTTGACAAGTCTCTCAAAGCACTTTATGATGACGGAAGTGAGTGCTACGGGGCGATAGTCGTTTAGTTCAGTTACCTTAGCTTTCTTGGGAACAGGAACAATGGTAGCCCTCTTGAAGGATGTGGAAACAGCAGACTGGGATAGGGATTGATTGAATATGTCCGTAAACACACCAGCCAGCTGGTCTGAGCATGCTTTGAGGACGCGGCTAGGGATGCCGTCTGGGCCGGCAGGCTTGCGAGGGTTAACACGTTTAAATGTTTTACTCAAGTTGGCCACGGAGAAGAAGAGCCTGCAGGTTTTGGTAGCGGGCTGTGTCAGTGGCACTGTATTGTCCTCAAAGCGAGCAAAGAAGTTGTTTAGTTTGTCTGGGAGCAAGACATCGGAGTCCGCGATGAGGCTGGTTTTCTTTTTGTAATCCGTGATTGACTGTAGACCCTGACACATACCTCTCGTGTCTGAGCCATTGAATTGTGAGTCTACTTTGTCTCTATACTGACGTTTAGCTTGTTTGATTGCCTTGCGGAGGTAATAGCTACACTGTTTGTATTCGGTCATGTTTCCTGTCGCCTTGCCATGATTAAAATCAGTGGAACGTACTTTCAGTTTTGCGCAAATGCTGCCATCAATCCACGGTTTCTGATTGGGGAAGGTTTTATTAGTCACCGTGGGTACAACATCACTGATGCACTTGCTAATAAACTCGCTCACCGAATCAGCATATACATCAAAGTTGTTGTCTGAGGCTATCCGGAACATATGGCCATACAGTCATGGTAGGAAGTTTCATGCACTCATGGCTCTGTATAATACTGTATGTTTCCTTGATTTTTATCTGGACCTGGGTTTTTTGCATAGTTTTAATATTAGCCCTCTGATTACAATGAATAGCAAGACATGCAGTTCTATTCTGGCCAGATTCAGCTTAACTAAGTCTTTCTTTGCAGCATTTGAACCATATGACTGGACAATAATCAAGACAAGATAAAACTAGATCCTGCAGGACTTGATTTGTGGAGGGTGGTGTCAAAAAAGAAGAGCATCTATTTATTACGGACAGACCTCTCTACATCTTTACAACCATTGAATCTATATGTTTTGACCATGACAGTTTACAATCTAAGGTAACACCAAGTAATTTCGTCTCCTCCAGTTGTTCAACAGTCACAACATTCATTACCATATTCCGCTGAGGTCTAGAACTTAGGGAATGATTTGTACCAAATAAAATGCTCTTCGTTTTAGAGATGTTCACGTTCAATTTATACTGGCCAACCATTCCAAAGGACACTGCAACTCTTTGTTAACATCTTTGAAACTGGGGGGCAGTATTGAGTAGCTTGGATAAAATGGTGCCCAGAGTAAACTGCCTGCTACTCAGGCACAAAAGCTAGAATATGCATATAATTACTAGATTTTGATAGAAACACTCTGAAGTTTCTAAAACAGTTTGAATGATGTCTGTGAGTATAACAGAACTCATATGACAGGCAAAAGTAAATCCAACCAGGAAGTGGGAAATCTGAGGTTTGTAGTTTTTCAAGTCATTGCCTATCGAATATAGAGTGTCTATGGGGTTATATTGCACTTCCTAAGGCTTCCACTAGATGTCAACAGTGGGATTCAGTAGCCATACAGAGACCCGCAAATCGCTTCTCTCTACCTCATCACCGCTCATCATCAATCGCCGCTCTGGATCATTACACCGGATGATCGCAGCTAGCTAGCTGCAAATTCAAAACAAATCAAAAGTATTTATATAGCCCTTCGTACATCAGATGATATCTCAAAGTGCTGTACAGAAACCCAGCCTAAAACTCCAAACAGCGAGCAATGCAGGTGTAGAAGCACGGTGGCTAGGAAAAACTCCCTAGAAAGGCCAAAACCTAGGAAGAAGAGAGGAACCAGACTATGTGGGGTGGCCAGTCCTCTTCTGGCTGTGCCAGTGGAGATTGTAACAGAACAAGGCCAAGATGTTCAAATGTTCATAAATGACCAGCATGGTCATTAAAATGCAAATCAATTTATAAAATTTTTGTTGTTATTCTTGTCTCTCACTGTTCAAATAAACCTACTATTAAAATTATAGACTGATCATTTATTTGTCAGTGGGCAAATGTACAAAATCAGCAGGGGATGAAATACTTTTTTCCCTCAATGTACCAGCTGTTTTTTCATTAATTACGCCACATCCAGCATTGAATAGTCCCCGTGATGTGCAACTTTTCAGGGAAGTCAGGAACCAATAAACGCAGGCAGTTAGGAAAGCAAAGGCCAGTTTTTTCAAACATAAATTTGCATCCTGCAGCACTAATTCCAAAACGTTCTCTGACACTGTAAAGTCCATAGAGAATAAGAACACCTATTCCCAGCTGCCCACTGCACTGAGGCTAGGAAACACTGTCATTACCGATAGATCTACGAAAATCAAGAATTTCAATTAGCATTTTTCTATGGCTGGCCATGCTTTCCACCTGGCTACCCCTACACCGGTCAACAGCTCTGCACCCTCCACAGCAACTTTCCCAAGCCTCCCCATGTCTCCTTCCCCCAAATCCAGATAGCTGATGTTCTGAAAGAGCTGCAAAATCTGGACCCCTACAGAAACCCCCCTGGACCTCCCTGGAACATCTCTTTCTAAAATTATCCGCCGCCATTGTTGCAACCCCTATTACCAGTCTGTTCATCCTCTCTTTCATATCGTCTGAGATCCCCAAAGATTGGAAAGCTGCCACGGTCATCCCCCTCTTCAAAGGGTGAGGCACTCTAGACTCAATCTGTTACAGACCTATATCTATCCTACCCTGCCTTTCTAAAGTCTTTGAAAGCTAAGTTAACAAACAGATCACCAACAATTTTGAATCCCACCGTACCTTCCCCGCTATGCAATCTGGTTTCCAAGCTGGTCATGGGTGCACCTCAGCTATGCTCAAAGTCCTAAACGATATCATAACCCCCATCGATAAAAAACAACACTGTGCAGCCGTCTTCATCGACTTGACCAAGGCTTTCAACTCTGTCAATCACCGCATTCTTTTCGGCAGACACAACAGCCTTGGTTTCTCAAATGACTGCCTCGCCTGGTTCACCAACTACTTCTCAGATTGAGTTCAGTGTGTCAAATCGGAGGGCTTGTTGTCCGGACCTCTGCCAGTCTCTATGGGGTTGCCACAATGTTCATTCTCGGGCCAACTCTTTAATCTGTATACATCATTGTCGCTCTTGCTGCTGGTGATTCTCTGATCCACCTCTACACAGACGACACCATTCTGTATACTTCTGGCCCTTCTTCGGACATTGTGTTAACAAACCTCCAGACGAGCTTCAATGCCATACAACACTCCTTCCGTAGCCTCCAACTGCTCTTAAATGCAAGTAAAACTAAATGCATGCTCTTCAACCGATCACTGCCCGCACCCAACTGCCTGTCTAGCATCGCTACTCTGAATGGTTCTGACTTAGAATATGTGGACAACTACAAATACCTAGGTGTCTGGTTAGACTGTAAACTCTCCTTCCAGACTCATATTAAGCATCTCCAATCCAAAATTAAATCTAGAATTGGCTTCCTATTTTGCAACAAAGCATCCTTCACTCATTCTGCCAAACATCCCTCGTAAAACTGACTATCCTACCGATCCTTGACTTCGGCGATGTCATTAACAAAATAGCCTCCAACACTCTACTCAGCAAAGTGGATGCAGTCTATCACAGTGCCATCTGTTTTGTCACCAAAGCCCCATACAAAGCCCCATACTACCCAGAACTGCAACCTGTATGCTCTCATTGCCTGGCCCTCGCTTCATATTTGTCGCCAAACCCACTGGCTCCAGGTCATCTATATGTCTTTGCTAGGCCTTATCTCAGCTCACTGGTCACCATAGCAGTACCCACTCATAGCATACACTCCAGCATGTATATTTCACTGGTCATTCTCAAAGCCAACTCCTCATATGGCCACCTTTCCTTCCAGTTCTCTGCTGCCAATGACTGGAACTAACTGCACAAATCACTGAAGCTGGAGTCTTATATCTCCCTCACTAACTTTAAGCATCAGCTGTCAGAGCAGCTTACTGATCATTGCACCTGTACACAGCTCATCTGTAAATAGCCCACCCAACTACCTCATCCGCATATTGTTATTTATTTTTTGCTCCTTTGCACCCCAGTATCTCTACTTGCACATTCATCTTCTACACATCTATCAATGCACTTTGTTATTTATCTCTGGTAATGAACACACTATTCTCCATCTTAAATATTTTCATTTATTTACATATTAGGGTACCTAAGGATTGATTAGAAATGTTGTTTGACTTGTTTGGAGAAGTTTATTGGTATCTTTTGGGATTCATTTTTATGCATTTTGAACGATGGAAACAGGTGGATTACTGAATCAAGCGTGCCAACTGAACTGACTTTTTGGGGATATATAGAAGGACTTTATCGAACAAAACAACCATTTGTAATGTAGCTGGAACCCTTGGCATTGCAAATAGAGGAAGATCTTCAAAGGTAAGTGATTTATTTTATCTCTATTTCTGACTTTCTGACTCTCTTCTTGTTTGTAATGCTTTTGTATGCGGGGTGCTGTTTTTGAAATCTGACAAAGCGGCTGGATTAACAAGAAGTTCATCTTTTAAATGATGTAGGACCCTTGTATGTTCATAAATGTTTAATATTACGAATTTTGTATTTTGAATTTCGCGCTCTGTAATTTCACCGGATGTTGGGCTAGCGTCCCATCCTAGCCCGAAGAGGCTTTAGGTAATCACATCAGACCAGAGGCAGAGGCACACAGTGAGAAGCTTACTCTTGCGTGGATAGCTTGATGAAAACCAGTCAATTTTCAAGGTCCCCAAGAAAGTAGATCTCTCTGTTAACATCACAATAAACTATCAATCATTTGACCCATGCTATTTAGATGCTGACTGTTAGCATTTGGTGGCCAATCGCAACACCCCAAAAGAAAAATGGCTTTAAATGTGCCAGGTGAACTTGCAACCACAACACTTAAGATCTTATCTTAACATTACAGGGATATGGCACTGAATATAAACATCAACACATCTCCCATAATCATTCATGTCTCTTCTATAGACTTTATATCTTTGCATTACTACTGCCATTTTCTGTGTAACTTGTCAGAGATAGACATAATAAGGAAAAGAGCAAACAAAACAAGAGAAGAAAAACAAACATTCAGCAGTCCATTAATCAGTTGGTGTGTGTAGGTGTTTCCAGTCCTGTGGGCATGCTCCACCTCAATCTGAGATCATTTCCCTCACTTTGTCCTAGTCAAGGTCTGAATTAGTCAAGGTCTGGTGGAGATTCTGCAATTCCGACCACTATAAACTCAGCAAAAAACGAAACATCCTCTCACTGTCAACTGCGTTTATTTTCAGCAAACTTAACATGTGTAAATAGTTGTATGAACGTAACAAGAGTCAACAACTGAGACATGTGACTAACAGAAATGGAATAATGTGTCCCTGAACAAAGTGGAGGTCAAAATCAAAAGTAACAGTCAGTATCTTGTGCATTAAGTACTGCAGTACATCTCTTCCTCATGGACTGCACCAGATTTGCCAGTTCATGCTGTGAGATGTTACCTCACGCTTCCACCAAGGCACCTGCAGGTTCCCAGACATTTCTGGGGGGAATGGCCCTAGCCCTCACCGTCCGATCAAACAGGTCCCAAATGTGCTCAATGGGATTGAGATCCGGGCTCTTCGATGGCCATGGCAGAACACTGACATTCCTGTCTTGCAGGAAATCACGCACAGAACGAGCAGTATGGCTGGTGGCATTGTCATGCTGGAGGGTCATGTCAGGATGAGCCTGCAAGAAGGGTACCACATGAGGGAGGAGGATGTCTTCCCTGTGACGCACAGCTTTGAGATTGCCTGTAATGACAACAATCTCAGTGTGATGATGCTGTGACAGACCGCCCCAGACCATGATGGACCCTCCACATCCAAATCGATCCCGCTCCAGAGTACAGGCCTCGATGTAACGCTCATTCCTTCGTCGATAAACGCAAATCCGACCATCACCCCTGGTGAGAAAAAAACGTGACTCGTCAGTGAAGAGCACTTTTTGCCAGTCCTGTCTGGTCCAGCGACTATCAAGGCACAAGGCGAGATCCAAATGCAGACACAGGAGGCAGATGGTTGAAGTCTTACAATGTTTATTCATCTAAAGGGGTAGACAAGAGAATGGTCGTGGACAGGTAAAAAGATCAAAATCAGATCAGAGTCCAGAAGGTACAAAGTGGCAGACAGGCTCGTGGTCAAGGCAGGCACAATAGTCAGGCAGGGTACAACTGGAAAAACGCTGGTTGACTTGGAAACATACAAGATGAACTGGCACAGAGAGACAGGAAACAGGGATAAATACACCGGGGAAAATAAGCAACACATGGATGGGGTGGAGACAATAACAGGAACAAGTGAAACAAATCAGGGCATGACAGCAACGGTGGGTTTGTGCCCATAGGTTATGTTGTTGCTGGTGATGTCTGGTGAGGGCCTGCCTTACAACAGGCCTACAAGCCCTCAGTCCAGCCTCTCTCAGCCTATTGCGGACAGTCTGAGCACTGTTGGAGGGATTGTGGTGTCACTGGGGTAACTCGGGCAGTTGTTGTTGCCATCCTGTATTTGTCCCGTAGGTGTGATGTTCGGATGTACCGATCCTGTGTGGGTGTTGTTACATTCTTCTTTTCTTATTGTTTAACTCTTTTTGTTTGTTTAAAAGATCCTTCACCTGTGATAGAGACACCACTGTCCTTAACGGTACACCCGCCGGCTTTGGTCTTTGTCATGGTAGCAATGTAGGTTTCGCTGTTACTCCTCGCAGTTCCAGACAGGGAAGGTTGCAGGGAAGATAGGAAACAACAACAACAACAAACAGCAGGGATCTAGACAGCCACAAGCCAAGGACAATCCGCGGTCCCATCCACAGTGGCTAACTGTGTTGCGTGTTGCTAGGCTAGCTACTCTGACTACTCAAGCAGCTACTCTGACCCGGCCTTGGTCGGCAGGATAACTGGATAGATAGTAGTGGTCCCTGCAACTGACACCAGCGGAATCCAAACTCTAAAGGCAGCTAGCTAGTAACCAAACTTTTCAAATAGTCTTTTAAATCTTTCCAAAACAACAAAAATTCCAAAACACCGAATCAAGCTCTCCCTTGTTCCACGTTCAACGGGAATTCACGTGATTTTCAGACTGATAATATTCTTCCCAAGCAATGTACTCACAGTTTGGCAGACTCAGAAACAGAATAGAATGGGCCAAGAACAATACTTTTAGATAACATGTTGCTGTAATTAATGGGAATAGCGAAGTAACAAATACATTCTTGGAGAAATTGGTCATCAGTGGTGTTGCTCAGAGGAGCTGCATGGTTCAGTTTCTTCAACGATGAACAGATCAGAAGTCTTCATGAGGAATAGTATTTTGAAGTCTGTTCTAATCAGATGTTCAACTTTGTTTGCTTTTGGGATTCTAAATAGGATTTCCTGCTCTGCCTGACACTCACAGTAAAATTCATAGTGAGACATTTGAGGGGAATGATGCTGGCTAGTCGTAATGTCGGACAAAACTATCCTTTTTTGTGTCAACGTACAAAACAGTTCCACAAAAATAGCAAAGGTGTGAAGATGCACAGTTTAAACAACTTTGATTTATGTTTGTACAAGTGTACATTTGAATAATTACGCAGACAATCTCTTACGTATATAATGATTCTTTACATTGAATTAGTTGCATTCATTTACATTAATTTCCAGAGGACTTTCAAAAACCTTGTCCAGTTCTTCTGGTGGCTGCCTGATTATACAGCTCACATGATTTGCCACTGGCATGTCCTGCACATTGTCACACTGTCATCACACAATAACAAGTCAACAGATGTCGTGTCTGTATTTCTAGCTTGCATCATAAAGAAGTGTTGGCTCCTGAGTGGTGCAGCGGTCTAAGGCACTATATCTCAGTGCTAGAGGCGTCACTACAGAACCTGGTCAGATTCCAGGCTGTATTACAACCGGCCGTGATAGGGAGTCCCATAGGGCGGCGCACAATTGACCCAGCGTCGTCCGGGTTAGGGTTTGCCAGAGAAGACGGTCAATGTAAATAAGCATTTGCCCAGTTAAATAATGGTTAAAAATAATAATAATACAAAAAAATGGTATGCTATCATCTTGCTGTATGTGAGCCTCATCTTCAGCAGAGAGTGGCATAAGGGCATTGCTTGACCATATAGGGAGGATTCTGGGATTAACGTCTTGGGACCCCAAAACCATGGAATTGTTGTGGGTCCCCAATAGAGGAATGAGAACCACTGGTCTAGTTAGTAGGTTAGTGTGACATCCACTTCAGTACCCACTCTGAGCAGAGACAATGTAGCAGAATGACCATGCATCATAATGGGGATAGATATATTCATAGTGTTGCAGTGACTCTCCCCAAATGTAGCTACAACAGGATGAGCCAATGTGCAGTGTCCCCTCCATTTCAATGCGCCATGTGCAGTGTCCCCTCCATTTCAATGGACCGTATGTGGTGTCCCCTCCATTTCAATGGGCCGTGTTTGGTGTCCCCTCCATTTCAATGGGCCGTGTGCAGTGTCCCCTCCATTTCAATGTTCCATGTGCAGTGTCCCCTCCATTTCAATGGACCGTATGCGGTGTCCCCTCCATTTCAATGGGCCGTGTGCTGTGTCCCCTCCATTTCAATGGGCCATGTGCAGTGTCCCCTCCATTTCAATGGACCATATGCGGTGTCCCCTCCATTTCAATGGGCCGTGTGCTGTGTCCCCTCCATTTCAATGGGCCGTGTGCTGTGTCCCCTCCATTTCAATGGGCCGTGTGCTGTGTCCCCTCCATTTCAATGTTCCATGTGCAGTGTCCTCTCCATTTCAATGGGCCGTGTGCTGTGTCCCCTCCATTTCAATGGGCCGTGTGCTGTGTCCCCTCCATTTCAATGGGCCGTGTGCTGTGTCCCCTCCATTTCAATGGGCCGTGTGCAGTGTCCCCTCCATTTCAATGTTCCATGTGCAGTGTCCTCTCCATTTCAATGTTCCATGTGCAGTGTCCTCTCCATTTCAATGTTCCATGTGCAGTGTCCCCTCCATTTCAATGTTCCATGTGCAGTGTCCCCTCCATTTCAATGTTCCATGTGCAGTGTCCTCTCCATTTCAATGGGCCGTGTGCTGTGTCCCCTCCATTTCAATGTTCCATGTGCAGTGTCCCCTCCATTTCAATGTTCCATGTGCAGTGTCCTCTCCATTTCAATGTTCCATGTGCAGTGTCCCCTCCATTTCAATGTTCCATGTGCAGTGTCCCCTCCATTTCAATGTTCCATGTGCAGTGTCCCCTCCATTTCAATGTTCCATGTGCAGTGTCCCCTCCATTTCAATGTTCCATGTGCAGTGTCCCCTCCATTTCAATGTTCCATGTGCAGTGTCCTCTCCATTTCAATGTTCCATGTGCAGTGTCCTCTCCATTTCAATGTTCCATGTGCAGTGTCCCCTCCATTTCAATGTTCCATGTGCAGTGTCCTCTCCATTTCAATGGGCCGTGTGCAGTGTCCTCTCCATTTCAATGGGCCGTGTGCAGTGTCCCCTCCATTTCAATGGGCCGTGTGCTGTGTCCCCTCCATTTCAATGGGCCGTGTGCTGTGTTCCGTCCATTTCAATGGGCATGCATGCCTTTGCTGTTCAGGAAGGTATTTTCCCATAAACCCCTCTAGAGCAGGCTGTTTAATCATAATTTCAGTTGACCTCCATTGCTGTCTGCTCTATCAGTAAATATTCCAATGTCCCAAAACCATTCTGCTTGACAGGTAGAGGCAACAAAGATGGGAAATGAACCTAAACCACTCACACTTGTCAGGTATAGTTTACTTTTATTTTATATCACTCAAATATCCAATTAATGTTGGCCAATATTGAGCGAAAGCGTGAGTCGTCTACCCTTACACATCTGAAATTACATGATCAATTGATATTTATTGATCATGAAAAGCATGCAGTTTCTTGCTATATAACTCTGATTCGAGATAAATGTGCACTATTTTTTTGCATGGAATAATCGGAAATGTGTAGCTCTAACTATGCTCTTCAAGTGGTGACATTACAACAAAATAATTAACGTTTATTTAACAATCCCTTGAAAACAGCACGCAGTTGTCAATGGTTTTAGCGGAGCTGGGGTCCCCTTGCCCCCCAGCAGGCAAATCAAATGCTTTGCACCTTATTGTGATGTTTTATTAACGACCTATAGGAAATTATTTTATTCTGGTATTCCATTTTGACTGAGTTCAAACTGATGACAGTAGTTATGAGCCAGAACTGTCTCACAGTATGGCTGCAATGTTTGTTTTTTTACAAATAACCTTATGTAATGGGGCACTGTGGTGACTAAAAGGTCAATACTCTTTCCTTAGTGCATCTGTAATACTCAACAACTTGCAATGTGCAGTGAGAATAATTGTGTGTGTGTGTGTGTGGATACACATGAACAAGTGTGAGTGTGTGTATATATATATATATATGTATGTATGTATGTGTGTATATGTATGTGTGTGTATGTGCCTGGCCACCCACATGTACAGTATGTTTATTCTCATTTAAATTTCTTCTCCAGGGGAAGCCAACCAAGTGAGGGAGATCCCTATTAGCCAGTCCATTTAATACATTTTGCAAAACATACTAAAGTGTGTGTGCGTGTGTATGTTGCCTGGCCTGTGGCTTCACCAGGCTGTAAATAATGTGCTATAGAGATCATCTCCCATGCAGTAGCTAAGCCATTTAGCTCTTCTCTCTCTTTGCATTTTCTCTCTCCTTGGCCAGTATTCCATATAACAAACAGATGAGGATTTCTCATCACTGTGGTTAAATATACATGCACATTATGTTGGACTGGGTCTTGGTTAGTGCTCTCTTTTTGGAAGAATCATTCCGTCAGAAATGTCCTCTACCTGCTGTTGTTTTGATGTGTTTGTATTTCTAGCTAGCTAACAATCCTGCTACAAAAGAGGAGAACATTAATGGGTCAAATGCTCCTCCAGTTTCCAGTTTCCAGTTTCCAGTTTCACAAGATGAACAAACAGATGAACAAACAGATGAACAAACAGATGAACAAACAAATGAACAGCAGGATGAGCAGTAGGATGACCAGCAGGATGAACAGTAGGATGAACAGCAAGATGAACAGTAGGATGACCAGCAAGATGAACAGTAGGACGAAGAGTAGGATGAACAGCAAGATGAACCTCAAGATGAACAGTAGGATGAAGAGCAAGATGAACAGCAAGATGAACAGCTAGATGAAAAACAAGATGAACAAAAGGATGAACAACAAGATGACCAACAAGATGAACAGTAGGATGAACTTCAAGATGAACAACAAGGTGAACAGTAGGATGAACAAGAAAATTAACAACAAGATGAAAAACAAGATGAACAACAAGATGAACAACAAGATGAACATCTATATGAACAGAAGGATGAACAGCAAGATGAACAGCAAGATGAACA
Organism: Oncorhynchus tshawytscha; assembly: GCF_018296145.1. NCBI lineage: Eukaryota > Metazoa > Chordata > Actinopteri > Salmoniformes > Salmonidae > Oncorhynchus > Oncorhynchus tshawytscha. Next base: position 14,035,197 of record NC_056430.1, on the reverse strand, counting down.
GCAAGATGAACAGCAAGATGACCAGCAAGATGAACATCTATATGAACAAAAGGATGAACAGCAAGATGAACAACAAGATGACCAGCAAGATGAACATCTATATGAACAAAAGGATGAACAGCAAGATGAACAACAAGATGACCAACAAGATGAACAACAAGATGAACAGTAGGATGAACTTCAAGATGAACAACAAGATGACCAACAAGATGAACAACAAGATGAACAGTAGGATGAACTTCAAGATGAACAACAAGGTGAACAACAAGATGAACAGTAGGATGAACAGCAAGATGACAACAGGATGAACAACAAGATGGACAACAGGATGAACAACAAGATGAACAACAAGATGAACCACAAGATGAACAGCAAGATGAACAACAAGATGAACATCTATATGAACAGAAGGATGAACAACAAGATGAACAACAAGATAAACAACAAGATGAACATCTATATGAACAGAAGGATGAACAGCAAGATGAACAGTAGGACAAACAACAAGATAAACAACAAGATGGACAGTAGGATGGACAGCAAGATGAACAAAAAGATGAACAGTAGGATGAACAACAAGATGGACAGTAGGATGAACAACAAGATGGACAGTAAGATGAACAACAAGATGAACAGTAGGATGAACAGCAAGATGAACAGTAGGATGAACAGCAAGATGACCAACAGGATGAACAGTAGGATGAACAGCAAGATGAACAGTAGGATGAACAACAAGATGAACAGTAGGATGAACAGCAAGATGAACAGTAGGATGAACAGCAAGATGAACAACAAGATGGACAGTAGGATGAACAACAAGATGGACAGTAAGATGAACAACAAGATGAACAGTAGGATGAACAGCAAGATGAACAACAAGATGAACAGTAGGATGAACAGCAAGATGACAACAGGATGAACAACAAGATGAACAGCAAGATGAACAACAAGATGAACATCTATATGAACAGAAGGATAAACAACAAGATGAACAACAAGATGAACAACAAGATGAACAGCAAGATAAACAACAAGATGAACATCTATATGAACAGAAGGATGAACAGCAAGATGAACAGTAGGACAAACAACAAGATGAACAAAAAGATGAACAGTAGGATGAACAACAAGATGGACAGTAGGATGAACAACAAGATGGACAGTAAGATGAACAACAAGATGAACAGTAGGATGAACAGCAAGATGAACAACAAGATGAACAGTAGGATGAACAGCAAGATGACCAACAGGATGAACAGTAGGATGAAACAAGATGAACAAGATGAACAGATAGCAAGATGAACAAGATGAACAACAAGATTAACAGTAGGATGAACAACAAGATGAACAGCAAGATGAACAGTAGGATGAACAACAAGATGAACAGTAGGATGAACAACAAGATGAACAGTAGGGTGAACAACAAGATGAACAACAAGATGACCAACAGGACGAACAGCAAGATGAACATATATATGAACATAAGGATGAACAGCAAGATGAATAACAAGATGGACAGTAGGATGAACAGTAGGATGAACAAAAAGATGATCCATAGGATGAACAAAAATATGAACAATAGGATGAACAACAAGATGGACAGTAGGATGAACAGCAAGATGAACAACAAGATGAACAACAAGATGACTAACAGGATGAACAGCAAGATGAGCATCTATATGAACAGAAGGATGAACAGCAAGATGAACAACAAGATGAACAGTAGGATGAACAACAAGATGACTAACAGGATGAACAGCAAGATGAGCATCTATATGAACAGAAGGATGAACAGCAAGATGAACAGCAAGATGAACAGCAAGATGAACAACAAGATGAACAGTAGGATGAACAACAAGATGGACAGTAGGATGAACAACAAGATGAACAACAAAATGGACAACAAGATGAGCAGTAGGGTGAACAACAAGATGAACAACAAGATGGACAGTAGGATGAACAGCAAGATGAACAGTAGGATGAACAGCAAGATGAACAACAAGATGGACAGTAGGATGAACAACAAGATGGACAGTAAGATGAACAACAAGATGAACAGTAGGATGAACAGCAAGATGAACAACAAGATGAACAGTAGGATGAACAGCAAGATGACAACAGGATGAACAACAAGATGAACAACAAGATGAACAGCAAGATGAACAACAAGATGAACATCAAGATGAACAGAAGGATGACAACAGGATGAACAACAAGATGAACAACAAGATGAACAGCAAGATAAACAACAAGATGAACATCTATATGAACAGAAGGATGAACAGCAAGATGAACAGTAGGACAAACAACAAGATGAACAAAAAGATGAACAGTAGGATGAACAACAAGATGGACAGTAGGATGAACAACAAGATGGACAGTAAGATGAACAACAAGATGAACAGTAGGATGAACAGCAAGATGAACAACAAGATGAACAGTAGGATGAACAGCAAGATGACCAACAGGATGAACAGTAGGATGAACAGCAAGATGAACAGTAGGATGAACAGTAGGATGAACAGCAAGATGAACAACAAGATGAACAGTAGGATGAACAACAAGATGAACAGCAAGATGAACAGTAGGATGAACAACAAGATGAACAGTAGGATGAACAACAAGATGAACAGTAGGGTGAACAACAAGATGAACAACAAGATGGGCAGTAGGATGAACAGCAAGATGAACAACAAGATGAACAACAAGATGACCAACAGGACGAACAGCAAGATGAACATATATATGAACATAAGGATGAACAGCAAGATGAATAACAAGATGGACAGTAGGATGAACAGTAGGATGAACAAAAAGATGATCCATAGGATGAACAAAAATATGAACAATAGGATGAACAACAAGATGGACAGTAGGATGAACAGCAAGATGAACAACAAGATGAACAACAAGATGACTAACAGGATGAACAGCAAGATGAGCATCTATATGAACAGAAGGATGAACAGCAAGATGAACAACAAGATGAACAGTAGGATGAACAACAAGATGACTAACAGGATGAACAGCAAGATGAGCATCTATATGAACAGAAGGATGAACAGCAAGATGAACAACAAGATGAACAGTAGGATGAACAGCAAGATGAACAGCAAGATGAACAACAAGATGAGCAGCAAGATGAACAGATACAGCAAGATGAACAGCAAGATGAAACAAGATGAACAACAGGATGAACAGCAAGATGAACAACAAGATGAACAGTAGGATGAACAGCAAGATGAACAGCAAGATGAACAACAAGATGAGCAGCAAGATGAACAGTAGGATGAACAGCAAGTTGAACATCTATATGAACAGAAGGATGAACAGCAAGATGAACAACAATATGAACAGTAGGATGAACAGCAAGATGAACAACAAGATGAACAGTAGGACGAACAGCAAGATGAACAACAAGATGAACAGTAGGATGAACAGCAAGATGAACAACTATATGAACAGTTGATTGAACAAGAATATTAACAAGAAGATGAACAACATCGTCCGCTTTTTTCCTCAGTAATTTCCCATCTACGTTGCCAGACCCAGGTGGCTTGTAATTGTTGATAGACAACAATCATTTTCTTACCTCTTCCACACTAACTTTACAGAATGTAAAATTACAATGCTTGTCTTTCATAATTTGGTCAGTTTTACTTGGATGTGTAGTATCAGCAGTTGTTACTGCCATGTTATGCCTAAATTTGCTAATCTTGCCAATGAAAAAATTATTAAAGTAGGTGGCAATATCAGTTGGTTTTGTGATGAATGAACCATCTGCTTCAAAGAATGTTGGAGCTGAGTTTGCCTTTTTTCACAGAATTTAATTTAAGGTGCCCCAAAGCTTTTTACTATGATTCTTTATTTCATTTATGATGCTTTCATAGTGTAGTTTATTTTTATTTTTATTCAGATAAGTCTCATGATTTCTCAGTTTGCAGTACTTTTGCCAATCGGTTGTGCAAGCCAGACTTATTTGCCATTCCTTTTGCCTCATCTCTCTCAACCACAACATTTTTCAATTCCTCATCAATCCTCAGGGATTTAACAGTTTTAACAGTCGTTTTCTTAGTGGCTGCATGTTTATTAGCAACTGGAATAAGCAATTTCATAAATATGTCAAGTGCAGCATCTGGTTGCTCCTCATTACACACACCAGACAAGCAAATATTCTTTACATCATCAACATAAGAATCACTACAAAACGTATTGTATGACCTATGACCTCTTATACACTATATTAGGCCCTGCCTTTGGAACTTTGGTTTTCATAGATATGGCTACCATATTATGATCACTACTTCCTATGGATCTGGATACTGCTTTCAAGCAAATGTCTGCAGCATTCGTAAAGATCTGATCAATACATGTTGATGTTTTAATTCCTGTGCTGTTTGTAACTTCCCTGGTAGGTTGACTGATAACCTGAACCAGGTTGCAGGCACTGGTTACAGTTTGATGTTTTTTATTAAGTGGGCAGCTTGATGAAAGCCAGGCAATATTTAAATCACCCAGAAAATATACTTCTCTGTTGATATCACATACATTATCAAGAATTTCACAAATGTTATCCAGAGACTGACTGTTAGCACTTGGCGGTCTGAAGCAGATTCCCACCAGAAAGGGCTTTAGGTGAGGCAGATGAACCTGTAGCCATATTACTTCATCAGTATTTAACTTGAGATCCTCTCTGATATTTACAGGAATGTGGTTCTGAATATAAACAGCAACACCTCCACCATTGGCATTTCTATCTTTTCTATAAATGTTATAACCTTGTATTGCTACCATTGTATTGTCAAAGGTATTATCTATGTGAGTTTCAGAATATGTATGTCATCCGTTACTAGCAAATTATTGATTTCATGAACCTTTCTTAAGCTTCATACGTATATTAACGTGGGCTATTTTGAGCACTTTTCTTCTGGGATGCTTACTTGTTTCATTGCTTTACTGGGAAGCTTAGCAGCAGTAGATGTGCTCATGTTCCCTATGTTAGCGTAGGGTGAGCTGCTCACAGTGGACTTTCTCTCCTAGGGCACACCGGCTTAGTGCTAACAGTATACATCTGGTTCATAGGCACATGATTACTGCATACAATAGCTGTAGGACCAGTAGAGGCAGTCAGTGCAGTTAACATACATTAGGTTACTTACATTGTGTCTACTGACTTCCCTGTTGTAATGAACAATTGCTGAAGCATTATGACAACTCTGTGTCACAATGGTAGGGATTAGTTGAGCTGGGATTGGGTCACTGATAAATCATTGTCTCAACGCAGCCTTAAAGTGCTGTGAAAGGATCCAGGGTGACAAATGATTTGGATGGATCCCATCCTCCTTATAAAATGTGTTTTGTTTCCAAAAGGTATCGAAATTGTCAACAAAGTTACACCCATTCAGCTGTAATAATCACATAGCCAGCTGTGAAGAGAAAGAATCCTGCTAAAGCTCAGCCCATCCAATCCATTACCTTGACAGGATGTCATATGGGGGTTGAGGGAACACCTGCTTAGCCCATCCAATCGAAAGCGGTGATTTAGTTAAGGGGGGGCTTTCTGCTCAGCCCATCCAATCCATTACCTTGTCAGGATGTCACGTCTCCTCTACTGCAGGTTAACTTTGCTTGGGTATCATTTGTAATTGCGTCGTAAGATGTGATATGTCCTCTCTGGGGTTGTAAATCTTAGTGTGTATCCTGTCACTCCTCTGGGGGTCAGGTTACAGTATATCTCACTAAAGATAAAACGTTCTGGTCCTTATGGGTCGGAAATGATCTTATTAAAATGGGGTTGCAGCTTCTATTCATGAGTCAAATGATCACAATAGCAGCCATTAGCAATGATGTATTACACAATAACTGTTTGGTTGGAAATGTCTATCCCTGTATGTATGACCTATGTGTGACCTTCACAGAGGAGGGATTTTGTGGAAGCCGAGAAGTTTGCACAGACTCTGAGCTGTGTGTGTGTGTGTGTGTGTGTGTGTGTGTGTGTGTGTGTGTGTGTGGATTTACCCCTGATATTGGAGTGTATAGGTTGATAAGAAGCTTCAGTATATCCCCTGCTGTTTGTTATGTGTCTTGCTTGATTTGCACGTTGCCGTGGCAGCAGTTGCTCTTCACATTTCCATGGTGGCAAGGACTAATTCATAAAGAAGAACATTTCACTGAGAATGACAGACCTCCAACCAATTTAAAATAAACATACATAACAGAGGTTTCCTGTTATTCAACTTAACACTTCACTGTACAACCTCCAAAACACTGTATTCACTTGTTGAAATATCATGTATAGGTTGTTTATGTACATTTACTTACTCTTCTGTATCTATTCTCAACATGTTCCTTTAAGACAATATCATATGAGTATAGTATTAGTTTTCTCAAGTTAGTTAAGGTTAGCCAATAGTGGTTGAGCAACTGCTGCATGGATCTAATTTGACTAAACTACCCCTAGTGGCTCTCTCTCACTGCTCACTGCCAAATGGTAGTCTGGTAAAATTAGCATTGTTATGCTACGTTTATCATGACCTTGACCCAACAATACAGTATACAGTAGATGGACAGTGTGAAAGTGGCTGCATCCACGCAGAGCCAATTGATTACTAATCAATGTTCCCTGGGCTCTCTCTGGCTCTGTTAATTCCACTGTGTGCTCACGAGCTGCAGCAGACGGAGACCAAATATATGTTTCTCATTCATCAAAGAGGCACCTAAGAACATGACCTGTATTGCAGAGACGTCGTCTGGCCTGGTGTTCTGCAGTAGAAGTATGATTATCTGAAGTGGAGAATTCTCTTTATTCCCCGGTGCAGATAAGAGTGTTTTGTTTCAGAGTAGATTATCATAATTCCTAGTGTGCTTTGCCTTGCCTGACCGTGAGGCAATCACACAAAGCAATTTGGAATGTATTTTTATATTTCAGCGTTACCAAAGATACAAATTCATTACCAAAATGAATTTGTAGCACATTTTAAAGTGCTTTTGACTCCTGAGAGTTGAATGCAGAACAGGTCTCCTAGGTTGTGTTAGAATGGGGTAAATGCATCCAAGTGGCTTTATATGGAAGTCCATTAACTATTATTGTACATATGTGACATTTATTGAGCATTGGTATGACTGAAAATGTTGTCCATATCCATTCACAACCCTGGCCTGTTCTAGATGGGAGAATTGATCACTTGTGGTGGTGTTTGTGACTGGGACAATTTAAAGAATCAACTTGATTTGTAGAGTGACTCTCTAGCCAACATGGAAAAACTTCTAAAAACAGGAAAGGCAAATGAAAACATTTGACCCACTAATGCCTTTCAAATTTAGACCAGATAGACAAAACAATGTTTATACAACTGGGAAATTCAAGGGAGACTGATTATGCCCTCCTGGGTTTTGACCCTCCAATTGGAAAATGCTGTGCTATAGTAGCTTTTCTTTGATCCTTAGCTGGCACCAAATGCAGACAACTCTCAAAGCCTGAAACACCCACTCCAGAAAATCTCTTTGTTTCTGCACTCTGGGAATGCAACCTTTCATTAAAATGTAGATTATGCTATGTTTCACCCGTAGGTCTGATGCTGCTGTTTTCTATGCGCAGGTGCAGGAGTAATGTGATTTTTCAGCAATGAGGGTTTCTCTCATGAAGGAACAGTTCAAATAACCAACTTGATTTGCAGCCTGACTGACTCTCATATTGGTTGTACTCGTTGGGGAATTCCAGCCTTTAAAAGAGGTTGGAGTGTGAGCGGTTTCTCTCTCTTTCTCTCTCTCTCTCTCTCTCTCTCTCTCTCTCTCTCTCTCTCTCTCTCTCTCTCTCTCTCTCTCTCTCTCTCTCTCTTGAGCACACTCACACAAAACACATGGAAAGCATGCGTGAAGATACATATTATGCACACACCATCACCAAAATTACATTAGGCAGGTGTAATTTATGCTGTCTAAATATAAAGAAGGCCTATCAAACGCTCTCAGAGCTTCTGAATAAATTAATCTTCTTCCCCTTTAATTTGCCCTTCTAATCTCTCCAGCCAACATGGAACCACTTCCAAAAACAGGAAAGGAAAATGAAAACATGATGTTTGTCAAAGTGTGAGATCAGATCCCGGGTATGTAGTGACGTGTATTCATAGATATCAAGGGAAGCCAGGCTTCCCCCAAAAAATTGACCAAGAAAAAAACATACATTATTTTGTATGTTTTGTCTCTCTGTGTTTCATAAATGTCCTCCAACTCACAGGAGGCTGAATGTATCTCACTGCAGAAAGCATCCAAGTGAACGAAACAGCGGACCTCTTTCTCAGTTTGTGTAGCGTATCTATCTGATGATGTCTGGTCAAAAAGAGTATGTCATTATTGTCGCCTGTAGCATTGAACACAAGGGAAGCCAAAGAGCATTTGTCCTCCCTTGATAAGGAAAGTATAAAATAATAGCCAATCAGCGTTAAGATAAACTCAGTGAGCTCAGCTGTGAATGGTCCTGGCACATAAAAAAAAAGTGAGTCAACATGTTTTTTATACTTGCACTCACGAACACAAACACAGATATCAGAACCATGGACAACCACATATTTAGCTTACGTTGATTGGACTAAATAGTTGTTGGTGTATTTTAGTTGTCACTACTAGACTAAGCATAGGTGATTAAATTATGTTGAAATGGTGAAGTTGAAATGGTGCTGGAATAGTGGAGGCAGCTCCTGTTTGATTTGCTACTTGCAGTAACTCTGCGTGGTTCTAAATCAATAGTTGTTTAGTAGTCCTAATGTCAGAAACATGAACTTGCTTGACCCTGCTGTAGGTCATGTAACTGTTTGTTTCATGCAATGAGTTTTGTGGACTTCACCGGACAGATGTTGCTCTACGGTTTTGTGATGAAACAGGTGTGGTTGAAATTCTTCTTCTTATGTGTTTTCTTACTGTCTCGGACTTAGGCCTATATATCAAAGTGTCAAGGCATATGAACTAACAGGTTATAGAGCAAACAATGTCATTATCACAACACATAGGTTGTAAGACGACTTTTTCTTCTGGAATAGCTTCCCTGGTGATTTTATCCAGGGTTACTACTGCCGGTGGGTCAGACATGGTTCAGGACGGTGACTTACATAATGTTTACAGGGAGATCAGATCCCGGGTGGGTCAGACATGGTTCTATCATGTTTCAGGTAAGACCCAAGTGCAGACTGTGTTGAAGTAACAATGTTTATTGCAACAACAGGGGCAGGCAAACGACAGGTCAAGGCAGGCAGGAGTCGATAATCCAGAGTAGTGGGGCCAAAGTACAGGACGGCAAGCAGGCCCAGGGTCAGGTCAGGCAGAGGTCGGTAAATCCAGAGTGGGGGCAAAGGCACAGAACGGCAGGCAGGCTCAGAGTCAGGACAGGCAAGGGTCAGATAAGCACAAGGACAGGTGAAACAGATCAGGGTGGGACAGGTTCAGGTCAGTGACTCCCGCAATGTTTACAGGGAGATTAGATCACAGGCAGGTCAGACATGGTTCAGGACAGTGACATTGCGGCAATGTTTACAGGGAGATTAGATCACAGGCAGGTCAGACATGGTTCAGGACAGTGACTCCCTCAATGCCTGTAGGGATAAATACACACTGGTTAGTGCTTACACAAATGCCCCTTGGAAATTACAGATTTAAATTCAATTTACTCTTGAGCTGAAGATGTGAATTTCAATTTGAAGAGAGAGTAGGGGGGAGAGCGGGGGGAGAGAGAGACTGTATCACAGTTACCATGGTAATCTATTCAGAAGAGAAAGTCCCTGATAAAATTAAAAGGGTATATTTTCTGTATTTGTCACATTGTTGATCCAACATTCAACACAAAGAGGCTATTATTTCTTTGAACGATTTGAAAAGTGCTATTCACTACTTGTGACCCGATTCAGGAAACTAGGCGTATGTCGCAAGTTACGACTTCACAGGAGAGCTGTTTGAACATAAAAAATATATTTTTTATCAAAATGCGTTTTTTGGAAGAAATGCCTTCTCGAACATTTCAACTTCCATGTGCCTTAATATCAAACGTATATGCCATCTGTAAATATTAATATAATTGTTCAATTATGAGCCTAGTTGGTTTAGGCACAGAAAAAGTGAACAACCTTCCCGCCAGCCATGATTGGCTGAGATAATGAGTGGGCTGGACATGCCGAGAGTTGAGTATGTATTGTTCTGCCATATAGCACGCATCTGTCTATTTGAGCTGGTCAGTATGTCTGGGTCATCGTGTCAAACGCTGCTTTTTTAAAAATGTGTCTTGTAGTAAAACTGCATAAACCTAATGTCAAGTTAAAGTGTACTGTAGCTAGCTAAAGTTAGCTGTGTGGCTTGCTTAGGTGTATGTTCTCTACTTTCTGGAGGACTGAGTTTTGAAATCAAGGGAATTCCAGTATGATAGCTAAGGAGAGAAAACACCAGTCTGGATTACATCATCAAACTAAGGGCAACCATGCATAGCATCAGACAGGAGACGTTAGCTGGCTGGGTTGCTAGCTAACGTTGTGTATGATATAATTCTTTATATCAGATACATTTGATTGATTAGTTATAGCTATAGAACCTGGTTGGTTAGCTACCTGCAGATTCATGCAGGATAGTAATGTCATGAGTTGTGATTATGCTCCATTGCTTAGTTAGCTAACTAGCTACATGTCTTAACAGAAGACTCCACTCAAATTTTGACAAAGTATTTTCATTTCAAGTTAGTGTACTGCTAACTAGCTGGCTAACATTAGCTGGCTGGCTCGCTACTAATGTTATGTCATGTGTTGGGATTCATTGTTTGCCTTGCTAGCTATCTAGCTACATTTCCTAACAAAATACTCTTGTCTTAGTGTGCCAAAGCGCAGAATAACTGAGTCATTTTTGAATGTTTAACACTGGTGTCAGTAAATGTCGGCAAGAAAGCGTATTCAAGTGTTGCCAGCAGCACAGTTAGTCACCAATGCTCTGGATAACATGAAAACTGCCTAACCAACTCTGCTAGAGGGGAGTAAAATGGTCAGGGTGGGTGTTCTTTCATTATGGGTCTGGAAGTAGCAAGCCAAGGTTAGCCAGTTAGCTTGGATGCTTGACTGTCGTTGTGAGGTCAGAGCTTTCAGAACAACCCTACTTATTGGCCAGAGCATCCAGTGAGTGCTCTGAACGCGAAACTCTCTGAATTTACGAACAGACAATCCGACAGCACAGTTGCCGTCACCAATGCTCTGGATAACATAACAGCCTAACCAGCTCTGCTAGGGCGAGTAATGTTCAGTGAGCTGTTCTCTCTCTCTCTCTTAGATGTTTGGAAATAGCTGGCAAGTTAACGCAGATTGCACGGATCAACCCTTAAAGAGATGGGTGGGGCTTAAGAGGCTGTGAACATTGCTGAATGGGTATAGACCAAGAAGGGCTCTCCAATAGTAGCACCAAAACGTTGAAATACGTTTTTCTCAAAAGTGAGTTCATGAGTTGATCAACTTTCAAAGCATAATTTCTTTCCCATTGTTTCCTCAAATGCAGTGCATGATATACCATTTTGTGGCTCAGAGTCTCTACTTTTATCCAATGTATAAAACAGAATCCAGGTGATGAGCCACATTTTTCCTTTAAGAATAATTTGGTATAACTGTCTCAGCCAAAATGTAACATGTCACCAACTCAACATGTTTCATCTTACAGAGGCCTATGATGTGTTGTTGTCATTGAGGCCAAAGGGGCAATAAACAGGATCCTAGGATGAAAGGAAGTGGTGATCAGCAGGATAACTGCTCTAGTTATTTGGATTTAGTCCTTCTACTAAGTCTTTCTCTGTTAAATCCTTAAACTGGTTTAAAATAAATGATGTCATGGTTTAGTATTACAGTTATACAAGCACAAAGTCCTAATGCAGTGTTTCAATTTAGACCAAATAGACAAAACCATTTTTATACAACTGGGAAATTCACTAGAGACTGATTATCCCCTCCAGGGGTTTTGACCCTCCAATTGGAAAATGCTGCGATATAGTAGCTTTTCTTTGATCCTTAGCTGGCACCAAATGGAGACAACTCTCAAAGCCTGAAACACCCGCTCAAGAAAATCACTATCTACTGCACTCTGAGAATGCAACCAATTCATTAAAATGTAGATTATGCTATGTTTCAACCATTATATAATCACATTTATGAATAAATTATTAGTAGGCCTAATGTTGATGTTTTCTATGTGGAGGTGCAAGAGTAATGCAAGTTTTCCACCGTGAGGGTTTCTCTGAATTGCAGGTTTGATGGAATTCCATCCTACCATCTCTCGTGAAGGATTTGTTTTTCTGGACAGATCAATGTGTTGCAGCTGATCATAAAACCATGCCTCTGATGAGCCCTGTCATCATTACTAAGAAATGCAGGTATTGAGATTGAATATTGATTTAGCATTTTCCTCATCAATCCCATGCTGCTGCAGAGGTTGACACTTCAGTTCAGACACTTACATTAAATTTTATTTGAGGCCATTTTAATATCTTGCAGAATACTCGGGCTGCTCTTGGGATATACTGTGGGGTTATTATTGACACATTTGATAAAAATGAGCAAAAATGACCTTGTAAAATAAATAATTCAAATATTGTATGCTCCAAAATAATTGGGACATTATGTAATTTTATACTAATACAATTGCTCAGAGAAAGAGATTTGTCGAGTAATACTTTTTTCCTCAAAAAGGTAGGGGACAAAATTATTGACACCCCTAAAGATTCTCATAAAAAAATTGTCAAAAGTGTAGTATCCTATGTGGTCCGATATTCCAAACAATGACTACATCAAGCTTGTGACACTACAAACTTCTTGAATGCATTTGCAGTTTTTGGCCAACGAAGAGCCAAGCATTTGCTTGTGTTTCAGATTATTTTGTGCCCAATAGAAATTGATGGTAAATAATGTATTGTGTCATTTTGGAATCACTTTTATTGTAAATAAGAATATAATATGTCTCGTGTTTCAACACTTCTATGTTAATGTGGATGCTAACATGATTATGGATCATCCTGATTGAATCGTGAATAATGATGAGTGAGAAAGTTACAGAGGGTCAAAGATCATACCCACCAAAACATGCTAACCTCCCCTATTATTGGTAATGGTGAGGTTAACATTTTAAGTTAGGGCAATTTTTTAAAGTATAAATTACAAACATTATAAGCTCTTTTAAACCTCAAATAGCCAACACTTGGGAATGGCCTGCAACAACAGGGTGATCAAATTAAGATGTAACATTTGTATGCCTGCTGTGTTCTGATAAAATGGGAACATTGACAATACACCTAATATTGGCAGCATCTTTAGGCTACATCTTAGAAATGGCTTCATTTGAAGCAATATTATTATTGCATACGGTAGTCTGGACAATAGGCCTACATATTACTGACACATTTGATACAGAAACAGAAGGCAAAATTCAGCGTAGCCTACTGTTAGTGACATTTGGTGAAGCAGGCCCAATTAAAATACATGTATGTAACATGCAATCATGTCTAATTTATTTTCATTAGGACTAAATGTGGGCCTAAAAAAACAGTGATTGTGGTATAATTCGTATGTGGTATGAGTACGAGATCGATCTGATTATTCTTCATGAATCATTATGAGCTAAAATGCCAATGAGATAAAGTGTGTGTCCATGCGCGTAATATTTGTATAATCCGTCGATTGAACGGAGTACGCATATTTCAGGACCATGGAGAGCAACATTTGTATGGCTGATTGGTAGGCTATTTTCAAAAACAGGTACATCTAATGTAGAAATTACTTCTAACCCCCTGCAATAGAGAGTTCTGTCATTTAAATGAATTTGTCATCATATTAGACAGTAGAAATGCACAGGAAAACGTATTTTTCCCCTCTTTGTACGAGCCTACATATTGATGGTAGGGAGTAGACAGTGGGTTTTGTGATAGTGAATCCGTTTTGTAATAATGTTTTCAATCAAGGAAAATATCAAATGGGATAACTATAGGAACCCGACATATTTTGGGAATTTGCAGTTATCCCTTCATCATATTTGTTGTTTCTGTTTTATTTACAAGGTGTGCAGGTACCCAAGCGGTTAAGAGCGTTGGGCCAGTAACCGAAAGGTTGTTGTTTCGAATCCTAAGTGAATAGGTGAATAATCTGTCGATGTGCCCTTTAGCAAGGCACTTCAATCTAATTCCTCCTGTAACTCTGATAAATGACTAAAATGGAAACAAAATTGAGATGGCGTGCGCCTGCTGGTGTCTATGTGTTTAAGTTCCAACTGGGTGGAAGTGTGTCAGACATGCGCGCCGTGGGCGGGAATAGACCTGTGTTTATTAACCCCAGTGTGTGCTTCGTGGGGCGGAAACACTTCACAGTGGCAACGAGCGGAGATGATGAGAGGGGAGGGAAGTCGCGTCGCCTGAGCGTCGGCTTTGCGTCTATGGGGGGTTTGGCTAGAGGAGGCGCGGCGCACTCTGCCCTCTCCATACCACCTGTATGGATGACCACTTTAAACTAATAGACTCACCCCGCTCGGTGAGACACAGAGGCAACAACGTTGAGAACCACTGTTACTTCGAGACGGAGAAGGGCGTCATGACAGTCGAGAACATGTTGGAGGAGTCAGCGGCGCTTTCGAGCCACCTGTCCGTGGATCGATATGAGCGAGAGCGTGGACGCGATTGCTGCGAGAGGGTGGTTATCAACATTTCAGGTTTACGCTTCGAAACTCAACTCAAAACTTTCAACCAGTTTCCTAAAACGTTGCTCGGGGACCCCAGAAAGAGAATGCGTTACTTTGACCCACTGAGGAACGAGTACTTCTTCGACAGAAACCGACCCAGCTTTGATGCCATTCTCTATTATTACCAGTCAGGAGGGCGCATACGGAGACCTGTTAACGTGCCTATTGACATCTTCTCTGAGGAGATCAATTTCTATCAACTCGGGGAAGAGGCTATGGAAAAATTCAGAGAGGATGAAGGATTCATAAAAGAAGAGGAACGTATTTTACCCAATAATGAATTCCAAAAGCAGGTTTGGCTTTTGTTTGAATACCCTGAAAGCTCTGGCCCAGCTAGGGGAATAGCTATCATCTCAGTGCTTGTCATTTTAATATCAATTGTTATATTCTGTTTAGAGACCTTGCCTGAGTTTCGGGATGACCGGGAACCTATCCCGTTAGCACTTACAGTTAATGGAACGGCCTCCTACCACGCAAATCCATTCACCGACCCTTTCTTTGTGATAGAAACACTTTGCATAATCTGGTTCTCTTTTGAGTTGCTGGTCAGGTTCTTCGCGTGCCCCAGCAAATCCACGTTCTCAAAAAATATCATGAACATAATCGACATTGTTGCCATATTTCCCTACTTCATCACTTTGGGGACAGAACTGGCTGAGAAGCAGGGTAACGGTCAGCAAGCCATGTCCCTAGCCATTCTCAGAGTGATAAGGCTCGTGAGAGTCTTTCGCATCTTCAAGCTCTCCAGGCATTCTAAGGGCCTACAGATCTTAGGGCAGACGCTAAAGGCCAGCATGAGGGAGCTTGGACTGCTGATATTTTTTCTTTTCATTGGAGTTATCCTTTTCTCCAGTGCTGTTTATTTTGCCGAAGCCGATGACCCATCCTCCAGTTTCACAAGCATCCCAGATGCGTTCTGGTGGGCTGTGGTCACCATGACTACTGTCGGATACGGAGACATGCACCCTGTGACAATTGGTGGCAAAATTGTTGGGTCATTGTGTGCTATTGCCGGAGTGTTGACTATTGCTCTCCCTGTGCCAGTTATTGTCTCCAACTTCAATTACTTTTACCATAGGGAGACTGATGGAGAAGAGCACGCACAGTACTTGCACGTCAGCAGCTGCGAGCACCTACCCTCAGCCACAGAGGAGCTGAAAAGGACTCGTAGCACGTCATCTCTGAGCAAGTCAGAATATATGGTTATAGAGGAGGGCATCAACAGTGGGTATAAACAGCCCAACTTCACCAATGAGAATAACCAAAACTGCGTGAACATCAAAAAGATATTTACGGACGTGTAAATGCTTTCATTTTATATGATGGAGATATAGAGTTACGACTACTATTTTTTTCTATGATAGCTAAACTAATCGTGATGTGTCGGAACATATCTGTCAGGTGGAGTGTGCTAGTGTGCCACACAGGTTGCAAAACGTACTGTGATCTTACAATTCGTCCTTGAGTCCAAACAGGTGTTGATGTTCGGTAGTTCGGTAGGTTGTAAGTGTTGCATATTTATTCCCGAATCGAAACAGTGTTGTCGTTGTGTTTTTTGAGGGGACATGTTCGTTGGCTTATCAGTGTTCAGTCTTGTCATGAATAGCAATACAATATAATCTACAATGTCTGTAGGATGTTGCTTACATCGGATGATGACAAACATAGGCTATGCTTGAATGGGCAACTTATGCGTAATGGAAATATGGACATATAAGTATCATAGCCTACGAGAGCAGGCTTTTAGCATTACAGCCAATACCAAATAAAACAAGAAAATGAAAGTACCAAGACTCGGGAATGTCTGATAAAATATCTCCATGTAATTATAATGTTTCATTGCCCATTAAATGGGCTAGAATAATTGAATAGCCCACAATTGATAGTGATAGTAATTATTGGTAATTCATGGATCTGGCCATAATTCCATCCAAAGTCATCGTCAGGACTACATGGAATTTATTTTCCTACAAACATGACTTCAAGACAATTTCCATCATGGAGGATAGTGTGAGCACAATGATGAAGACATGGACACATTGCATATAATGGGCGTGGATGGAAGAAAGAAGAACAGCAAAGTCCCGCCTCCTGGATGCCACTGAACCTTGTGATGCAGTCTCCATGACGACTACAGTTTCCTGGGTAACCCCGTTAATGTTACCATGGTATCACTCTGCGTTTTCACAGAAACCCTCCAGATGGATCAGCAGCCCGCCTTGAAAGAGAGAGCAGAGCCCTCCGTGAGTCTTAATATGATAAGCATGTAGACCTAATGAAACAACCATTTAAAAAATCAGCAAAAAAAGAAATGTCCACTCACTGTCAACTGCGTTTATTTTCAGCAAACTTAACATGTGTAGATATTTGTATGAACATAACAAGATTAAACAACTGAACAAGTTCCACAGACATGTGACTAACATAAATGTAATAATGTGTCCCTGAACAAGGGGGGGGGGGTCAAAATCAAAAGTAACAGTCAGTATCTAGTGTGGCCACCAGCTGCATTAAGTACTGCAGTGTATCTACTCCTCATGGACTGCACCAGATTTGCCAGTTCTTGCTGTGAGATGTTACCCCACTCTTCCACCAAGGCACCTGCAAGTTCCCAGGGGGGAATGGCCCTAGCTGTCACCTTCCGATCTAACAGGTCCCAAACATGCTCAATGGGATTGAGATCCTGGCTCTTCGATGGCCATGGTATAACACTGATATTCCTGTCTTGCAGGAAATCCCGCACAGAACGAGCAGTATGGCTGGTGGCATTATCATGCTGGAGGGTCATGTCAGGATGAGCCTGCAGGAAGGGTACCACATGAGGAAGGAGGATGTCTTCTCTGTAACGCACAGCATTGAGATTGCCTGCAATGACAACAAGCTCAGTCCGATGATGCTGTGACATACCGCCCCAGACCATGATGGACCCTCCACCTCCAAATCGATCCCGCTCCAGAGTACAGGCCTCGGTGTAACGCTCATTCCTTTGACGATAAACGCGAATCTGACCATCACTCCTGGTGATACAAAACCGCGACTCATCAGTGAAGAGCACTTTTTGACAGTCCTGTCTGGTCCAGCAACGGTGGGTTTGTGCCCATAGGCGACGTTGTTGCCGGTGATGTCTGGTGAGGACCTGCCTTACAACAGGCCTACAAGCCGCCGTCCAGCCTCTCTCAGCCTTTTGGGGACAGTCTGAGCACTGATGGAGGGATTGTGCATTCCTGGTGTAACTCGGGCAGTTGTTGTTGCCACCCTGTACCTGTCCCCCAGGTGTGATGGTCGGATGTACCAATCCTGTGCAGGTGCTGTTACACATGGTCTGCCACTGCGAGGACGATCAGCTGTCCATCCTGTCTCCCTGTAGCGCTATCTTAGGCGTCTCACAGTACGGACATTGCAATTTATTGCCCTGGCCACATCTGCAGCCCTCATGCGACCTTGCAGCATGCCTTAGGCACATTCACGCAGATGAGGACCCTGGGCATCTTTCTTTTGGTGTTTTTCAGCGTGAGTAGAAAGGCCTCTTTAGTGTCCTAAGTTTTCATAATTCTGACCGTAATTGCCTACCGTCTGTACACTGTTAGTGTCTTAATGACCGTTCCACAGGTGCATGTTCATTAATTGTTTATGGTTCAATGAACAAACATGGGAAACACTGTTTTAACCCTTTACACTAAAGATCTGTGCAGATATTTGGATTTTTATGAATTTTCTTTGAAAGACAGGGTCCTGAAAAAGGGATGTTTCTTTTTTTGCTGAGTTTTTATATGTGTGTTCAGTGTGTGTATATATGTATGTGTGTGTGTATATATATATACACACACACACACACACACACACACACACACACACACACACACACACACACACACACACACACACACACACACAGTATGTATATATATATCCAGTTTCAACTGTTCTGCCTGCGGCTATGGAACCCTGACCTGTTCACAGCAGGGTCAAATATACTGTGTGTGTGTATGTGTGTGACACACAAATTGTATATATGTATGTATATATATACGTATGTGTATGTATACTAAGTGTGTATATATATATACTGTGTGTGTGACACAAAGTGTATATATATGCATGTTTGTATGTGTATGTATGTGTATGTATGTGCATATATATAAAGTGTGTGTGTATATATATATATATATATATATATATTGTATTTACAGTACCAGTCAAAAGTTTGAACACACCTACTCATTCAAGGGTTTTTCTTTATTTTTACTAAATCAAATGTATTTATAAAGCCCTTCTTACATCAGCTGATATCACAAAGTGCTGTACAGAAACCCAGCCTAAAACCCCAAACAGCAAACAATGCAGGTGTAGAAGCACGTTGGCTAGGAAAAACTCCCTAGAAAGGCCAGAACCTAGGAAGAAACATAGAGAGGAACCAGGCCATGAGGGGTGGCCCGTCCTCTTCTGGCTGTGCCAGGTGAAGATTATAACAGAACATGGCCAAGATGTTCAAATGTTTATAGATGACCAGCAGGGTCAAATAATAATAATCACACTGGTTGTTGAGGGTGCAACAGGTCAGCACTTCAGGAGTAAATATCAGTTGGCTTTTCATAGCAGATCATTCAGAGTATCTCTACCGCTCCTGCTGTGTCTAGAGAGTTGACTCCAAAATATATTTGGATTTGTTGAAAGCTTTCTTGCATAATACATGACTCCATATGTGTTATTTCATAGTTTTGATGTCCTTACAATTATTCCACAATGTAGAAAATAGTAAAATAAAGAAAAACCCTTGAATGAGTAGGTGTGTCCAAACTTTTGACTGGTATTATTAAACGTTACAGAATGGAGGCCGTTTTTTCTGTAGCCTATATCCAAGACATCAAATCAATGATAGCCACAATAAATTCATAAATACATCACTTAACATGTTTTGGGTTGTGTTAATGCAAAAACGCAAAAACGGGATCAACATAACATCAAAACGCAGTAATATATCAATTTTTCAACAGCCCATTCTAAATCTTAGCTATTTATTATATACCTATATTTTATTATCTGAAGAAAATGCAATCGCTCATCACAATTCCTTGTCATTACTAGAGGCTTATGCTCAATATCTCTCTGAGTTGGCATGCCAACTGGGGCTGACGTCAAGCTAAACTATTGTCCCTTGTTCTCCTCATACGGCTGTGAACTGTCCCTCTCAAAACAAACACAAAGGCTATGCCAAAAATAGGAGACGGCATTGGACATAGACCACCCATGCGACAGACAACAACATGCATATAATGTATGGCCAATAAATAATAAACGAAAACATAGCAAATGTAAATAATAAATATATATATACATAAACACGTAAATACAATTAATAACAATAGCATTTATTAATATTCGTATAATTATTAATGTTATTTTATTTTTTAGTAGATTGTTATCCAAATAATAATTTAAAACAACAATGAAGATGAGTATCCTGATTGTTCTGATTAATAATTCATTTAAAATACTATTATTGAGGTCTTTAGGAGTCTATTGGAAGTTAAAATGTGGGAAGGACAGTGCTTGCACGCTGTAATGTCAACGAAATATTGATTTGTTTATTACCCGCGCAGGGCTGGGAGCTGTATGGCTGGTCACTTCCACAGCACTAGCGCTGCCTCCCGCAGGGTGGTGTCCCAGCGCTGCTCTGCTTTTCCGTCTCTGTTAGGATTAATCATTGCCACGCTGCACCGTTCCCTTCCATCAAGACTAATCAGACCCAATTCACCTACATTAAATCAGTTACGCATAATTTAGATTTAGTTCAAATGTAAATGGACATGTTAGGGCCTAACTATCTCTGAAAAATGCATTATCCCAGTTGAGAAACCATTTGTCATTTGAAAGTGATAGTGCTGAATGTGGGAGAAAATCGTAGTAGTCTAATTAATTGGTAGTTAAATGGGCTAAGGCAGAATTAGCTTCACAGATCTCTTTTTATGTACCCACCACTACTCTGAAAAGTCTATGCCCAAAACAAAGTTCAGTGCTGCCCTCTAGTGAGATAACATATGTAGGACAGGGAGGAAACAAGCTTGTTATGTTCAACATTATGATATGTCTAGACTTTTTTATTGTATAAAGTGCACGTTATGATATCAAACATGCATAATGTAATCAAATATGAAGGAACTAATAATGACAGAATATGAAATTATTTATGACAATCCTAAATCACATGTAATTTCCCCCTAGTCGGATGGATATTTTCACTTGGCTAGATCAGATAACCTCATCTCAACCTGGCAACAAGCGTCGCCCAACCAACATTGCTGCAGTAGAACACATGCACCTGAAAGGTAGTGTACATCTCTCTCTTATTCTTCCTTTTGTTACGTGATGGATTATGTCTGCATGTCATTGAAATATGTAAAAGCATGAGAGCTTCTTGTCTTGTACATATTACATAGTCATAAAAACTGCCTGAGCTTCACAAAAATAAAAAATAAAATGTAGTACATTAATCTCTTACTTCCACAGGCCTAGAGGAGAATTACCCTGACACATACCAATAGACTCAAGCTCCAGCAGCTCAACGCAGCACCAACTGAAATACATCAAGATATAGAAGATCTCTATGGCTCCACCATCTCCCACACATACTGTACTGGCCTAGAGAGAGACCCCAGAGGCAAGGTGCCATGGACACAGAGCCTTCAGCTAAGACCTCACCACACCTCCCATGGACTGTATATCAGAGAAAAGATTATGTGTGGTACTCTGTGCTGATCTCTCGCTCTCTCTCGGTCTCTTTCTAGTGTCTTAGATCTGGAATACAATCCCAGAGATGCCAGTACAAGAAGACATACTGTGTAAGTGGCCCATCATAACTCCCCAGTCCCCATCAGGCCTGTGGTTGGTCCATAGCCGTCCCCAGTCCACATCAGGCCCGTGGTTGGTCCATGGCCATCCCCAGTCCCCATAAGGCCTGTGGTTGGTCCATGGCCGTCCCCAGTCCCCATCAGGCCTGTGGTTGGTCCATGGCCGTCCCCAGTCCCCATCAGGCCTGGGGTTGGTCCATGGCCGTCCCCAGTCCCCATCAGGCCTGCAGTTGGTCCATGGCCGTCCCCAGTCCCCATCAGGCCTGAGGTTGGTCCATGGCCGTCCCCAGTCCCCATCAGGCCTGTGGTTGTTCCATGGCCGTCCCCAGTCCCCATCAGGCCTGAGGTTGGTCCATGGCCGCCCCCAGTCCCCATCAGGCCTGTGGTTGGTCCATGGCCGTCCCCAGTCCCCATCAGGCCTGTGGTTGTTCCATGGCCGTCCCCAGTCCCCATCAGGCCTGTGGTTGTTCCATGGCCGTCCCCAGTCCCCATCAGGCCTGTGGTTGTTCCATGGCCGTCCCCAGTGGAGTAGAGGACTGAGATCATGTTTTTCAGCATCACAATGTATTCATGGTGTGTTGTCATTTTCCAAGGACAAATGTAAGCACATAACATCAACACGGTAAGCTTTTGCCTGTTTAGTAAAAATATTGCAGTGTAACAAGTTAGGATTGTTTATCTGAAGAATGAATGTCATTGGGGAAATGTATTTATCACACACACACACAAGCACACACATACGATTGCATCCTCCTCTCTTTCCCTTCCTCCTCCACTCTCTTCTCTCCTCTCTCCTCTGTCATCCTCTTTTCCCAACACAACATAATACCATGACGTCACAGCTGCAGGTGGCTTATCAGAAGTGCTGAGTGTCTTTGTTCTCTCTGGAAATAGGGTCCACTCTTCATTTCTCCCCACTTCAGTATTTCTATGTTTGGGAAAATAAAAACATGTCTGTGAGTTACCCTGAGCTATAAATCACTTGTCAGTGGAGCTCAATTTGAATGCTTATGTGGAACACCTCAAGCTTCAGTTCAGTGCACCCCAGGAAAAAAAATGTCATTATTTTCTATGGTATGTTTAATACATTAGGTGATGTAATTCCATTTCTATTTAGTCAACTGCACATAATTACTGTACATACTGTACATTACGTGTGTGTGTGACTGGAAAAGTGTGTGATAGTATGTATGTCTGAATGTGAACATTAGTACAGACAGTATATATGTACGTTTGAGCGATGCCCAGCTGTAAAATGTAGATCGTCTCAGCTGGTACAGTACGCCTGGCTTGACTGCACTCTGGAACCCTCGGAATCAGCCTCGGCATCAGAGTACTGAGAGACCCTTCTCAGGAGAGGCACTCTCTCTGTTTCCACTGTGTTGGAGGAAGAACACACGCACACACGCACACACACACACACACATATATCATGGATTAGCTGCCCTTAAGGAAGCCAAGTCCCTCTGTGTTGTCAGCCTCTCACAGTGGGCTGGTCTTCTCTGTGGCTCGGTAGGGGCTCTCGTTGTAAGCAGACGTGTGTGTGTGTGTGTACCAATGCACCACGCTGTCCAAAACACACATTATATACATCAACAGTGCATGATGTGGATAGGTACACCATTATGTGTGTGTGTGTGTGTGTGTGTGTGTGTGTGTGTGTGTGTGTGTGTGTGTGTGTGTGTGTGTGTGTGTGTGTGTGTGTGTGTGTGTGTGTGTGTGTGTGTGTGTGTGTGTGTGTGTGTGTGTGTGTGATGCTCATCCAGAGGAGGCAAGGAGACCCCAGGCATCCCCCTCTACTCTCAGGCAGACATCCGCCACATGAAAGGAGTGAATCTGTAGCAGCAAGCTATAATGATACAGGGGATGGAGCTGACATGCAATGCATTCTGGGGAGAGAGAGAGTTCATTTATAGTACTACTAACTTCACCAACTGTACTGATGATTGTGTATATCTGTAACACTTCCTGTCTTAGCCCTAAAACGTTTATAAAAAGCTATAGGGCTGCGGACAGAAATATAGTATGCTTCAGACATATTACTATTATTACTCGATACAAATGGAAAACCATCCATCTACTCCTCAGAGGACGTCTAATGGCAGACTGGGGGATATTTATCAAATTCACTCTTCTGGATCATGACTCTGCATTCGTTCAACACTTTGAGTCAAGACTAAGGAAGGCCCACAAACCATATCATGGTATTGTACACATATCCTTTTCTCCCAAGGGATATAAATACCAAGCCAGTTATTAAAGAAAGGGTTTTACTCTAAAGTGTTTCATTTCTACTGTCCTGCTCTTTGGCCGTATGTGTAAAGATGATCCGCTATCCGATCAGTCTAAGAAGCTTGAATGAGACCAAGGATACCAGAGATATTCACAGAAAATGTATTAATACATTAATTGATTATTTAGAGGGGAAAAATACTTGTATAGCTTTCATTAACAAGTATAAATTACACAGTTGCAGAACTGTGTTGTCATCTTGACCTTTCTGAATGTGTTGTAATTTCTACCTATCAATAAAGTCTGGCAAAGCCTTAAGGTATTACCAGGTCTTTTTCATTGAACTGAATGTTTTAGTACTTTAGAGGACACTGTAGAATGCATCGACCTCTTGAAGGACATGCAAAGTCCTGTGTCACTGTGCTTTGACTTTACCTCTAACATCCCAGAGGAGAGACTCTCCAGGAGTGATCACAGAGCCTCCTACTTCTGCTTGATGAAACCCTAGGGGCAGTCACCATAGCAACAATATAAGACTAAGCACAACACTGTCCAATGGCAGAGGCATTTCAGGTTTGGATGTAACAACAATAGTGTTATTAAACACACTGGCTGTACAGTATATAATCATGTTACTAAAACCGTTATAATTTAACAGTCATAATTTAATCTGGTGTGAAACACCTGTTTCAGTTACTCAAGGTGTGAAAGATCAATTGGTTATTTAGTGAATCAGGTGTGATGGCACTAAATTGGGACAAAAACCTGCAGTACTGCAGAAACAACCACACAGAGAATAACTATTCACATCCAAATAATCCCAAGGGGTCAATGGTTAGGGGCTAAGAGGTAAGGGTTAGCCAGTTGTTTCTGGCCCAGGCCCCAGCAACACACATTTAAATTCCCTCATGGCACACAGGGAATCCCCTGTACAAATGTAGGATCTTAATTTGATCACTCTTTTGTTGCTGAGAATTCTTTCTGCTCAGCAGGAAATGCAGAGGAGCTTCGTGATTGACATAAATTCACTGAAAACTCACACTAACGCACAGGCTTGCCATATATTAACAGTATTCCACTTTTCAAGGAGCCTCACTTCGACCAGCTAATAGACCTAACCATCGATCAAGCAACAGTTTGGACTAAATGTTCAAAACCAGGATTATTTTGCTGAGACAATACGGGTCAAATTAAGATCCTACATTTTATCAGTAGCACTGACTCAACCTTGCTTCTCACTGACTGGAGGAAGCAGACAGTCTGAAGGGCCTGAGTCATGCAGTGCAGCAGAGCCAAAATAAACTCACATGAGCTCATAGAAAATGGTTCCCTGCAACAAAAGGTTAGGATACTGGTTGGTGTCATAATTTGTTCACTGTTTGCGTGGTTGTCAGAAACGCTACTGTTTTGGATTTGGCCTTTCAGTCAAATGTCACATTGGAATGGACTGTAACCTTTGATCTTTCCAACTTCTGCTGGATAAAATACATAATTTTTAATACAACCTGTCCGTACTGGGAGCATATTGGTCTATAGTGGTGTATGTATGCCCCTCTGTCTATCTGAGGTGAACTAGCCAGGCCGCGACGGAGGCTGCTGCTGCAGTGATATGAATGCCCTTGTGCTTCTTTCTCCTGGTGTCCTGGCTCTGCTCCAGCGTCTGCTCCGTGCTCTCTCTCTCTTCATGCTGCTCTCACTGCTGTGGTTGTACGTGGTCCAGGCTGCAGTATGACTGGCCCGCTCTGGATCTCACCCTCCTGTCCTCGCACCCTACACCAAATCAAAGTTTATTGGTCACGTATACATATTTGCAGATATTATCACAGGTACAGCGGAGTGCTTGTGTTTCTAGCTCCAACATTGCAGTAATACCTAGCAACACAAAACAATGCACACATAATGCACCCCCCCCCCCAAAAAAAAAGAGAAAAAAAGAAACGAGTAATGTCAGAGTCCAGAATATAAATATTTCTATATTAGTGTGTATAGAAAGTATGGACAGTCTATGAAGAGAAGAGGTACATACCACACAGGGACACCACACAGGGACACAGAGAAGGACAGACCAGAGGGTATTTCTAAAATGTCTGACTATTACAGTACTTAACCTTGGGTCTTTTTGAGGAGTCAGTTCACCTAGGATGTCTACATTACCAGCACCGCATGTCTAGTAGCACTCTACAGTATGCATAGGCTCAGGCTACCTTGCTTTCCTTCAGTATCCTGTATGGTATGTAAGCACGTCCCCTAGCTATACTCCTCATGGGACCACAAGATACTGCCCAGTAATAGTCTCTCTCTGTCCAACACAATGATGTTGAAATGACTGATATCCCAAGGGGAGGAAGTTGAATTCAGTCTCATTGAAAATGTATTGTAAAAACGTTCTGCTTTGGGGTGCACAATCGCCAGCTGTCCTAAGGAAAAGGATGTTGATCTTATCTGTCGAGGGTATACCGGAAGGTCATTTCAGTCCCTGTCCATTAGAACGAATGAAGATTTACAAGATGGACAGACACTAATGAGGGTATTGCAACTCTAATGAGGGTATTTTAACTCTAATGAAGGTATTGTAACTCTAACGCGGGTATTGTAACACTAATGAGAGTATTGTAACACTAATGAGTTTATTGTAACAGTAATGAGGGTATTGTAACACTAATGAGGGTATTGTAACACTAATGAGAGTATTGTAACACTAATGAGGGTATTGTAACACTAATGAGGGTATTGTAACACTAATGAGGGTATTGTAACACTAATGAGGGTAGTGTACGTCTAATGAGGACATTGTATCTCCAGTGAGGGTATTGTAAAAAAAATATTAGCATCTTGTAACTCTAATGAGGGTATTGTGACGCTAATGAATCTATTTTAACACTAATGAGGGTATTGTAACACTAATGAGGGTATTGTAACACTAATGAATGTATTTTAACACTAATGAGAGTATTGTAACACTAATGAGGGTATTGTAACACTAATGAATGTATTTTAACACTAATGAGAGTATTGTAACACTAATGAGGGTATTGTAACACTAATGAGGGTATTGTAACACTAATGAGGGTATTGTAACACTAATGAGAGTATTGTAACACTAATGAGGGTATTGTAACACTAATGAGGGTATTGTAACACTAATGAGAGTATTGTAACACTAATGAGGGTATTGTAACACTAATGAGGGTATTGTAACACTAATGAGGGTATTGTAACACTAATGAATGTATTTTAACACTAATGAGAGTATTGTAACACTAATGAGGGTATTGTAACACTAATGAGGGTATTGTAACACTAATGAATGTATTTTAACACTAATGAGAGTATTGTAACACTAATGAGAGTATTGTAACACTAATGAGGGTATTGTAACACTAATGAGGGTATTGTAACTCTAATGTAGTTATCGTTCACAGGAGGAAATTACATCATCTTATCCAGCAGCAAGAAAATGCATTTTCATGCAACATTTAACAAATGCAGGGAAATGCATAATATATAATAGATATAATCTGCCCCTCTCCACTCTCCACTGGTGTCACGACTTCCGCCAAGGTCGGTCCCCACCCCTTGTTCGGTCGGAGGTCGACGTCACCGGTCTTCTAGCCATCACTGATCCATCTTTCATTTTCCATTGGTTTTGTCTTTATTTTCTACACACCTGGTTTTCATTATCCAATTACATGTTCATGTATGTAACCCTCTGTTTCCCCCATGTTTGTTGTGCGTGATTATTTCTATGTTCAGTTCGGTTATGATGGCTGGTTTTTCGAAGGGTGTTGTGTTCACCCGTGCGTAATATTTACTGTTGGTTATTGGTCAAGTGTATTTGTTTACCTTGTGCCTTTATTTTGAGTAAAGTACGTTGCTCACTCATTTTGCTCTCCTGTGCCTGACTTCATGCACCAGCTACACTCACCTTTTGACAACTGGGTCCTTAATGAATGCTCTACCTGAAAAGCTATTTATGTCAAAGAAGTTGGTATTTCTTTGAATGAAGGTGTCCTTGAATCCCTGTTTGAATCACCATTGTCCTTGTGTCATTGTAAATGTAAGCATTTTAAAGTATGTATTTAGTACTTCATTAACCAGTTACTGTGATTCTCACTTTGAATTATGGACAGTAATGTTCATTGATTACTTATACAGGCCAAAATGGTGATCTGACGTGTGTGTGTGTGTGTGTGTGTGTGTGTGTGTGTGTGTGTGTGTGTGTGTGTGTGTGTGTGTAAGCATGTATTGTGTGTATAGATGTGTGTGTGTGTGTGTGTGTGTGTGTGTGTGTGTGTGTGTGTGTGTGTGTGTGTGTGTGTGTGTGTGTGTGTGTGTGTGTGTGTGTGTGTGTGTGTGTGTGTGTGTGTGTGTGTGTAAGCATGTATAGCGTGTACAGATTGTGTGTGTGTGCTGTTAAGCTGCTCAGAGTGGGCAGTGATGAGGCGCCGTCTTATAACAAGAGGCTATCAAGCGTGCGGTGGTGCATTGCAGTGTCAATAGTCCTCTGCCTGGAACACACAGCTCCCTGCTCTCTGCTACCCTCCACACAAATAGACTGCCCTCCAGAGAATTGCAACGCTACTCAGGGTGAGAGAGACAAACTTGTACTGCATATTCAATAAGTCTAACTATGCTAACACAAGCTGTATGTCAGGGAACAGATGCATCAAGAACAAATGAGTTGATACTGAACCAAAGCCACTAACTGCACCGTATACTGTACTGCCGTACCACAGCACTATATGTCAATGGAACAAAGGTCTGAAAAATGGGTTGAGCTACCAGACATTATCTAAGAAAAGGAGCCCATAAGATACAAAGCCTTAGTTTCACCACTCATCAAGGTGCTTTTCTCAGCTCTCCTTCATATGGCCTGGTGGTATTGACTGATCAGGAGAAGTGGACGGGTGTGGAGTGACACAGAATCCATACCCCTCAGATGCCATTCATTGTCGTCACCCCTTAGCCTTCTCCCCCACCACCACCTGATTGAAACGCACACCAAACTCATTTTGCCCAGGGGTTGCATTAGGTTTTCAACGTGGCCTGGAGGGCCGCACTGAAAAGGTGTTATATTTCCTTGTTGTCAAAAATTAGCAAAAATTGTCCCCTACCCATTATGCTCCCTGCGAGTTGGACACAGTCAAGAAACCAGGCAGGTCACCCATGATACAATTCAGTGTTCGATGTCCATCCATGGTTGAGGGCGTGAGCACTGTTACCTTCAAGTAGGTTTCAGTTTTGCTAGGGCATTGTGGATGGAGTTGTCAGATGGGAGTGAGCATCTGCATCTGGTTCAAAAGCTTGTATGTTCAATTCCAGTGACAGAAAGTTGTTTTTATATTTTTGTTTTAAGCCTATCCCAAACTTTTACCCTTATCTTAACCATTCGGAGTTAATGGCTAACCTTAAGAATTTGGTGTTAATGCCTAAACTTAAACCTAGCCTTAAAAATGCTGAGTTAATGCCTAAACTTAACAAGAAACTGTCACGCCCTGATCTGTTGCACCTGTCCTTGTGCTTGTCTCCACCCCCCTCCAGGTGCTGTTCATCTTCCCAATTATTCTCCTGTGTATTTATACCTGTGTTCTCTGTATGTTTGTTGCCAGTTTGTCTTGTTCATTCAAACTGACCAGCGTTTTTCCTGTCAGCTCCTATCGTTTCCCAGCCTCTCTTTGCTAGTCCTCCCGGGTTTTGACCTTTTCCTGTCCTGACCCTGTACCTGTCCACCCGCCTGACCTCTCTGCATGACCCTGAGCCTGCCTGCCGTCCTGTACCTTTGCTCCACCTCTGGATTATTGAACCCTGCCTGTCCCTGACCCTGAGTCCGCCGTCTGTCCTGTACCTTTGCCCTACCCTGGATATTCGACCCCTGCCCGCCTTGACCAGTCTTTGCCTGCCCCTGTCTCTACAATAAACATTGTTACTTAGACAGTCTGCATCTGGGTCTTACCTTGATTCCTGATAGAAACGATATGAATGTAGGTGCATTACTATTTCTACACTGTGTCAATTTAGTTTTTGTCATTTTAAAGTATATTGAGATCGTCCCCACCCCAAAACAAAAAATTGTAAAAAATAAAAATAAAAAATGCATTATTATTATTATTGTTTTCTTTTTTACTCAAACCACCCCGGGCCAAATTGGACCCCCTCGGCCCATATGTTTGACACCCCTGACTTAGAGCACTAGGGCCTTCACGTTTAATTTAAGTACCCACTGGGCACAGAAGTCAATTCAACGTCTAGTCCTTGTTGGTTGAAATGATGTGGAAACAATGTTGATTCAACCAGTGTGTGCCTGGTGGGTAGACAGCTAATGCAACGTGAACTGAGCTTCATGAGACTGCATTAACAGGCTTTGTAACGGGCCCCTATCTCATAAATAATGTCTGTGCTGTCAGGGGGAACCTGGGAAATCCATTAAGGGACAGTGGAAAAGGTGTACGCATGTGTGGCAGACAGTACAGGGCTGCAGGGGCAGCCTTGACAGTCCCTCTCCTACTATAGGGGCTGCTGCCAGTAGTAACCTTGATGAAGCCAAGTCTCACACAAACAGCTTGCTCCTTTCCCTATCCCTCCACCTCCTCCTCCTCTTGCAGGGGATTCCCAACCTTTGACACAGCAGGTCATTCAGGTCATTGCTGCTCTCCTAGCACTTTCTCTCATTGCTCCTTTTGGCCAGAATGGCATTCACTATTGATACCCCTCCCCCTGTCTGCATCATGAATTGTTTTGTAAAATATGAACAAACATAATTCAATTATATTTTGGTATCACTCTTGACGTTTATTAACTCTCAAAGTCACACAATAATAATGCTCAATGCCACCTACAAACGACTTATACCACCTACAAAAGTTCATAATGTTTCAAGTCATGTAGGCAGCTTTCATTCACTTTTCACTTGACATCATGTAAAGTGTATTTGTGAGCTGTGAATGGTGTAAGAAAGCAGACTATAACTTTCTATGAGTCATCATCCAAATGGGGCAGTACCAGAGTCAGAGAGCTTACCAGGCTGTGAAACTCCCTGCACTCTCTCTAAAGGAAAACTAAAGACAAACTCTCTGCACTCTCTCTAAAGGAAAACTAAAGACAAACTCTCTGCACTCTCTCTAAAGGAAAACTAAAGACAAACTCTCTGCACTCTCTCTAAAGGAAAACTAAAGACACACTCTCTGCACTCTCTCTAAAGGAAAACTAAAGACAAACTCTCTGCACTCTCTCTAAAGGAAAACTAAAGACAAACTCTCTGCACTCTCTCTAAAGGAAAACTAAAGACACACTCTCTGCACTCTCTCTAAATAAAAACTAAAGACAAACTCCCTGCACTCTCTCTAAAGGAAAACTAAAGACAAACTCCCTGCACTCTCTCTAAAGGAAAACTAAAGACAAACTCCCTGCACTCTCTCTAAAGGAAAACTAAAGACAAACTCCCTGCACTCTCTCTAAAGGAAAACTAAAGACAAACTCCCTGCACTCTCTAAAGGAAAACTAAAGACAAACTCTCTGCACTCTCTCTAAAGGAAAACTAAAGACAAACTCTCTGCACTCTCTCTAAAGGAAAACTAAAGACAAACTCCCTGCACTCTCTCTAAAGGGAAACTAAAGACAAACTCCCTGCACTCTCTAAAGGAAAACTAAAGACAAACTCTCTGCACTCTCTCTAAAGGGAAACTAAAGACAAACTCCCTGCACTCTCTCTAAAGGAAAACTAAAGACAAACTCTCTGCACTCTCTCTAAAGGAAAACTAAAGACAAACTCTCTGCACTCTCTCTAAAGGAAAACTAAAGACAAACTCTCTGCACTCTCTCTAAAGGAAAACTAAAGACAAACTCCCTGCACTCTCTAAAGGAAAACTAAAGACAAACTCCCTGCACTCTCTAAAGGAAAACTAAAGACAAACTCTCTGCACTCTCTCTAAAGGAAAACTAAAGACAAACTCTCTGCACTCTCTCTAAAGGAAAACTAAAGACAAACTCCCTGCACTCTCTCTAAAGGAAAACTAAAGACAAACTCTCTGCACTCTCTCTAAAGGAAAACTAAAGACAAACTCCCTGCACTCTCTCTAAAGGGAAACTAAAGACAAACTCTCTGCACTCTCTCTAAAGGGAAACTAAAGACAAACTCTCTGCACTCTCTCTAAAGGAAAACTAAAGACAAACTCTCTGCACTCTCTCTAAAGGGAAAC
This sequence comes from Oncorhynchus tshawytscha, assembly GCF_018296145.1. Classification (NCBI taxonomy): domain Eukaryota; kingdom Metazoa; phylum Chordata; class Actinopteri; order Salmoniformes; family Salmonidae; genus Oncorhynchus; species Oncorhynchus tshawytscha. The sequence continues at coordinate 14,003,192 of NC_056430.1, read as the reverse complement.
TAAAGACAAACTTTCTGCACTCTCTCTGAAGGGAAACTAGAGTGACAAAACCAGTGTCACTAGAGTGACAAAACCATTTCCAAACATCTGCCATGTAACTCATCATTTCATAAGAAATCCTATTAAAGGTATCTACAAGTCCCTGATTAAATCCTTGCACAGTGAGTTAAAGTATAGTGTCCTGTTAGTGGGAGTCCTTCACAGTGACTGGGTCTGTGAGTGATGCAATGTTGTGACTGGTGAGAGGAAGGGTGTCTGTGTTGTTTTCTGCCTGTTTAAGCTGTGGCCATACATGTTAACTGCCTTCTGATGACTGGAGAATCACCCCAGATGAGAATCTTTTTTTATTTTTTATTATTTAACTGAATCGTAGCTCATATTACATATACAGTAGCAGTCTCTCCTTAATTTAGTAAAACTGTATGTCTTTTATAATGTAAGAAATATTTTTGGGATGCCCCTATTGATGACAATATGAGGATGCAGAACCGAACAAAACTCTAAGCTGCTGTGTCATTGACATTTAGAAATTGTTCAACAATTATGAAACCACTCCCCTAGTTATCTCCCTCATGTTTGGAAAGTGTCACAGTTTCATATGACATAATTGGGTTGGCGTCCCCTCTTGGGTTGTGCCGTGGCGGAGATCTTTGTGGGCTATACTCGGCCTTGTCTCAGGATGGTAAGTTGGTGGTTGAAGATATCCCTCTAGTGGTGTGGGAGCTGTGCTTTGGCAAAGTGGGTGGGGTTATATCCTTCCTGTTTGGCCCTGTCTGGGGGTATCATCATCATCTCAGCCTCCAGTATTTATGCTGCAGCAGTTTATGTGTTGGGGGGCTAGGGTCAGTTTGTTATATCTAGAGTACTTCTCCTGTCTTATCTGGTGTCCTGTGTGAATTTAAGTATGCTCTCTCTAATTCTCTCTTTTTCTCTTTCTTTCTCTCTCTCGGAGGACCTGAGCCCTAGGACCATGCCTCAGGACTACCTGGCATGATGACTCCTTGCTGTCCCCAGTCCACCTGGCCGTGCTGCTGCTCCAGTTTCAACTGTTCTGCCTGCGGCCATGGAATCCTGACCTGCTCACCGGACGTGCTACCTGTCCCAGACCTATTATTTGACCATGCTGGTCATTTATGAACATTTGAACATCTTGGCCATGTTCTATTATAATCTCCACCCGGCACAGCCAGAAGAGGACTGGCCACCCCTCATAGCCTGGTTCCTCTCTAGGTTTCTTCCTAGGTTTTGGCCTTTCTAGGGAGTTTTTCCTAGCCAACGTGCTTCAACACCTGCATTGCTTGCTGTTTGGGGTTTTAGGCTGGGTTTCTGTACAACACTTTGAGTTATCAGCTGATGTAAGAAGGGCTATATAAATACATTTGATTTGATTTGACATAATAATTTCGGGGGATCACTTTAATAACCGAAGCAATTTGAAGTTATGCATGACATTATGACATTAGGCCTATGTCAGACAACAAAATAGCAGCCTACAGTGTTACTGCATAATTAAAGTTGGAAGTTACACAGTTACATAGTTAACACTGTTAACTGGGTCGTTCATAGTGAATGATAGCTTACATTTCACATGAATATACAATTATTAGCTATTAATAAAGGCCTAGACTGGGCGGCAGGTAGCCTAGTGGTTAGAGCGTTGCGCCAGTAACTGAAAGGTTAGGTTGCTGGATCAAATCCCCGAGCTGATAAGGTAAAATCTGTCACCCTGCCCTTAAACAAGTCAGTTAACCCACTGTTCCCCGGTAGGCCATCATTGTAAATAAGAATTTGTTCTTAACTGACTTGCCTAGTTAAATAAAAAAGATGCGTTCCCTTTAAATATCCTTCGCTGCAAATAAGGTGAGTAGTGGTAGGCTACACAGCGCGGGTGGAGAGAGCGCGTTTTCTCGCCCATTCTCCATCCCCTGTCTCTTTGTATGCATAGCAGTGCCCGACTGCAGGTTTGACTAAGCTTTGTAGATACGGCTACACCAGGCTAATGGCTGTACTGATCATTAGAAGGACTGAGACCTAGGGTAATTAAAGCATGCCTTACCCCCAACAAAGCAGAGAACAGAGAAAGTGATGCAGATGCCAATGATTCGGGATCTGACACTGAGGAATTGCATAATCTGTCTCTCAGTCCAGGGTGATTCTTCATGCATGTCATTTCAAGTCAATGTCGGAAGATTCTGTTCTCTTTACAATGTATAAGGAGGCTGCATGGCTTGAATCCTCTCTATTCATTAAACTGCAGACAACCACAGACATATCCCCTTGCATGAGCATTTCTGTCAGCATTCTGCGTTTTACAAACTGTTGTATTCTATATACTGTAATAAATGATGGAGAAAATAATGTGATTTTTTTATTGAGCATTTGTCAATTAGCCCACGCATGACTTTCAATTTATTTGTCAGGATTACCTTTTAATACGACACATGTAGTTGACTAGGGTTATTGTGACGAATCATGATTGCAGCATATTATTTTGTTCCTGCCTGGTAACTTAAACGTTATCCATCAGCACAATGTTAACCCGTTAGTCTAACCCACTACCCATCTCTGTGTTCGTCTGCATCTTGTGGGCCTACTAATTTACTTTTTTTTGGTAATATCACACGTTGTAATACGCCTCCCCGCCACCTCCCCTGCTTGCTTTTATTTTTGCAGATGTTGCCACTGAGCACCATATGAGGACAGTTACCTTTGCGGCTGTCTGATGCGGGCAACGTCATAGCGGCTAAGGACACTGGATGCATAGAATTCTGCCGATCTTAGCACCTTTGGCTTTTACCAGAAGTACCATTCCTCCAGGTCGGAACCCTATCCCCTCCTTTTTTTGTGTCAATCGCCATCCTACGACAACCTGAGCGAGGAACGAAGACGGGGAGGGGGAGGCGAGGACACACCCGCATTCTGTACCTCTCCAACGCCGGTGCGCGTGAGTGGTGATGCTGCAGACAACATGATGATCGTATTATTAACGGTCCCGAATAGGAAATAGATTCGTTTCTTCTTCTCAGGATCTAAATCACCGGAGGGATTAGCACCGGAGGGATTGTTGGCCACTGGCTATTTACTCCCTAATACCAAGTGACCAATGGGAACAGCAACTAACACCCCGTTTTCAACAAGGTGAATGCTGGTATGTAGCCTATGGTGTTGAAAACGTCTGCTATAACCTACACGACTTTCATTCAGAAAAGTCTACTCGACCTCTGCAGTGAAGGGGAGACAGTAGATGACCATTGAACAAAATAGCCCGTATTATTATTAGCTTCTGAGTATTTATCAACTGAATAGCGCTTAACAAAAATATGCCTCTTTTATGGAAGATGCAAGAGATGGTGTAGAGGGCAGAGACAGAATATTTTTTCTCTTGAAACGTTCTTCCTACTGCCGGTTAATAATTTATGGATGTTTTTGAATATTTCAGAGACAGTCACCATTTGAGACCAGTCTAAAATGCTCCAACAAAACTACCTTAAAGTGAATGATGAAAAAGTAACATCGAGGGCTTCTTGGAACAGAAAAAAGGAGTGCATACTTTTTTCACTATTCAGTTATTGGTTTTATATTATAAACTAAGGGGCAATCTGTATAGATTTGGTTCCTATATTGCAAAGGTACGTTCATGCATGATTTCACTGCAGGTGAATGGATATTATCCATTGCAGCAGATTATAAGGAGCTCATGCCCCGATTCATAAACTATATATATCTATACTAGTTGGAAACGAGTTGGATCATTGAGCTCTGGGCATACACTACGTTTCTCCACATTTACAGTAGTTTATGTATGTTTTAGAAAGCTGAATACTTTGGTTGTAGCCTACAGAAGTACATTTTTGTAACTTTTATGCCATTGTTCCATTACAGTATAATATATGGCTTGAGAGGACAGACAGACAGAATAACACAAATGCTATCAAATGAATTGCTTATGTTATATTATTTAAATTATCTCTGGTCTCTGTCCCTTCCAGACAGATCCATCCATGAGGTGAGCCAACCGGTCTTTACGGCATTGAACCCCCTCCCTCTCCTCCACCCCCCTCCCTACAGTTTCCAGGCTGCAGGGCCCAGCCCCACTGAAAAGTGCAGGCGCCTGCTCCCCCCGCAATATGACTGTAGCCACTGGTGACCCCTCTGATGAGGCGGCAGCACACCCGGGGAACCCGGCTGAGTATGACCCTGACGCTGACCATGAGTGCTGCGAGAGAGTGGTCATCAACATCTCTGGGCTGCGTTTTGAGACACAGCTTAAAACCCTCTCCCAGTTCCCCGATACTCTGCTGGGGGACCCCAAAAAGAGGATGCGCTACTTCGACCCACTGAGAAACGAGTACTTCTTCGACCGCAGCCGAACCAGCTTTGATGCCATTCTCTATTTTTACCAGTCAGGAGGGAGGCTACGGCGGCCGGCCAATGTGACCCTTGATATTTTCTCAGAGGAGATACGTTTCTATGAATTGGGGGATGAAGCCATTGAGCTGTTCAGAGAGGATGAGGGTTTCGTCAAGGAGGAAGAGAGGCCCCTTCCTGACAATGAGTTTCAGAGACAAGTGTGGCTGCTGTTTGAGTACCCAGAGAGCTCAGGACCCGCTAGGATTATCGCTATCATCTCCGTCATGGTCATCCTCATCTCTATCGTAAGCTTCTGTCTGGAAACCCTGCCCATCTTCCGCAACGACGACGACGAACCGCACAGTGTCTTTGACACCAACACCAACACCACAATCTACTTCACGTCCACCTACTTCACCGACCCATTCTTCATCCTGGAGACGCTCTGCATCATCTGGTTCTCCTTTGAGTTCCTGGTGCGCCTCTTTGCCTGCCCCAGCAAATCAGGCTTCTTTGGTAACGTCATGAACATCATTGACGTTGTTGCCATTATCCCCTACTTCATCACACTGGCCACAGAGCTGGCTGAGAAACCAGAGGATGGCCAGGCCGGTCAGCAAGCCATGTCCCTGGCTATTCTCAGGGTCATCCGTCTAGTGCGAGTCTTCCGAATCTTCAAGCTGTCACGACACTCCAAGGGACTTCAGATCCTGGGCCAGACCCTGAAGGCTAGTATGAGGGAGCTGGGTCTGCTGATCTTCTTCCTCTTTATTGGAGTCATACTGTTCTCCAGTGCTGTCTACTTTGCAGAAGCTGATGAGCCCGAGTCACAGTTTGAAAGCATCCCTGACGCCTTCTGGTGGGCTGTTGTCTCCATGACGACAGTAGGTTATGGCGACATGGTCCCGACCACTATTGGTGGCAAGATTGTGGGCTCCCTCTGCGCCATTGCAGGTGTGCTGACAATTGCCTTGCCCGTGCCTGTCATCGTTTCCAACTTCAACTACTTCTACCACCGTGAGACGGAGGGCGAGGAGCAGGCTCAGTGCCTAGGCCCAGTCGCCAAAGAGGACTCAAACGAAGAGCTGAAGAAGAGCCGGAGCGGCTCCACCATCAGTAAATCAGACTACATGGAGATCCAGGAAGGGGTGAACAACAGTATTGAGGACCTCCCAGAAGAGAACCTCAAGACTCAGGCCAACTGCACTACGCTGGCCAACACAAACTATGTCAACATCACCAAAATGCTCACAGATGTGTAGCCAGCTGGCATTGTCCTCTCAGTGAGGTTGAGAGGTCAAAGGATGGGGCAGGTGTGTAGCCTCCCATTTCACATGTGCTGCTGGAATCTCAAGGCAATAGATTCAGGACGTATAACTGTACTCATCATTTCTTTATGATGAAAAACACCATAAACTATGTGCTCACTCCTCCCCTAACTCCCACTGTTAGCGCCTCACACCTTGCCCTCATACTGACCTTCTGTCAGACTTTAAATCTTATAATCACAATTCTGCGTGTTGATGTCTGCATGGAGTTGGCTTTGTCAGTGTGACTATTCCAATAGTAAAATGACCTGCTCACAACGGTAGTACAAAAAAGAGGAGAAATGTAGCTAAAAAAGGTGATTTATCGCTTCCAGAATAACCCCACCACCAATCCTGCTTCAGCCCCCCTGCACCTGCCGCTACCCTGGTCTCCCTCCATCGTCAAAGGTACACTTTGCTTCCTGTTTGCGTGCTACAAAATGCTGCTTCCTGGAGCAAACTAAACAAACCCGTCCTGTGGTGAACTACTTGGAGATTACAGAACGTGTGAACATAAGGCAGACATGCTCCGTTGCTGCCCACTGGGCACAGACATCAGTTCAAAGTCTATTTTTGATTTACATTTGGTTGTCAGCTAACGTGAATTCAATGTGAAATCAACAAAACATGTCACCATGTCATTGGATTTAGGTTCAAATTTGGGTGAAAAAAATACGAAATTCCATTACATTGAAGACGTCATTACATTGAATATTTGGGTTGAAGTGATGTGGAAACAACGTTGATTCAACCCGTTTTTGCCTGGTGGCTGAGGCCTGTCATGGCCTGAGCCTGAGACACACGAGGAGTGTGGTACTGTAGTAATCATTCACAATATATACGGGATGTAGGACATCCATCAGCTCCATAAGCTTTATAATGGTTTCACATCTTTTCTTCAGGAACATCAGTATCTGATGAATGACAAAAGGCCTTGACTTTTCACTGCTCTAGTCTTACATCGTTTATGTGTTTACTGTACATGACAACGCAAGCCCCCCTCCTCCACTCACCTGAACCTGTCTTACTGCAGCTCTGAGGACAAAGTGAATGTCTCTTCCTCTTTCATTTCTACTTATTTACCACTTAACTCATATAGATAGGTAAATAGTTGTGACTGTAACCTGTTACTGTAGCTAGATAGGTACTGTAGGTAGTAACTGTAGCCAGTTGATTGTTGCATGGAGTTCTTATCTGAATGAGTATTCTCACTCACACAACTAGCATTGCTCCAAAGACACTGTTTATTGTCTTGCCCTCTATAACCTTCTATCATACATATGAAGGGATGTCGAGAGGTTATTATCTAACATACGTAGGTTACAATGGTGTCTGAAAGGATACCATGCCCCAAACCAGCCCTATAGCTTGGAGGATATTGTATTCCTGACATTTGACCTAAATGTAACATTCCATGTAGAGTTCATTGTCATAGTCTTGTTGCCACACCGCTGAGCTGAAAACATAGAGAGGTGTTTACATACCACCGACATTGCAGCTGTGCTGTAATTTGAGGTAAAATGCATTAGTTAATTAATTACAGCACCCATACAGTGTAGTTGCAGCATTAATCTCAGTTACAGACAGACTCGACTCACGGCTGCCTTGTTCAACTGGGTCCATTGTGTCTTCATGATGAACCATTGGGACGACTAAAGGGACATGTATAAAACAATGTTTCCTCCCTAAACTGCCTTTAAAACAAGTAGGCTTACTGAATGCTGCTTTCCTAGTGTTGCATGACCTCAATACATTCCTAGAAGCATGAATTGAAGATCAAAGATGCCTATGAAAACTATTTAATACGATACCTATATTTATCTCATTATCTACTTACATACTTTAATCTGTGATAACAAAGCAATCTGGGACGTATAAGAAGGGGAATTTACATTCAGCTGACGATTTAGAGATGAGGATGACCATGATGGAGATGATAGCGTTAATCCGATAATCCTTGATGATATGCAGATCGTTGCTATGTTTGTTTTATGATATGAACAATGACACTTGTTTATTTTCAGCACTGATGGTGTAGCCCCGTTTCAGGGACTGTCTGTTGGACAGAGTGCCAAAGACATGCATGCCTAATACACTAGCGAGTTCACAGGAGAAGTGGAGGTACAGTAATATATCTATGGTAGTTGCATCCCTCAATAAGAAAATATGAGCATTATCTAAATATTATCATACTCAAAGGAGAGATGGTTTATATTGCCAACGGCTGAAGTATGTAGCCGTGTAGCAACTCTGAACTACAGAGTTCTAGGTCTCTCACGACATTGCTGAGTTTCCTGTCTTTCTACATCTTTTCATAGTGAACTTCAGGACACAGGAGAGTACTAACAAAGCTGAGGATGATTAGCCAGCGCTAACAAAATGGTGAAATGGATTACGTCTAATTTACCTTTTGGTCAATATTGGTTAGCATAGCCACAAGGATGTTAGCTTTGACTCTAATGTGTCTGGTCTGTCTTCTCATTTACGTTTTAGGCCTAAATGTCTGCCACCATTGCCGCAATGTTTATTCACGCTAGATGGACAGAGGTGAGGTTCTTAGCTCCCGGTCCCTCCCTCTGTCCTCACCATGTTCCTTTCCTTTCTTGTGTCTTCAATTGGCAGTACCTTGTGCAACTGCAATCGCTACTTATTTTGGAGAGATGAAATGTTTTGGAAAGGAACTTGAATTGAAAAATAATCTGGGTCTGGAACCCTGCTTATTGATGCTTCCATTACTCTAACATGATGTTATTATGTTCACTCTTATTCTAGCAGTAACACTTCTCATCTAATACCAATGCACCACGCTGTCCAAAACACACATCATATACATCAACAGTGCATGATGTGGATAGGTACACCATTATGTGGTGTGTGTGTGTGTGTGTGTGTGTGTGTGTGTGTGTGTGTGTGTGTGTGTGTGTGTGTGTGTGTGTGTGTGTGTGTGTGTGTGTGTGTGTGTGTGTGTGTGTGTATACGTGCGTGCGTGCGTCTGTGTGTGTGTAAGTGTGTGCATGTAGAGCCCACCTCTGAATGTCAGAATCTTAGCTTGGTTGTACAGCTGCATTAAAGTGACAGCCATTCATGCATGTGTGCATAGTAAGACAAAACTGCTCACAGTATGACCAAAACAAGTCATAGTCTATGCATGCAAATGGTTTGTATTTTTTTAAATAATTTTTCTATTTGCTTTTTTCAATGGACAGATCTTCCCAAAACACATCATGAGATAGCATGCTCACCTATTTTGTTTGAATTGGGCACACTCTGATTCAACACACACTCACATTTAGCAACATATCAAAATAGAAACATTGTAGTTGAGTATCAACAGTTTGTTTACTAGATGCTCTGAGCACAACCATATATGGAGTATACCCATTTTTATCAATGTGCAGAATTACTATGTGAAAATCGAAAATGTATCTTTTGCTTTATAGTAATCATTAGGAGACCGTTACAACTCAAAGTGTACAGAGGGTTTCACCAGCTAAAGCACAGTCAGAAGGATTCCCAACAGAAAATGCTCTCAAAAGTCTATGCAGAGATGAACTGTTGATTGGAAATATAAACACAAGGTTCAAACAAACCATGAATATGGGAAAACACAGAAATACAGAGAAGTAGAGCAGTTTCAGAATTGTGTTTTTGTTTCTCTGCAGATTCTGGGTTGGTTTGAATTTGAGTATTGTAAGCGATGATGAGTGCCCCTCCACTTTTACAGCGAAGCACAGGCCCCAATTAATTCAATCAATAAAAATAAAGGAAAACTGCACTGTGTGTTATAAAAAAATGCTGAATTGGAGGTCATAAGTAACTGGGCTGAAAGTGAATCCATCCCGCAAGCTGTTCGTCTCGCCAACATTGTCATTGAATGTGAGTGTAAAACCACACCTGACCTGTCCTGAAAATACAGCATAAACACTCTGAGTGAAAAATCAGTTTGATTTTCCTTTTTATCTGTAATTGATTTAATTTGGGGCACAGTGAAAGCTTTGTACTGCACTGTATGGTTTACATCACCAACAAAGTAAAAGTTCAAGTAGCTATACGAGTAGTAGCTATTCAATCGACTGTTTATGCATGTGTATGTCAGAACAAGAGAGTGTGTTTCTGTGGTCTGAAAGTGAATGACACCGTAGAAACACAGCTACAGTATGTCTGGTACAGTATAGCGCCTTCACCTTCAACACTGGCCTACCCCGACTGCAACTATCAACTTTGGTACAATGGACCAGATTTTTTTTCTATGAAAAGAAATGTGAGGAAAATACTGTACATAACAACAATGGATTATGGAGCCCCCAAAAAATGGACAATGTACTATAATGCTAAGTGAGGTCTGGATTTAAATGAGTGTGATCTGCACACTACAGGAGCAAAAAGACAATCTGTGGACAAGAAAACATGTCAAACTAAAATGCATATAATCCTTCAAAATGACCATAACCATGATAACAAAGTCATATAAATAACGAAGAAAATAATAATTAAACCAAACTGTGTTTTGTGTGTTTTTACTGTGTGAAAGGCCTTTTTCCCCTTATCCATACATGGTGGTAAATTAGATACAGTGCATTCAGAAAGTAATCATACCCCCTGACTTATTCCACATTGTGTTGTTTTACAGCCTTAATTGTAAATGTACAAAAAAATATATGCATTTCATCCCTCATCTACACATAATACCCCATAATGACAAAGTGAAAAGAGGTTTTTAGAAATTGTGCACATTTATTGAAAATATAATACAGAAATATATAATATACACCCCTGAGTCAATACATGTTAGAATCAACTTTGGCACCAAATACAGCTTTGAATATTTCTGGGTAAGTCTCTAAGAGCTTTGCACACCTGGATTGTACAATATTTGCACATTGTCATTTTTAAATTGTTCAGCTCTTTCAAGTTGGTTGTTGATCATTGCCAGATAGCCATTTTTAAGTAAGTCTTGCCATAGATTTTCAAACCGATCTAAGTCAAAACTATATCTAGGCCACTCAGGAACATTCAATGTCATCTTGGTAAGTAACTCCAGTGTATATTTGGCCTTATGTTTTAGGTTGTTGTCCTGCTGAAAGGTGAACTTGTCTCCCAGTGTCTGTTGGAAAGAAGACTGAACCAAGTTTTCCTCTAGGATTTTGCCTGTGCTTAGCTCTATTCCATTTCTTTTTATCCTAAAAAAACCTCCATAGTCCTTGCCGATAACAAGCATACCCATAACATGATGCAGCCACCACAATGCTTGAAAATATGAAGAGTGGTACTCAGTGATGTGTTGTATTTCCCCAAACACAACACTTTGTATTTAGGACATAAAGTTAATTTCTTTGCCACATTTTTAGCAGTTTTACTTTAGTGCCTTGTTATAAACAGGATGCATGTTCTGTACAGGCTAACTTCTTTTCAGTTTGTCATTTAGGTTAGCATTGTGGCATAATTACAATGTTGTTGATCCATCCTTAGTTTTCTCCTATCACAGCCATTAAACAAGTCACCATTGGCCTCATGGTAAAATCCCTGAGCGGTTTCCTTCCTCTCCGGCAACTGAGTTAGGAAGGACTCCTGGATCTTTGTAGGGACTGGATGTTTGAAGTGTAATTAATAACTTCACTGTGCTCAAAGGGATATTCAATGTCTATTTGACTTTATACATCTGCCAATAGCTGCCCTTCTTGGAAAACCTATCTAGTCTTTGTGGTTGAATCTGTGTTTGAAATTCAATGCTTAACTGAGGGACCTTAAATATGTGAGGGGTACAGAGATGAGGTAGTCATTCAAAAAATCATGGTAAATTATAATTGCACACAGAGTGAGTCCATACAACTTATTATGTGACTTATTAAGCTATTTATTTTGACCATTGTGGGATATTGTGTGTATGCCAGTGACACAAAATCTAAATTTAATCCATTTTAAATTCAGGCTGCAACACAACAAAATGTGGAAAAAGTCAAGAGGTGTGAAATATTTTCTGAAGGCACTGTATGTTGTTATTGATATTATTTTGTTTATTTGTCAGTGGCCATATGAAATTTGAACATGAATTCTGGTATTTGATGCATTGCACCAGAATTAGCACAATTTTATCTGTAGTCTTTGATAAAACAATGACAAAATCTAAATTAAATCAAATGAATACACCCCAAAACCTGGACATAAATGATAGAAAGGTATGCATAGACATGAAATGAATTAAAAATAAAGACGATAACTCAATAAGTATTTTATTATATTTATGCCATCAATTGAATTAGATATGCATGCAAAAGTGTAATGGCTCTCACTGAGAATGATGGTTTGTATATTTCATGTTTGAGAGAGGGAATAATTGAATATTGTATTCAACATCTAACAAGGAATTAGTTTGCTCATCGATTTGAAGGATAATTTTAGCAGAACCATTGCTAGCTGTCTGTGTCTATACAAATGCTGTGAAACGATCAAAGAGCGTTTTGTTGTTATTTTTAGTACATTCAGCGCAGAGTCTTTGTAGCCCTCAGCTGTGTGGAGGACATTTACAATGCCTCCTGGCATCTTTGGTTGCTTCATCCTTTAATGTGATGATCCAAAGCTTTGTATAATTTCAGCCAGTGGTTTTCAAAGTACTGCTCACGAACCAAAATGGGTCCCCGAAATTATGCACAATTGTGTGGTACGTCATCCATTTTGTATGATATGTTACGTCGTACAATATGTTACAAATTTGTAAGTGCATAAGATCTCGGACGGCATCTTTAAGGAGAGAGAGGGGGGGGGAGAGAGAGAGAGAGAGAGAGAGAGAGAGAGAGAGAGAGAGAGAGAGAGAGCAGAATGTACTATTAATAGCCTTTTTGTTGGAGAGAGAGAGGGGGAGAGAGAGAGAGAGAGAGAGAGAGAGAGAGAGAGAGAGAGAGAGAGAGAGAGAGAGAGAGAGAGAGAGAGAGAGAGAGAGAGAGAGAGAGAGCAGAATGTACTATTAATAGCCTTTTGTTGGAGAGAGAGAGGGGGAGAGAGATAGGGGTGTGTTGGAGAGAGAGAGGGGGGGAGAGAGATAGGGGTGTGTTGGAGAGAGAGAGGGGGGGGAGAGAGATAGGGGTGTGTTGGAGAGAGAGAGGGGGGAGAGAGATAGGGGTGTGTTGGAGGGAGAGAGGGGGAGAGAGAGATAGGGGTGTGTTGAGAGAGAGGGGGGAGAGAGATAGGGGTGTGTTGAGAGAGAGAGGGGGGAGAGAGATAGGGGTGTGTTGGAGAGAGAGAGGGGGGGGAGAGAGATAGGGGTGTGTTGGAGAGAGAGACACGAGCAGGAGCAGAGTGTGAGAGAGGGAGGAGAAGGAGGAGGTGTATATTCTTTAAGGAATCCTTCACCGTGGACTTTCTCTGACACTCGTGTCCCAGTCCACCATCTCATGGTAATTAGGGAGGAGGCTGAGACAGACTCTAGTTGATATTTGCATTCATCCATTTCCAGGACTCTTTCTCTTTCATGGGAAAAAGAGGAGCAAGATAGAGAGCATTTGTCAGGCTTGTGAATTCTGCCACGTCAATTTTTAGAGAGAAACTGGTGTTTGCTGCAACCAGCTGGCAATTAATCACAGCTCTACATCTGGGGTGCCGTCATAGTCTATTCATATTCTATCTCGCTTTCCAATTTGTATTCCGTATATGGTGAGTTTCTATGTCCTCTATAGAATGATTACTGTCACCAAAGTATTCTAATATGCCATGACATTTATGAAGGCTACCTGTGACAAAAGATCCAAATTCACATTTTATATGAAACAAAATATTTTAGTGCTGCACTACTCGAAACACTGTGCATTGGAACTGCAGACATACATCTCTCTGCTGGAGTCATTAGTTACAGTGCAGTGCAGCTCTGCACCATGGCTAAAAGGAGACACAGGAAGAAGTGGAGGCCAGAGAGAGACAGGGGGAAAGGCAGGGAGAGACAGAGGGAAAGGCAGGGAGAGACAGAGATAGGAGAACAGAACCAAGAGAGATTGAGAGACAATGAGAGTAGGGCAGGGAGAGACCGAGAAAGGAGAGTAGGGCAGGGAGAGACAGGTGGGAGGGGAGCAGGGAGAGACAGAGAAAGGAGAGCAAGGAGAGACAGGTGGGAGGGGAGCAGATTGAGGTGTGGTGAAACAGCCTGTGCTCACTGGCATCTCTCCCCAGGATAGGAGATCACACGACTGGGGCAGGTGGTCACGCTTATGCTTTGCCCTAGTGTCAGGGATAATCGTGTGTGTGTATGCTTATGCAGTGTGTGTCTACCAGTGTGTGCATGTACTGTATGTGTGTGCAGTGTGTGTGTATGCCAGTATCTAGGTTTCCATCCAATTGGTGACAGTTTATCATGTGAATATTCTAGAATCTGCATGAAGAAAATATGCAACTGGTGTGTTTTCCACCAAACGGACATGTTGTGGATAGAACATCAGTGCTTGATGGCGCAGTGCACACATTTTTTTTTTTTTCGCAAAAATGTTCATGTACCAAATAAAAATCTAACACTCAAAGTGTTCCAATCGCATTTTCAACTCTACCGATAGTTTTGTCACAAACTGTTTCCTACTCTGGTCTTGGCACCTGTGCTCTAGCCAACAGCTGGCAGATACAGTCAGGGTAGGCTGTGCAGCTAGGCTAGTCTACTTGACAAGATTAGAATATTTTTATTTGTAAAACGGACATCATGTCACCAGAATAAGACCCTCAATAATTATTGGAAAGGAGCATCAAGAGCACTTTCCCCACCCTGTAACTTATTTAATCAGTAGCCTAACAAACTGCATGGTTTCCTGAGTCGTAGGAGGACCACACACCATATCATCGCATGACTCCAAGTTTACTTTGATACTCCTCTCCAACCTTTCAGGGCTGGGTGTCTCAGGCTCTGCACACTGTCAGATTGCATCCTACTTGGCAGGCTGTTCCTACCAGTGGAGTGGATCTGTGTCTGCACCACGTACTCTCACTACTGGTGTCCCCCAGGGCTTGGTTCTAGGCCCTTCTCTCTATACACAACTCACTAAGCTGCTCTTCCTCCAAGTCCTCTCCATCACGGTTGACAACTCCACAGTGTCCCCCTCCCAGAGTGCAAAGAACCTTGGCGTGACCCTCCCTGAACAACACCCTGCCATTCTCTGCAAACATCAAAGCTGTGACTCGCTCCTGTAGGTTCACGCTCAACAACATCTGTAGAGTAAGACCGTACCTCACACAGGAAGCAGCGCAGGTCCTAATCCAGGCTCGCTACTACTGCAACTCGCTGTTGGCTGGGCTCCCTGATTTTGCCATCAAACCCATGCAACTTATCCAGAACGCTGCAGCCTGCCTGGTGTTCAACCTTCTCAAGCTCTCCCATGTCACCCTGCTCCATTGGCTTCCAGTCGAAGCTTGCATCCAATACAAGACCATGGTACTTGCCCAAGGTTGCAGCAAGAGGATCTGCCTCTCCCTACCTTCCTTTCATGCTCAAACCCTACTCCCCAACCCGAGCACTCCATTCTGCCATCTCTTGTCTCTTGGACCTCCCACCCCATAGAGGACAGCAGAGTCCCTGCCCATCTTCTGAATACATCTGACACCCCACCTCTACATCTGACCCCCCCCAGAATTTTTGGGAATTAATACCTACACTTTTTTCCCCTTACTAGATTTGAATTTGCTGATAGCTTGTTGGGGGGAAATGTACCTACTGTGACTGTGATATGTGGTTGTCACACCTAGCTATCTTAAGATAAATGTACTAAATTACAAACATTTTACCCCTGGACGAACCGTGCGGCCCCATCTCTGTAGCTAGTACACTGTATTCAAACTTTGGTAATGCTTCATTTTAAGGGGTCCTTATTATAGTATAATTGCATGTGTAATTACACTGAAACAAGCATTTTAGTTCATTGTAATAACTCATAGTTACACTGTATTTACAACATGTAATTGGTGGTAATTGCAGTCTGAAATTACAGAGGTGTAACAGCAAATGCTTGTTAACATGCTTGTTACAAATGGGCAAGTGTACACTAAATTCAAGAATTTTGTGTTTAGTTTATTCTCAGCTGCATTCGATTCAGTAATAGCTATCAAGAGGATGTAATCTCTTGTGGACAGATGTGCTGGGTGTTTCCCGAGACACTCTTCAAAATTTCCACTTGTTGCTAGCACTTTCCTCCCAAAAGTGTACCATCTGGGTTAACATGATTGAGTTTACAAAATCATATCAGATGTAGGTCAACCTCACTGACTGGGGTCTACCATACGGGTGTCATCCTTGAGTGGGAGGATAAACACACTAGTACACCACAGAGTACATGTCAGATCTGCAACTACAATGTAAATACTGGGTGTTACACAGGATGTAGCTAGTTAAAATGAAGTGTATCTTGAGGGGTATTTACTTGTAATTATTGTGTAACTACAATGTGTGTTACTTACCTTGACAATCTAATTGTCAGCTCCTGAAAGTGCCATACATGTGAGAAAATACACTAATGCACCACATAGTACATATTTGTAATATCTGCATAAGTACAAGGTTGTCGCTAGTTGAAACACAGAATGTAGCTATTGAACGTTAACTGTAACTTCATAGTTACCTATGAGCAATTTCTGTATAATTTCTTACTACTCATTACCAAGTGAAAATACCTATAAACAAAAGATGAGCTTCTTCAGTGAACTTTATTGCAACATGTAAAAATACCTTACATTTCTTATAAAATTACAAGGATTTTTATTGTTAGATTAATAATTGTTAGATTAATCATTTAGATTTAACAAAGATATAGGCCTAGTCAATAACACAAAAAATTTGCCTAGATGGCTAATTTCAGGAAAAAAAGAGGGATTGTCTTTTTCTTCCCTAACAATGGAAATCGACAACTCTCTATCTTCATCTCTTTCTTTCTTGTAAGAATTTTTGACCATCCTGGAGTCTGAGACCGTGTAGGAATCTGTAGTAGAGACGAAGAATGTAGCTATGCCAATTTAAATTACCCTATACAAGATATCATGATATCATGATTTCTAAAGTTAAGGCCTGCTACTTAGCTAGTTGTGGTGTTATCCAGCTCGCAATAATAGTGCTTACTAACGCTAATAAGTTAGCTAGTGTTTAGCTACATTGAAACATACTCAATGTGTGTTGACAAAAGTAGCTAGCTAGATAATTAGCGTTAACATGCTGAGTGTGTCTCACGTAATACCCTTGGGGTACTGATACCCTGAGGACAAGGTTCAGGGAAGATTAGATCATTGAGCCCAGCTAACGTTAGCTAGCTGGTTAGCTAGAGAGTAGGGACTATAAGCATAGCTATTTTCCATCTTTTGGTAGCCAGCTTGTCAAGGTTAGCTAATCCAAAAAGACTCAACAGATTGCATGGAAAGTCTATTCTGTAGATGGTAGGCCTAACAAAACAAAAATGCAGGAGAAGCAAACATTAGCTAGCTACAGTAAACTAGCTGGCTAACACTAGGCTATATAGCTGGCAAATGCTATCTAGCTAGCTAACTAACTACCTATACTAAATAGTCCAGCAGAATTCAAATCAAATTGCATGGAAAACTTACTTTCTATCTCCTGTTTAGACATTTTCGTCTTGTCTACAACACTTTGTTTCTTTCTCAGTAATCTCACATGTCTGGATTTTGCACACTGGCCTTCTTTGAGCACTGTCACACGATGTCGATGTCAAGAAATGTGGGCCTGTTCAAGGTCTTCGTTATTTTGAGTGTGTTGCACAGATGGGTAGATCTTGACATTATGCCTTAATTTTGGGGATAAATAAATAATCGCACCAATGCATCCCATCCAAAGTCAGAATGTTCTTCAACAGTGAAACCCTTGCAAGGTTACATGATGGAATACGAGTTTGCCTTGTGAACACTTTAAGTGCATTTATAAACCGTTATTCAAACAAGCTGTAACGGATGTCGTCTGGAGATAGAGAGGAGGACCAAGGTGCAGCGTGATAAGTGTTCATGTCTTTTTAATAAACAAACTGAACAACTGGAACAAAACAATA
The DNA here is from genome assembly GCF_018296145.1 of Oncorhynchus tshawytscha. NCBI lineage: Eukaryota > Metazoa > Chordata > Actinopteri > Salmoniformes > Salmonidae > Oncorhynchus > Oncorhynchus tshawytscha. The sequence continues at coordinate 13,985,527 of NC_056430.1, read as the reverse complement.
AACGATGTGAACAAAACGAAACAGTACCATGTGGCCCAAATTACTCACACGGAAACGAACACCCACAAACCAAAAGTGAAACCCAGGCTACCTATGTATGATTCTCAATCAGGGACAACAATTGACAGCTGCCTCTGATTGAGAACCATACTCGACCGAACTCAAAAACCAACATAGAAAAACAGACATAGACTGCCCATCCAAACTCACTCCCTGACCATACTAAAACAAAGACAAAAACAAAGGAACTAAGATCAGAACATGACAGTACCTCCCACCCCCCAAAGGTGCGGACTCTGGCCGCAAAACCTGAACTTATAGGGGAGGGTCTGGGTGGGCGTCTGTCGGCGGCGGCAGCTCTGGTGTGGGACGTAGATCCCACTTCACCCACTTGACAATAGTTTTTTTGCGCCTCTTAGCCCGCCTCCGTGGCCTCTTCAGAGCGGCTGCCCTCGCCGATGACCTTGGATCGGACCCATGCCACGGGTCCCGAATGGACAGGAGATTCCGGCAGCGCCGGACAGGCGGGAGACTCCGGCAGCGCCGGACAGGCGGTAGACTCCGGCAGCTCCGGAGTGAAGGGCGATTCTGTCATCGCCTGGCTGACTGACGGTTCTGGCAGCTCCTGGCTGACTGACGACTCTGGCAGCTCCTGGGCTGACTGACGGCTCTGGCGGCTTCTGGCTGACTGACGGCTCTGGCGGTTCCTGGCTGACTGGCGGCTCAGGCGGATCCTGGCTGACTGGCGGCTCTGGCGGCTCAGGACAGACGGGAAACTCTGGCGGCTCAGGACAGACGGGAGACTCTGGCGCCTCAGGACAGACGGGAGACTCTGGCGGCTCAGGACAGATGGGAGACTCTGGCAGCGCTGGGTAGGAGGAAGGCTCTGGCAGCGCTGGACAGGCGGGAGCACCCGTAGGGAGGAGTTGGAGAGACAGCCTGGTGCGGGGGCTGCCACCGGATTGCTGGTGCGTGGAGGTGGCACCGGATAGACCGGACCGTGAAGGCGCACTGGAGCTCTTGAGCACCGAGCCTGCCCAACCTTACCTGGTTGAATGTTCCCCGTAGCCAGGCCAGTGCGGCGAGGTGGAATAGCCCACACAGGGCTGTGCTGGCGAATCGGGGACACCATGCATAAGGATGGTGCCATGTATGTCGGCCCGAGGAGACGCACTGGAGACCAGATGCGCAGAGCCGGCTTCATGGCACCTGGCTCGATGCCCACTCTAGCCCAGCCGACACGGGGAGCTGGGATGTAGCGCACCGGGCTAAGCACGAGTACTGGGGACACCGTGCGCTCCACCACATAACACGGTGTTAGAGGAATTCTAAATTCCTATATGTTTTGTAGCCAAAACCAAATTCGCACTCTCTCTATTTCATTAATAAGTTGTAAAATGTATTATTTATGCATGAAATAGATCGAGACCAGTCTTAAAAGTCAGGTAATAGCATTTAATTCAAGTGAGTACTGACCCAAAATACAAAGAGCATTTGATTTTAAAGAGAGAACATAAAATGACGTCATCAGTTTCACACACTCTCTCCGATCCCCACAATAGCGCAGTGTCTTCAGGTCTGGAGATCTTCTTCTACTCCCCTCATAAAACAAACATTCCAATCTGTCTAAAAGACATTTCCTCCTCCACTAATGGAACATCAAAGACCATTCTTATCTGTCAGAAAAGATATATGCCCTCCTTTCTCCCTTAAACCCGCAAGGTACAGACAATTAATTCGTTTTACTTACATTTTCAGTAACAGCTTAACCAAGAACCCATACATTTCATACCATAACATAATAGTATTAAAATAAATGGTTCTTAAATAAATGTATACATAATTAATCATTTCAACTATAATTTCCTCCAACACACGGTGCCTGACCAGTACTACGCCCTCTCTCTCCACGGTAAGCACGGGGAGTTGGCGCAGGTCTCCTACCTGCCTTAGCCACACTCCCCGGGTGCCCCCCTCCCAATACATTTTTGGGGCTGCCTCTCGCGCTTCCTTGCCAGCAGTGTTCCCTCGTATCGCTGGCTCCTCTCTCCGGCTGCCTCTGCTCTCCTAGCTGCCTCCACCTGTTCCCATGGGAGGCAATCCCTTCCAGCCAGGATCTCCTCCCATATGTAGCAACCCTTGCCGTCCAAAACGTCCTCCCATGTCCAGGTAAACTTTAGAGGATTACCTTACATTGTAACTTCTCCTTATTGGCTCAGACATTTAATCTTGCATGCATGTGGACTGCAGATCACAACACATTGGGTGGCTGAGGCTATGTTGTGTAGCACATTACACACACACACACACACACAATCTGCCCTGTGAGGAGGTGACAAATGGGGAGGATGAAGCTCAGTCAGCCATGTGGTGGTTCCCTCCCCTGGGAAAGTCAACCTGTCAGGTCCAATAGGGGGGGGGGTAGAGAGAGAGAGAGATAGAGAGATAGAGAGGTACTGTGGAGCTAACTCCCACACAACAGCATGCTATGATAGAACAGCATGGTGCCTGGCTGATATTGATACTATGGAAAAATCAAGACAACGAGGGCTAGGTGAACAAGATTGGACAGCTGAGGAGACGATGATGTTTGGATGAAGGCTATATTTATTGTTGTTGTATATGTACACACTACCAGCTGATACAATTATAATTTAAAGGCATAGTTCACCCCAAACACAAAATGAATTAAACCTCAGGATTTCAAACTCCATGTAGCTGTATATCTTCACTTTTGCTTATTTATTTTATTTATCTTTATTTAACTGGGCACTTAAAGAATACCAGGCTGTTTAGTTTTTAATCTGCACTCCTGGGGTGTAAAAAAAAGGTGCTAGCTAGAACCTAAAAGAGTTCTTTGGCTGTCCCCATAAGAGAACCCTTTGAAGAACACTTTTTGGTTTCAGGTAGAACAGTTTTGCTTCCAGGTAGAACCCGTTTATGTTCCATGTTAAACCCTTTCCACAGTGCGTACTACAGGGAACCCAAAAGGGTTCTACCTGGTTCTACCGTTTGTCTAAGATTGTGGATTTAGCAAGCTTAACAGAAGCTGCATTTTCTAATAGTGATACTAATAATAGTGATTTAATAGTGATTTATTATGACCATGTTCATACTGTAAATACTAACCTTTCATCCACAGAAACGTTTTAGTCACAAAGAAAATAGCTAATTATCAGTCTAATCAGTCGCTGACCTGGCCTTGATCACGATCCCTTCAGGCTGTAGCAACAGTACTTTGCCTCCTTGATGGGTGCTGCTTGGTTCCATCTTGTAAGATATTGATGTTGTATGAAACCATTTTCCAACATTCCAACCAAAGGAAGATTGTCAGAGGCTTAAAATATCCTCTGTGAGTTAATATTTCATAGTAATCTAGCCCCCCCCTTTATATCCCAATTCCCCATTTCTGCAGTAGCTCCTGGGGGAGATTGTTGGGCTCTCGAGAGGCAAGAGGTGTCACTACAGTCCCTGGTTCAAATCCAGGCTGTGTCACATCTGGCTGTGATTGGAAGTCCCATAGGGCGGCGCACAATTGGCCCAGTGTCTTCTGGGTTTGGCCGGGGTAGGCTGTCATTGTAAATAGCAATTTGTTCTTAACTGACTTGCCTAGTTAAATAAAGGTGAAATAAAAATGGATTGTTACCAGAGTTGCACAGAGGAAACCAAGCAGTCTCTCCCACTTCACTGAAGATAGACCATAACTTCCTCTTGCTAGTCTCAAATCATGCATGTTGATGATGCGATTCACTCTCAACACAAAAGGTTCATTAGAGGCTTAAATTTAGGTATTGAGTGGAGGTGGCCTGTGTGGTTCATTGGTTATTGCCACAGACCCCGGCTCACATGTAAATTAGTGTCAGCGTGGGTTTGATTCTGACCGATGCCCTTATGACTCACAATCTCTCTTACCTTTCCTGTCTCCTCTTCACTGTCCTATCTCAATAAATCCCTACATCCCTGGAGAAAAAAAAGTGTGATTGAGTGGAGGTGTTGTATGATTTATTTAATAATGTAAGCTTTCTTGATACTATATTTTTTCTCTCCGTATTGATGAATGGAACTTGGGTGAGTGATTTGACAAATGAATGATATTATTTTCAAATATAATTTTAAAATATACGACTGTACAAATGTAAAATGTAAAATGTATGATCAGGGAAAGTTTAAAGTACAAAACTCTAATGGCTATTTAGAATGTCCCAGCCAGGCATTGAATCAATGTAGAGCCCAGAATAGCCCTCAGCCACCACACAGCAGCCAACTTGTGCTGAGTCTGTGAAGGAGGGGTACTTACAGAATGTGTGACTAACTTCTGGAACGATCCAGTCATTATGTATACAGGTCTGTCTTAAATAACATGAGGAAAAATCGTGCTTTAAATGAGAGTCATCTCCAATAACGTTTCATTCTATGCCACCATTAAAGTGGCCTATGGAGGAGGCGAATTAACAGAGGGGGCCCAGCTAGCACATAACGTTCTGAGAACCATATGTTTCTTAGATCTTGGTGAGAGTGTGGTTGTCCTATGGTAATTTTGCATACAACCTTCCCACAACTTTCTGAGAATGGTGCAGGAGAGTTGCTTGGCTTTGGAAAATTCTCAACACATTTAAAAAAAATCTTGGTATAGGAATGTTTCCTACAAGTTCTAACGCGGTTACATTTAATTACATTTTTGGTAATGTTCTAGGAATGTTCTCCAACTGCTTTGACATGAGGAATGTTCTTAAATATTTCAGAGAACTTTTAGAAACAATGTTCTTCTGTGGGAATTTCAGTACTTCAGCATGATGTTTTCTACCGGTTTTCTTATGTTTGGCTCTATGTAAAGTCATGTTCTCAGAACATAAAAAAAAGTTTCATTAAAACCCCAAGAAATCATTAATAACGTTCAAAGACATCATTAGCTGTGGTTGCTGATGGGTTATGGTTGAATCATCAGCATACTTGGACACACATGCTTTGTTGAATGCCAGTGGCAGGTCATTGGTAAAAAGAGAAAAGAGTAGAGGGCCTAGAGAGCTGTCCTGTGGTACACCACACTTAACATGTTTGACATTAAAGAAACTTCCATTAAAGAAAACACTCTGAATTAAATCAGACAGATAGCTCTGAATCCACGATATGGATTGAAAACTCATAACAAATATCAAATCAAATCAAATGTATTTATATAGCCCTTCATACATCAGCTGATATCTCAATGTGCTGTACAGAAACCCAGCCTAAAACCCCAAACAGCAAGAAATGCAGGTGTTGAAGCACGTTGGCTAGGAAAAACTCCCTAGAAAGGCCAAAACCTAGGAAGAAACCTAGAGAGGAACCAGGCTATGAGGATGGCCAGTCCTCCTCTGGCTGTGCCGGGTGGAGATTATAACAGAACATGGTCAAGATGTTCAAATGTTCATAAACGACCAGCATGGTCAAATAATAGGTCTGGGACAGGTAGCACGTCCGGTGAACAGGTCAGGATTCCACAGCTGCAGGCAGAACAGTTGAAACTGGAGCAGCAGCACGGCCAGGTGGACTGGGGACAGCAAGGAGTCATCATGCCAGGTAGTCCTGAGGCATGGTCCTAGGGCTCAGGTCCTCCGAGAGAGAGAAAGAAAGAGAGAATTAGAGAGAGCATACTTAAATTCACACAGGACATCAAATACATTTTCTTAACAACATGTTATGGTCAATAATATCACAGGCTGCACTGAAATCTAACAGTACAGCTCCCACAATCATCTCATTTGCAATTTTTTTTCCACCAATCATCTGTCATTTGAGTCAGTGTTGAGTGCCCTTCTCTATAAGTATGCTGAAAGTCTGTTGAGAATTTGTTTACAGAGAGGTAGCACTGAATTTAGTCAAAGACAATTTTTTCCCAACATTTTTCGAAGAGCTGGCAGAAAGCTGATATGTCTGGTGTTAGAACCATTAAAGGACACTTTACCACTCTTGGGTAGTGGAATGACTTTGGCTTCCATCCAGGCCTGAAGACAAAGAATTTCCTCTCGACTCAGACTAAATATATGACAGATAGGAGTGGCTATAGAGTCAGCTACCATCCTCAGTAGATTTCCATCTAAGTTGTCAATGCCAAGAGGTTTGTCATTATTGATTGATACTGTAACGGGGGCAATGCAAGTAGTCTGGGTAGCCATTTGATTAGATGTTCAGGAGTCTTATGGCTGAGGATAGAAGCTGGCGCCAGTGATGTACTGGGCCGTACGCATTACCCTTTGTAGCACCTTGCGGTCGGAGGCCAAGTATTTGCCATACGAGGCAGTGATGCAATTGGTCAGGATGCTTTCGTTGGTGCAGCTGTAGAACCTTTTGAGGATCTGAGGACCCATGCCAAATCTTTTTGGTCTCCTGGGGGGGAATAGGATTTTTCTTGCCCGCTTCACGACTGTCTTGGTGTGCTTGGACCATGTTACTTTGTTGGTGATGTGGACACCACGGAACTTGAAGCTCTCAACCTACAGCCCCGTCAATAAGAATGGGGTGTGCTCGGACCTCTTTTTCCTGTAGTCATGTAGGCAGGTTAGTCCACAATCATCTTCTTTGTCTTGATCACAATGAGGGAGAGGTTGTTGTCCTGGCAGCACACGGCCAGGTCTCTGACCTACTCCCTATAGGCTGTCTCGTCGTTGTCTGTGATCAGGCCTACAGTACCACTGTAGTGTCATCGGCAAACTTAATGATGGTGTTGGAGTCGTGCATGGCTGTGCAGACATGAGTGAACCGGGAGTATTGGAGGGGACTGAGCACGCACCCCCGAGGGGCCCCTGTTTTGAGGAGCAGCGTGGCAGATGTGTTGTTACCTACCCTTACCACCTGGGGGCGGCCTGTCAGGAAGTCTAGGAGTCGTCCATGAGGGAGGTGTTTAGTCCCAGGGTCCTTAGCTTATTGATGAGCTTTGAGGGCACTATGGTGTTGAACACTGAGCTGTAGTCAATTAATAGCATTCTCACACAGGTCTTCCTTTTGTTCAGATGGGAAAGGGCAGTGTGAAGTGCAATAGAGATTGCATCATCTGTGGATCTGTTGGGGCGGTATGCAGATTGGAGTGGGTCTAGGGTTTTTGGGATAATGGTGTTGATGTGAGCCATGACCAGCCTTTAAAAGCACTTCATGGCTACAAACTTGAGTGGTACGTTTCGGTAGTCATTTAGGCAGGTTACTTATGTGTTCTTGGGCACAGGGACTATGGTGGTCTGCTTGAAACATGTCGGTGTTACAGACTCGGACAAGGAGAGGTTGAAAATGTCAGTGAAGACACTTGCCAGTTGGTCAGCGCGTGCTCGGAGTACACATCCTGGTAATCTGTCTGGACCTGCGGTCTTGTGAATGCTGACCTGTTTAAAGCTCTTACTCACATCGTCTGTGGAGAGCGTGATCACACAGACTTCTGGAACAGCGTGATCACACAGACTTCCGGAACAGCTGGTGCTCTCATGTATGTTTTGGTGTTATTTGTTTCGAAGCTAGCATAGAAGCAGTTTAGCTCGTCTGGTAGGCTTGTGTCACTGGGCATCTCACAGCTGTGCTTCCCTGTAATGATTTGCAAGCCCTGCCACAGAGATGGACTAGTAACCGGAAGGTTGCAAGATCAAATCCCCGAGCTGAACAAGGCAGTTAACCCACTGTTCCTAGGCTGTCATTGAAAATAAGAATTTGTTCTTAACTGACTTGCCTGGTTAAATAAAGGTAAAATAAAAATAGTCCAGCTCCTTGAAAGTGGCAGCTTTAGCTCAGTGCAGATGTTGCCTGTAATCCATTCTGGTTGGGATATGTATGGTCACTGTAGGGACAACAACATCGATGCACTTATCAATGCCATTGGAGGAATCCTGGAACATATTCCAGTCTGTGCTAGCAAAACAGTCCTGTAGCTTAGCATCTGCTTCATTTGGCCATTTATTCATTAATCGAGTAACTGGTGCTTCCTGCTTTAATTTTTGATTGTAAGCAGGAATCAGGAGGATAGAACTTTGGTCAGATTTGGATGATGGAGGGTGAGGGAGAGCTTTGTATGCGTCTTTGTGTTTGGAGTAAAGGTGGTCCAGAGTTTTTTCCCTCTGGTTGCACATTTAACATGCTGATAGAAATTTGGTGAGATGGATTTAAGTTTCCCTGCATTGAAGTCCCCGGCTACTAGGAGCGCCGCCTCTGGCTGAACGTTTTCCAGTTTGCTTATGGCGGAATTCAGCTCATTCAGTGCGGGCTTAGTGCCAGCATCAGTCTGTGGTAGTATGTAGATAGCTACGAAAAACACAAGTCTCTAGATAGATAGTGTGGTCTACAGCTTATCATGAGGTACTGCGTTTTCAAGACCTGCCACATCCGACAAGCGTCAGAGCCAGTGAAGTAGGATTCAATCTTAATCCTGTATTGGCACTTTGCTTGTTTGATGGTTCGTCTGAGGGCATAGCAGGATTTCTCATAAGCGTCCTGATTAGTCTCTCGCTCGGCAGCTCTAGCCTTTAGCTCGATGCAGATATTGCCTGTAATCCATGGCTTCTGGTTGGGATATGTACGTACAGTCACTGTGGGGACGACGTCATTGATGCACTTATTGTTGAAGCCGATGACTGAGGTGGTGTATTCCTCAAAGCCATTGGATGAATCCTGGAACATATTATAGTCTGTGCTAGCAAAACAGTCCTGTAGTGTAGCACCCACGTTATCTGACCACTTCCGTATTGAGCAAGTCACTGGTACTTCCTGCTTTAGTTTTTTAATGTAAGCAGGAATCAGGAGGATAGATTTGTGGTCAGAGTTGCGTGGGAGAGCTTTGTATGCATCTCTGTTTGTGGAGTAAAGGTGGTCTAGGATGTTTTTCCCTCCTGGTTGCACATGTGACATGCTGGTAAAAATTTGGAAAACGGATTTAGGTTTGCCTGCATTAAAGTCCCTGGCCACTAGGAACGCCGTTTCTGGGTGAGCATTGTGTTATTTTCTTTTGGCCTTATAGAGTTGTTTGAGAGCGGTCTTAGTGTGGTGGTAAATAGATGGCTTCGAATAATACAGATGAGAACTCTCTTGGTAGATAGTGTGGTCGACAGCTTATCATAAGGTACTCTACATCAGGCGAGCAATACCTCAAGACGTCATTAATATTAGACATCGCACACCAGCTGTTATTGACAAAAAGACACACACCCCCACCTCGTCATACCGTCTCTGTTCTGCCGGTGCATGGAAAATCCTGCCAGCTCTATATTGTCCATTTCCTCATTCAGCCATGCCTCAGTTAAACATAAGATGTTACAGTTTTCAATGTCCCGTTGGTAGGATAATCTTAATAATAGGTCATCAATTAAATTTTTTAACAATTGCACGTTAGCAAGGAGAACGGAAGTCATTGGGAGTTTATTCGCTCGTCTCCGGCTTCTCAGAAGGATCCCAGACCTACGTCCCCTTTTCCGGGGTCTTTTCTTCACGCAAAAGGCGTGGATCTGGGCCTGTTCCAGTCAAAGCAGGATATTCTTCTCGTCAGACTCATTTGAGGAAAAAGTTTCTTCCAGTCTGTGATGAGTAATCGCTTGTCTGATGTCTAGAAGTTATTTTCGGTCATAAGAGACGGTAGCAGCAACATTATGTATACAATAAGTTTAAAAAAATTAGCCAATCAGTTGTGTTGTGACAAGGTAAGAAGGGTATGCAGAAGATAGCCCTATTTGGTAAAGATACCCCTATACCAAGTCCATATTATGGCAATAACAGCTCAAATAAGCAAACGACAGTCCATCATTACTTTAAGACACGAAGGTCAGTCAATCCGAAAAATTTCAAGAACTTTGTAAGTTTCTTCAAATGCACTTGCATTTGTACTAGTAACTAAAAGGTTGCATGATCGACTCCCCGAGCTGATACGGTAAAAATCTGTCCTTCTGCCCCTGAACAAGGCAGTTGACCCAGTGTTCCTAGGCTGTCATTGAAAATAAGAATTCGTTTTTAACTGACTTGCCTGGTTAAATAAAGATAAAATATCTCCTCAAATACCTTATTATTATCTATCCTGATGCCTGACCAAATACTTATTTTCCACCATAATTTGCAAATAAATTCATTAAAAATCCTACAATGTGATTTTCTGGATTTATTTTTCTAATTTTGTCTGTCATAGTTGAAGTGTACCTATGCTGAAAATTACAGGCCTCTCTCATCTTTTTAAGTGGGAGAATTTTCACAATTGGTGGCTGACTAAATACTTTTTTCCCCCACTGTATCTACCTCAAATACCTCAAACACCAGCACATTGATATGATTCTCCATGTATATAGCTCCATTCTTGAGTATTTTATTTTTCTCCTCTTGTGTAACTATATTTAAGCAAGAATTTCACAGTAAAGTCTACACCAGTTTATTCTGTGCATGTGAGAAATAAAATTGGATTTGATTTGATCATTTCTTTGAACACAGGGAGTTAGCAACACAAACTGTGTGACAGTGTATCACTGCAAACACTGCAAAACACTGCAAAACACTGCAAACACTGCATATGTGAGGCACACCATTGAAATTACACCATACCTGCCTTAGGTGGGATGTGGTCAGTCTGAGGGGTGTTAGAATGCCTATCACAACAATTAGAACAGGACAGGAGTGTTTGTCTGTCCCTCTGTTGTCCAGAACATGCAGCTTTTCAGCACCTTGTGACGCCGTCTAGCACCATATTTGAGCATAAACTAACATACAATTGTAAAACTTCAGAAGCTATTTTGAATACATTGTCTTGGTTCTAGAGTCATGAAATGTTCAGAGCACATTGAGGATAGTTACCGCTTTCAATACGTGACAAAATGAAAATTGGCAAAAATGCAGTTACAAGCTTTCCATCAGACAGGGATGTGACTGCATCATTGCACTTTAATACAGCACATGTTAGTATTTGCAAATACACTGTGTGCAGGATAATCGCTTCAACCATGTCCGTATCTTTACCCCTACTTATCTATCCAGTGTAGAGATAGTGTCAATAAGGGGAATGAGGCCATGAAGGTGAGGGTAGAGCTGAAAAATAGCCTAAGTGTGTGTGTGTGTGTGTGTGTGTGTGTGTGTGTGTGTGTGTGTGTGTGTGTGTGTGTGTGTGTGTGTGTGTGTGTGTGTGTGTGTGTGTGAAATATGATAGAGACCCAATGGCACCTGGCGGGCAGACAGACAGAAAAACAGGTAGGTCACTTACAGGACTTTACTAGCAGTGGGAAAAAGGAGCCCCTCGCTGCACCAACACTGGCATATGGCAAAAGATCATCAGATGGACAGATGGAGAGACAGACAGACGGACGGACGAGCGGGCAGGCAAGCAGGCAGGTAGGCGGGGGGACTGACGGACGCACAGACTAGCTGGAAGACAGGAAGACAGATAGAGATAGACAGTACCTTAAGAAGTATTCCTGGTATTAGCTGTAGTATCCTAAGTACTTAGTATAAGAAGTGCAAAAATATTAGTCTTAGCAATGCTACTTTACTATTAGAAGTATTACTGTAGTAACGCCAGATGCAGTGCTGTCTGTCTAGAATGTGAAAGCAACGCCTGATGGACCACATGAGGATTTTTTTCCATTTCAGGGAATTGGCCAAATGAATTGTAATCATGTTGTTGTTATTATATCACAGAAAACATATGTCCTGCCTATTGACATCCCAAACTGTAACCACCCTACAGTCTGTCCACACTACGCTATGTGCTAGGGAGATAGATTTACCACGGTTCATTCTGAATTAGGACAGCCTGGCCACGGATGGGATCTAAACCCCTCCTAACAGGATGGGATCTAAACCCCTCCTAACAGGATGTGATCTAAACCCCTCCTAACAGGATGGTATCTAAACCCCTCCTAACAGGATGGGATCTAAACCCCTCCTAACAGGATATGATCTAAACCCCTCCTAACAGGATGGGATCTAAACCCCTCCTAACAGGATATGATCTAAACCCCTCCTAACAGGATGGGATCTAAACCCCTCCTAACAGGATGTGATCTAAACCCCTCCTCAGGATGGTATCTAAACCCCTCCTAACAGGATGGGATCTAAACCCCTCCTAACAGGATGTGATCTAAACCCCTCCTAACAGGATGGTATCTAAACCCCTCCTAATAGGATGGGATCTAAACCCCTCCTAACAGGATGGGATCTAAACCCCTCTTAACAGGATGGTATCTAAACCCCTCCTAACAGGATGGGATCTAAACTCCTCCTAACAGGATGGGATCTAAACCCCTTCTAACAGGATGTGGCAACAGCTTCACATGGATATGCATTTTATTCCACTATAGAACAAGGTACCATGTTGTTTTTGTAACTTTACTAGCTCGCTGCAATATTCTGTAATATTGATGATTAATGACATATGAAACCCTGATTATTGTGTGAAATATAACTGAATTGTGAAGGTGAAATCAATCAGCTTTCATTCATCAACTCAAATCAAATCCAATGTATTTATAAAGCCCTTTTTATATCAGCAGATGTCACAAAGTGCTTATACATAAACCCAGCCTAAAACCCCAAACAGCAAGCAATGCAGATGTAGAAGCCCAGTGGCTAGGAAAAACTCCCTAGAAAGGCAATAACCTAGAAAGTAACCTAGAGAGGCTTTGAGGGCTGGCCAGTCCTCTTCTGGCTGTGCCAGGTGGAGAATATAAGAGTACATGGCCATGAAAGCCAGATTGTTCTTCAAAATGTTAAAATGTTCATATTGTAGACAACCAACAGGGTCAAAAAAAAGAATCACAGTGGTTGTAGAGGGTTTAACAGGTCAGCACCTCAGGAGTAATTGTCAGTTGGCTTTTCATAGCCGAGCATTCAGGGGTTGAGACAGACAGTGTGTGAGAGAGAGAGAGAGAGAGAGAGAGAGAGAGAGAGAGAGAGAGAGAGAGAGAGAGAGAGAGAGAGAGAGTCAAAGCAGCAGGTCCCGGACAAGGTAGTACGTCCGGTGAACAGGTCATGGTTCCATAGGCAGAACTGGAGCAGCAGCACAACCAGGTGGACTGGGGACAGCAAGGAGTCATCAGGTCACGTAGTCCTAAGGCATGGTCCTAGGACTCAGGTCCTCTGGAAGGGGAGAGAGAGAGAGATAATTAGAGGGAGCATATTTACGTTCACACAGGACACCAGATAAGACGAGAATTACACCAGATATAACACATTGTCCCTAGCCCCTCTGCACATAGACTATTGCCACATAGATACTGGAGGCTGAGACATGGGGGGTCGGGGGACACTGTATGCCTTGTCCGACGATGCCCCGGACAGGGCCAACCAGGTATGATACAGTACATGTAAAAGGGAATAGAGGTAGCTAGTGCTACAGATTTAATATTGGGATTGCTCTGGTTAATTAAGGTGAGGCACCATGATATTTTTGCATCTACATATCAATTTAGAGATTTGTATGTTGGTCCATTATTAATACTACTTTCAAAAAGTGTAAAAAAAATCACAAAAATGTATGTATTTTCCAGTGTTTGTCATACTTCCTTCATTAACATTTTAATTAATTTGAACCACTTAAAAATTGACATACATCAATTATTTTAAAGCTCACTTCATTAAATTACACATAATTTAAAAGCCAATTTCATTGAGAGTTGCAAACTGGAATGTATGTAGTAGTTTACTTTGAAGAGATGGTGATTGTGTCTTAACAGATGATTGACGCTTGGTAGTCTAAATTCAGAATACTTGTCTTTGCCATTTCCTGAAAGTCAGACTCTTCCCACGAGCCAAATCATTTTTCTCTACATTAGAAGCACCTACATCTCCACATGTTGTGTGGTTATCCTTAGATACAGTATATTCTCCAGACTTGTCCAGTTACAATTGTTGACATGTTTTTATTCTATGAAAAGTGTGCCAAAGAGGCATTTTTAGGACATCTTTAGTATTTTACCGACATAAAGATTAAAAACGTATTCATCAACAATCTTGTCTGGACAAGTCCGGTTCTGGAGTGTCTTAAAAAAATGAATGTCCACACTCCCACGAAAATCGAATCAACATTTTTTGTAGTGTCCCAATCAAAATCCGCCTGTTTAAGCTAGTGATATCAGGTTTGTTTGCATGGGATTTTTTCTCAGTAATATCACATCCACCAATGGTGGCCTTCCGCATCTGCAGTGGAAGGTGGCCGAACCACAGTGGTGTTTGTCAGACCATGAGACATCCTACAATCGGTCTTCTCACAAAAACATCTTCTCACAAAAACAACAGACTCTTCCGGCGCCGACAGAGATGGCCGCCTCGCTTCGCGTTCCTAGGAAACTATGCAGTTTTTTGTTTTTTACGTGTTATTTCTTACACTAGTACCCCAGGTCATCTTAGGTTTCTTTACATACAGCCGACAAGAACTACTGAATATAAGATCAGCGTCAACTCACCATCAATACGACCAAGAATATGTTTTTTTCGCGACGCGGATCCTGTATTCTGCCTTACAACCAGTGTAACCGAGTGGATCACATGCAGCGACCAAAAAAAAAAAAAAAAAAAAAACGACTCAGAAAAAGAGGGAAACGAAGCGGTCTTCTGGTCAGACTCCGGAGACGGGCACATCGTGCACCACTCCCTAGCATTCTTCTTGCCAATGTCCAGTCTCTTGACAACAAGGTTGATGAAATCCGAGCAAGGGTAGCATTCCAGAGGGACATCAGAGACTGTAACGTTCTCTGCTTCACGGAAACATGGCTAACTGGAGAGACGCAATCCGAAGCGGTGCAGCCAGCGGGTTTCTCCACGCATCGCGCCGACAGAAACAAACATCTTTCTGGTAAGAAGAGGGGCGGGGGCGTATGTCTTATGGCCAACGTGACATGGTGTGATGAAAGAAACATACAGGAACTCAAATCCTTCTGTTCACCTGATTTAGAATTCCTCACAATCAAATGTAGACCGCATTATCTACCAAGAGAATTCTCTTCGATTATAATCACAGCCGTATATATCCCCCCAAGCAGACACATCGATGGCTCTGAACGAACTTTATTTAACTCTCTGCAAACTGGAAACGATTTATCCGGAGGCTGCATTCATTGTAGCTGGGGATTTTAACAAGGCTAATCTGAAAACAAGACTCCCTAAATTTTATCAGCATATCGATTGCGCAACCAGGGGTGGAAAGACCCTGGATCATTGTTACTCTAACTTCCGCGACGCATATAAGGCCCTGCCCCGCCCCCTTTCGGGAAAGCTGACCACGACTCCATTTTGTTGATCCCTGCCTACAGACAGAAACTAAAACAAGAAGCTCCCACGCTGAGGTCTGTCCAACGCTGGTCCGACCAAGCTGACTCCACACTCCAAGACTGCTTCCATCACGTGGACTGGGAGATGTTTCGTATTGCGTCAGACAACAACATTGACGAATACGCTGATACGGTGTGCGAGTTCATTAGAACGTGCGTTGAAGATGTCGTTCCCATAGCAACGATTAAAACATTTCCTAACCAGAAACCGTGGATTGATGGCAGCATTCGTGTGAAACTGAAGGCACGAACCACTGCTTTTAATCAGGGCAAGGTGTCTGGTAACATGGCTGAATATAAACAGTGCAGCTATTCCCTCCGCAAGGCTATCAAACAAGCTAAGCGCCAGTACAGAGACAAAGTAGAATCTCAATTCAACGGCTCAGACACAAGAGGTATGTGGCAGGGTCTACAGTCAATCACGGACTACAGGAAGAAACCCAGCCCAGTCACGGACCAGGATGTCTTGCTCCCAGGCAGACTAAATAACTTTTTGCCCGCTTTGAGGACAATACAGTGCCACTGACACGGCCTGCAACGGAAACATGCAGTCTCTCCTTCACTGCAGCCGAAGTGAGTAAGACATTTAAACGTGTTAACCCTCGCAAGGCTGCAGGCCCAGACGGCATCCCCAGCCGCGCCCTCAGAGCATGCGCAGACCAGCTGGCCGGTGTGTTTACGGACATATTCAATCAATCCCTATACCAGTCTGCTGTTCCCACATGCTTCAAGAGGGCCACCATTGTTCCTGTTCCCAAGAAAGCTAAGGTAACTGAGCTAAACGACTACCGCCCGTAGCACTCACATCCGTCATCATGAAGTGCTTTGAGAGACTAGTCAAGGACCATATCACCTCCACCCTACCTGACACCCTTGACCCACTCCAATTTGCTTACCGCCCAAATAGGTCCACAGACGATGCAATCTCAACCACACTGCACACTGCCCTAACCCATCTGGACAAGAGGAATACCTATGTGAGAATGCTGTTCATCGACTACAGCTCGGCATTCAACACCATAGTACCCTCCAAGCTCGTCATCAAGCTCGAGACCCTGGGTCTCGACCCCGCCCTGTGCAACTGGGTACTGGACTTCCTGACGGGCCGCCCCCAGGTGGTGAGGGTAGGCAACAACATCTCCTCCCCGCTGATCCTCAACACTGGGGCCCCACAAGGGTGCGTTCTGAGCCCTCTCCTGTACTCCCTGTTCACCCACGACTGCGTGGCCATGCACGCCTCCAACTCAATCATCAAGTTTGCGGACGGCACAACAGTGGTAGGCTTGATTACCAACAACGACGAGACGGCCTACAGGGAGGAGGTGAGGGCCCTCGGAGTGTGGTGTCAGGAAAATAACCTCACACTCAACGTCAACAAAACTAAGGAGATGATTGTGGACTTCAGGAAACAGCAGAGGGAACACCCCCCCATCCACATCGATGGAACAGTAGTGGAGAGGGTAGCAAGTTTTAAGTTCCTCGGCATACACATCACAGACAAACTGAATTGGTCCACTCACACAGACAGCATCGTGAGGAAGGCGCAGCAGCGCCTCTTCAACCTCAGGAGGCTGAAGAAATTCGGCTTGTCACCAAAAGCACTCACAAACTTCTACAGATGCACAATCGAGAGCATCCTGGCGGGCTGTATCACCGCCTGGTATGGCAACTGCACCGCCCTCAACCGTAAGGCTCTCCAGAGGGTAGTGAGGTCTGCACAACGCATCACCCGGGGGCAAACTACCTGCCCTCCAGGACACCTACACCACCCGATGCTACAGGAAGGCCATAAAGATCATCAAGGACATCAACCACCCGAGCCACTGCCTGTTCACCCCGCTGCCATCCAGAAGGCGAGGTCAGTACAGGTGCATCAAAGCTGGGACCGAGAGACTGAAAAACAGCTTCTATCTCAAGGCCATCAGACTGTTAAACAGCCACCACTAACATTGAGTGGCTACTGCCAACACACTGTCAATGACACTGACTCTACTCCAGCCACTTTAATCATGGGAAATGATGTAAATATATCACTAGCCACTTTAAACAATGCTACCTTATATAATGTTACTTACCCTACATTGTTCATCTCATATGCATACGTTGATACTGTACTCTATATCATCGACTGCATCCTTATGTAATACATGTATCACTAGCCACTTTAACTATGCCACTTGGTTTACATACTTATCTCATATGTATATACTGTACTCGATATCATCTACTGTATCTTGCCTATGCTGCTCTGTACCATCACTCATTCATATATCCTTATGTACATATTCTTTATCCCCTTACACTGTGTATGACAGTAGTTTTTTTTTTTGGAATTGTTAGTTAGATTACTTGCTCGTTATTACTGCATTGTCGGGACTAGAAGCACAAGCATTTCGCTACACTCGCATTAACATCTGCTAACCATGTGTATGTGACAAATAAAATTTGATTTGATTTGATTTGAACATCTGTAGCGTCCAAACGGTTTTGCCTATGACCCCCAGAAGTATCATGGGACTCGTCTGAAGTCGGTACTGCCGATCTGCCAACTTCTGTCTGTAGTGTTCGAACAGTGCTCTAGATCGTCTACAAGCCTCACAAGACTCGTCTGAAGGTAGCCTGGTACCAGTTTAAAAAATGTATGGAAGTATATATGGAAGTGGTTTACTGCCCAAAAATATAATAATCTCCTGACAGAGCTTGCGAGAATCTGCAGAAAATAATGGGAGAAACTCCCAATATACAGGTGTGCCAAGCTTGTACCGTCATATCCAAGAAGACTCATGGCTGTAATTGCTGCCAAATATGCTTCAACAAAGTACTGAGTAAAGGGTCTGAATACTTATGTATTTGTAATATTTCCGTTTTTTTGTTTATTACATTTGCAAAAAGTTCTACAAACCTATTGTTGCTTCGTCATTATGGGGTATTGTGTCTAGATTGATGAGGGAAAAAACTATTTAATCCATTTTAGAAGAAGGCTGTAACCTATCTATGCACCAGTGGCTGTTTCAGATGAGGGAGGACAAGTTTCTTTCCATCCATGAGCATGGTCTTATTTTTATAACAGCATATTGGATGACTGTCATTCATATTCCATTCACCCAGTTAAATGTAACAGCGATGGGTTTAGGCTACTGCACGATACTAACATTTTCCCTATACCCATCATGAGGTTACTACAAACTAGCCTAGGAATAAAAGTTTACAACGTAGGTGCTCAGGTCGAGAAACAAATTTGATGAGGCAGACAGTGACACATGGACAGACAGTGACATTCAGTACTGCCTTGCACACTCTTGCCTGCATCTAGCTGATCTAGTGTGTAATCATTAGTCCAACATTTGGAAACGAGAGTTTCTATTGGACAAATTGAAGTATGTTTATTCACATTTTGTTCCGTTTGCTTCTGTTTAAGAAACGTTTTTCAACAGGATAGGAGGAATGAATACACCCTTGATCACGCGTAAACACAGTTCAATGTTTCATAGCAGCCACGTTGTGTTCCTCCTGGCATCTACGTTATGAGCTCTCCTCCTTTCACCTCTTCCCTTCACTTGTGGACTTCAATGTACAACACATCAGCTGTATGTGCCCAGACGAAAAAACTTTTCCAAGCCATACCGCTACACACAGCCTACATCGTTGTCATCATATTAGCTAAAGTAACATCATAGTCAGCATAGCTAATAGAACTAACTCATTAGTAAACCCACTACAATCATGCAATAACATGTAGAGTCAGTAAGCAGTTTCACCGGCGGGCCCCGATGGCAATACATTTGTCAAATCAAAAGCTTACCTTGACTTGGAAAAGTTTCTCTGATATGTTGGAGGACGTACTCTGGAAGTTGTCATAATTACTGTGTAAGTCTATGGAAGGGGGTGAGTATCATGAGCCTCTTAGGTTTTGTATTGAAGTCAATGTACCCAGAGGAGGACGGAAGCTAGCTGTCCTCCAGCTATACCATGGTGCAGAGTATACAGAGTGCTGTTGCGGCTACTGCAGACCTTCTTTGCAAAATAGTGCAATTATTTGGTGTTCTTGTGATAATATTTACTATAGTTTTATCTAAAAAGGATAACTTTAAATGTTTTAAAATATACATTTCTATGAAATTCACTGAGGATGGTCCTCCTCTTCCTCCTCCGAGGAGCCTCCACTGCTATGCACACTAAAGAGTGAGTGTTCACACACGATTAAACATAACAGAGAAACTGGACACATGCTCTCCAAACAAAGACAAAGAAGAAAGCTCTCCAAACAATGTTTCCAATTGGAGAATAACGAATGGTATGAATGTATATAATATTTAATGAATTGTCAACATTTCCGTAACCAAACATTCAAAACTAATGGGGAGGTGCATAAAGTTTTGCTTAATGTGTATTGATGAGTGTATATTTGTGTTGGGATTAACAGTAAATTCACCAATTAATCTATATTTCACGGGGCATTGATAAACATTGACAAACAACTGACACAATGAAACAAATAGTTTGCACGAATTAGCTGGAGTCAGTGGTAATAGTGGAGAGCGACGTTCCTGTAGCATGTCTTCACCACACACCCCTCCCCTTGATCTAGTCTCTACATGTTAAATTATGCTTGAGACACATTTCCTCACACATACACAGTAACCTCAAACATTGTCAGGAAGTAGCAGTGGTCATTTTCCCTTCAACTGAAATCGTTACGGTTCAGTATTTCTAACCACCACCTTTAAACGCACACACTACCCAAACTAAAGGACATGTGACAGCAAGGCAGAATGTCACATTCCAAATCAGCACTGATACATACTGACATGATACACATTGACCAACATAGTATGTCCATTGGGTGAATGTGAATGATTGGCGGAGAAAATAAAGGAACATCATAGTAGTTCAGGTTCAGAGTTTCCACCACCACAATAAACAGCATACAGACCTTCATCAATAGATGCCTCTGAAACATACAACAGATCAGATAGACAGACACAATCCACAATAACAACCTTTGGAAACGTACAACTCAAGGCACCAATAGCTACACAACTGGGCCGGAGAAAGTGGAAATGGACCGGGACCACGCTAAGGAAGTCTCAAAACACCGGAACCAGGCACTTGAGGGGAACTCACAGGGCACAAGGAAAGTTAACCACCCAAAGAAGACATGGAGAAGGACAAATGATGAGGTGATGAAGAAGTCAGGAACCACCTGGAAGGAGATCTAGAAAACGGCCCAGAGTTCACTGGAGATGCACCATTGAGGCCCTTTGCTCCACTAGGAGCTGAAGGGAATAATCAAGTCCATAGAAATAGAATGAATTGAATGGGGGTCTCCATTCAAGTCCATGATGGCATAATGGCTGAAGGGAATAAGTCAAGAAGGTACTGTTACATACTGTACATATTGTGGTTGAAACAAAACAAGGAGCATCTCCCTCCAAAACAAAAACAAAATGGTCACATCATACTTAAAGTAGGCAGGTAGTGGTTAGGAGTTAGTTAATGGGATGAGGTGAGGTGTTAGGGGTTAGTTACTGGGTTGAGGTGAGGTGTTAGGGGTTAGTTACTGGGTTGAGGTGAGGTGTTAGGGGTTAGTTACTGGGTTGAGGTGAGGTGTTAGAGGTTAGTTACTGGGTTGAGGTGAGGTGTTAGGGGTTAGTTACTGGGTTGAGGTGAGGTGTTAGAGGTTAGTTACTGGGTTGAGGTGAGGTGTTAGGGGTTAGTTACTGGGTTGAGGTGAGGGTTAGTTACTGGGTTGAGGTGAGGTGTTAGGGGTTAGTTACTGGGTTGAGGTGAGGTGTTAGGGTTAGTTACTGGGTTGGGTGATGTGTTAGGGGTTAGTTACTGGGTTGAGGTGAGATGAGGGGTGTTAGAGGTTAGGGGTTAATTACTGGGTTGAGGTGAGATGTTAGGGGTTAGTTACTGGGTTGAGGTGAGGTGTTAGGGGTTAGTTACTGGGTTGAGGTGAGGTGTTGAGGTTGTTACTGGGTTGAGGTGATGTGTTAGGGGTTAGTTACTGGGTTGAGGTGAGGTGTTAGAGGTTAGTTACTGGGTTGAGGTGAGATGTTAGGGGTTAATTACTGAGTTGAGGTGAGGTGTTACGGGTTAGTTACTGGGATGAGGTGAGGTGTTAGGGGTTAGTTACTGGGTTGAAGTGAGCTGTTAGGGGTTAATTACTAGGTTGAGGTGAGGTGTTAGGGGTTAGTTGCTGGGTTGAGGTGAGGTGTTATGGGATAGTTACTGGGTTGAGGTGAGGTATTGTAACGGTTTTCTTTAGGTGAAGGAGAGGCGGACCAAAATGCAACGTGGTTGTTATTCATTGTACTTTAATAAAGAAACTGTACACGAATAAACTAACAAAACAACAAACGTGCGAAAACCTAAAACAGTCCTATCTGGTGCAAAACACAGAGACAGGAACAATCACCCACAAACACACAGTGAAACCCAGGCTACCTAAATATGGTTCCCAATCAGAGACAATGACTAATACCTGCCTCTGATTGAGAACCATATCAGGCCAGACATAGAAATAGACAAACAAGACATCCAACATAGAATGCCCACTCAGATCACACCCTGACCAACCAAAACATAGAAACATACAAAGCAAACTATGGTCAGGGTGTGACAGGTATTCTAGCCACTGAAGATGAGGTTAGGTTCAGGATTAGAGGCAGGGTTCTGTTAACAAAAGTAGGTCTAGATTAGAAAAACAAAAAACTACCAAAATCAATGACACAGCTGGATTCGTACCGCTGCCACTCTCAGACTGTGAGAATGTGATACCAGCATATTTACTCCCACTCCCAACCCAACATATCTCATTCCGCATCACTTTGTCTTTTCACTCAAACTGCACTTTCATCCCACTGCGTGACCATACGACCACAGTGTTCAGACACCAAACAAATGCTCTATTGTTACGAATCTGTATGGAGAACAGGCAGCTTATTATCATCTCATAATAATCCTGGGCAATTTTTATCATGGGTGGAAAGGCTTTCGAATTCTCTCAGAGGCTTCAGTTTGACCTCAATCTGACCCTGGGAGCTGAGAGTTCACCTCAGTCATAGGCTTCATTCAACTAGGATGAGATAGAAAATGGATGCCCTTCCACATTGACCTAAAGATATTCATCTCTGAAGGGGGCTGGACGTACCACAGCCCTCATATCCTCCTGGCTCTGTCCCAGCATTTCTCTCGTGTGTAAGGTCTCTCCTGAGATAGGTATGTTCTGAGCTATAGGATTTCTTGATTGGAATAAATAGGGGCACAGGATTACCCACGTAGATTGGAATAACGAGAGAAACATGCTACCTGATATGCACTTTGAAATCTTGCCAGCCCTAATGGATGAGCATATTAAGGTTTAGGTATAATTTATAGATAGTGTGTTCTGGATGATGAGACACACGCTCATCAATGACATGTCATGTTCAACCTGACTGTGTGCTGAACCCCAAAAAAACAGTGTGGATTTGGAAAGATACTGTATAACCTGAGTGGAGTTTTCTGCAACTCTGGACATGTGTCTAACCTTATCAACATTCATGAATGTTGCGTCACATGAGTGGGTTGAGTCACTGATGTGATCTTCCTGTCTGGGTTGGCGGGGTTGTGCCGTGGCTGAGATCTTTGTGGGCTATACTCGGCCTTGTCTCAGGATGGTAAATTGGTGGTTGAAGATATCCCTCTAGTGGTGTGGGGGCTGTGCTTTGGCAAAGTGGGTGGGGTTATATCCTTCCTCTTTGGCCCTGTCCGGGGGTATCATCGGATGGGGCCACAGTGTCTCCTGACCCCTCCTGTCTCAGCTTCCAGTATTTATGCTGCAGTAGTTTATGTGTCGGGGGGCTAGGGTCAGTTTGTTATATCTGGAGTACTTCTCCTGTCTTATCCGATGTCCTGTGTGAATTTAAATATGCTCTCTCTAATTCTCTCTTTCTTTCTCTCTCTCAGAGGACCTGAGCCCTATGACCATGCCTCAGGACTACCTGGCATGATGACTCCTTGCTGTCCCCAGTCCACCTGGCCGTGCAGCTGCTCCAGTTTCAACTGTTCTGCCTGCGGCTATGGAATCCTGACCTATTCACCGGACGTGCTACCTGTCCCAGACCTGCTGTTTTCAACTCTCTAGACACAGCAGGAGTGGTAGAGATACTTTTAATGATCGGCTATGAAAAGCCACCTGACATTTACTCCTGAGGTGCTGACTTGCTGCACCCTCGACAACTACTGTGATTATTATTATTTGACCATGCTGGTCATTTATGAACATTTGAACATCTTGGCCATGTTCTGTTATAATCTCCACCCGGCACAGCCAGAAGAGGTCTGGCCATCCCTCATAGCCCGGTTCCTCTCTAGGTTTCTTCCTAGGTTTTGGCCTTTCTAGGGAGTTTTTCCTAGCCAACGTGCTTCAACACCTGCATTGCTTGCTGTTTGAGGTTTTAGGCTGGGTTTCTGTACAGCACTTTGTGATATCAGCTGATGTACGAAGGGCTGTATAAATACACTTGATTTGACTTGATTTGATGAATGAAAGCTGATTGATTTCACCTTCACAATTCAGCAATATTTCTTTAACAGTCTTCCGTGGTATATGCTACAAGCATGATCTGCATATAGGCATGCGGTGTGCAGGCAGACACACACAGTGTCAGTATATCCACTAAACTCATTGTTTGAGTTACAAAGTGCCAAGTCAACATGTTCACAGTTAAGATGACAGACAGTGTCACTCTGAGTGCGATCAGATCAGCAACAGTGAGGAGACCAGGGAGAGAGAGAGACTGCAGTAGCTAGAGTCCAGGGAGAGAGAGAGACTGCAGTAGCTAGAGTCCAGGGAGAGAGAGAGATTGCAGTAGCTAGAGTCCAGGGAGAGAGAGAGACTGCAGTAGCTAGAGTCCAGGGAGAGAGAGAAACTGCAGTAGCTAGAGTCCAGGAGAGAGAGAGAGCAGACTGCAGTAGCTTGAGTGCAGGTAGAGAGAGAGACTGCAGTATCTACAGACCAGGGAGAGAGAGAGAGAGAGAGAGAGAGAGAGAGAGAGAGAGAGAGAGAGACTGCAGTGTCCACAGTCCAGGGAGAGAGAGATAATGCAGTATCTAGAGACCGGGAGAGAGAGACTGCAGTATCTACAGACCAGGAAGAGTGACACTGTGACATTGCAGTAGCTAGCTGCTGTATCATCTCCACACTGTCCCCTTCCTTTATTACCTTCTCTCTTTTCTCTCTCCTTCTTTCTCCCTCTACTTGTACACTCTCACTTTCACTCTGCCCTCTATTTCTAGTTTACTCTCATCCCATCTTTTTTCCTTTCCTCTCCTTCTCTCTCTCTCTCTCTCTGTCTCTCTCACACTCTCTCTCTCTAGCTTGCTCTTTTTATCTCTCTCTCTCTAGCTCTCTCTCTAGCTCTCTCTCTCATTCTCTTTTTCTAGCTCTCTCTCTAAAGCTCTCTCTCTTGCTCACTCACTCTTTCCTTCTCTCTCATCCTTTCACTCTTTTTCTCTCTCTCAGTCCCAAATCACTATGCTGGAAGTGCATTGATTATTCTCACTCACTCCATCTCTTTTGTTTATTTATGCAGTGTTTAACTGGCAGCCACTTCTTCAACAGCCTGCCTGCCTCAATGACAAATTCAGGATATCGCATGGTCATGCAAAAACACATCCCTGTGGAAAAGCGTGATGCCTCAGCAATGTGTGTGTGTGTGTGTGTGTGTGTGTGTGTGTGTGTGTGTGTGTGTGTGTGTGTGTGTGTGTGTGTGTGTGTGTGTGTGTGTGTGTGTGGAGAAAGCCCAAGAGGGATTAGCTGGTATTGAAGTGCCACCACAAGGATGTGTGTAAGTTGCTCTGGATAAGATTGTCTGCTAAATGACAAAAAAATAACATGCCAATGTAAAGCTCCACTCCTCTACACCTGCAGGGCTCCACTCCTCTACACCTGCAGGGCTCCACTCCTCTACACCTGCAGGGCTCCACTCCTCTACACCTGCAGTTCTCCACTCTACACCTGCAGTTCTCCACTCTACGCCTGCAGTTCTCCACTCTACACCTGCGGGCTCCACTCCTCTACGCCTGCAGTTCTCCACTCTACACCTGCAGTTCTCCACTCTACGCCTGCAGTTCTCCACTCTACACCTGCGGGCTCCACTCCTCTACACCTGCAGGGCTCCACTCCTCTACACCTGTGTGCTCCACTCCACTACACCTGCAGGGCTCCACTCCTCTACACCTGCAGGGCTCCACTCCTCTACACCTGCAGGGCTCCACTCCTCTACGCCTGCAGGGCTCCACTCCTCTACACCTGCAGGGCTCCACACCTCTACACCTGCGGGCTCCACTCCTCTACACCTGTGTGCTCCACTCCACTACACCTGCAGGGCTCCACTCCTCTACACCTGCAGGGCTCCAATCCTCTACACCTGCAGTTCTCCACTCTACACCTGCAGTTCTCCACTCTACACCTGCAGTTCTCCACTCTACGCCTGCAGTTCTCCACTCTACACCTGCAGTTCTCCACTCTACGCCTGCAGTTCTCCACTCTACACCTGCGGGCTCCACTCCTCTATGCCTGCAGTTCTCCACTCTACGCCTGCAGTTCTCCACTCTACACCTGCAGTTCTCCACTCTACGCCTGCAGTTCTCCACTCTACACCTGCAGTTCTCCACTCTACGCCTGCAGTTCTCCACTCTACACCTGCAGTTCTCCACTCTACACCTGCAGTTCTCCACTCTACGCCTGAAGTTCTCCACTCTACACCTGCAGTTCTCCACTCTACGCCTGCAGTTCTCCACTCTACACCTACGGGCTCCACTCCTCTACGCCTGCAGTTCTCCACTCTACACCTGCAGTTCTCCACTCTACGCCTGCAGTTCTCCACTCTACACCTGCAGTTCTCCACTCTACGCCTGCAGTTCTCCACTCTACACCTGCAGTTCTCCACTCTACGCCTGCAGTTCTCCATTCTACACCTGCAGTTCTCCACTCTACGCCTGCAGTTCTCCACTCTACACCTGCGGGCTCCACTCCTCTACGCCTGCAGTTCTCCACTCTACACCTGCAGTTCTCCACTCTACACCTGCAGTTCTCCACTCTACGCCTGCAGTTCTCCACTCTACACCTGCGGGCTCCACTCCTCTATGCCTGCAGTTCTCCACTCTACACCTGCAGTTCTCCACTCTACGCCTGCAGTTCTCCACTCTACACCTGCAGTTCTCCACTCTACGCCTGCAGTTCTCCACTCTACACCTGCGGGCTCCACTCCTCTACACCTGCAGGGCTCCACTCCTCTACACCTGCAGTTCTTCACCTTACACCTGCAGTTCTCTACTCTACACCTGCAGTTCTCCACTCTACGCCTGCAGTTCTCCACTCTACACCTGCGGGCTCCACTCCTCTACACCTGCAGGGCTCCACTCCTCTACACCTGCAGTTCTTCACTCTACACCTGCAGTTCTCCACTCTACACCTGCAGTTCTCCACTCTACGTCTGCAGTTCTCCACTCTACACCTGCAGGCTCCACTCCTCTACACCTGCAGCTCTCCACTCCTCTACACCTGCAGTTCTCCACTCCTCTACACCTGCAGTTCTCCACTCCTCTACACCTGCAGTTCTCCACTCCTCTACACCTGCAGCTCTCCACTCCTCTACACCTGCAGTTCTCCACTCCTCTACACCTGCAGTTCTCCATTCCTCTACACCTGCAGTTCTCCACTCCTCTACACCTGCAGTTCTCCACTCCTCTACACCTGCAGTTCTCCACTCCTCTACACCTGCAGTTCTCCACTCTACACCTGCAGTTCTCCACTCTACGCCTGCAGTTCTCCACTCTACACCTGCAGTTCTCCACTCTACGCCTGCAGTTCTCCACTCTACACCTGCAGTTCTCCACTCTACGCCTGCAGTTCTCCACTCTATACCTGCGGGCTCCACTCCTCTACACCTGCAGGGCTCCATTCCTCTACACCTGCAGTTCTTCACCTTACACCTGCAGTTCTCCACTCTACACCTGCAGTTCTCCACTCTACGCCTGCAGTTCTCCACTCTACACCTGCGGGCTCCACTCCTCTACACCTGCAGGGCTCCACTCCTCTACACCTGCAGTTCTTCACTCTACACCTGCAGTTCTCCACTCTACACCTGCAGTTCTCCACTCTACGCCTGCAGTTCTCCACTCTACACCTGCAGGCTCCACTCCTCTACGCCTGCAGTTCTCAACTCTACGCCTGCAGTTCTCCACTCTACACCTGCAGTTCTCCACTCTACGCCTGCAGTTCTCCACTCTACACCTGCAGTTCTCCACTCTACGCCTGCAGTTCTCCACTCTACACCTGCAGTTCTCCACTCTACACCTGCAGTTCTCCACTCTACGCCTGAAGTTCTCCACTCTACACCTGCAGTTCTCCACTCTACGCCTGCAGTTCTCCACTCTACACCTACGGGCTCCACTCCTCTACGCCTGCAGTTCTCCACTCTACACCTGCAGTTCTCCACTCTACGCCTGCAGTTCTCCACTCTACACCTGCAGTTCTCCACTCTACGCCTGCAGTTCTCCACTCTACACCTGCAGTTCTCCACTCTACGCCTGCAGTTCTCCATTCTACACCTGCAGTTCTCCACTCTACGCCTGCAGTTCTCCACTCTACACCTGCGGGCTCCACTCCTCTACGCCTGCAGTTCTCCACTCTACACCTGCAGTTCTCCACTCTACACCTGCAGTTCTCCACTCTACGCCTGCAGTTCTCCACTCTACACCTGCGGGCTCCACTCCTCTATGCCTGCAGTTCTCCACTCTACACCTGCAGTTCTCCACTCTACGCCTGCAGTTCTCCACTCTACACCTGCAGTTCTCCACTCTACGCCTGCAGTTCTCCACTCTACACCTGCGGGCTCCACTCCTCTACACCTGCAGGGCTCCACTCCTCTACACCTGCAGTTCTTCACCTTACACCTGCAGTTCTCTACTCTACACCTGCAGTTCTCCACTCTACGCCTGCAGTTCTCCACTCTACACCTGCGGGCTCCACTCCTTTACACCTGCAGGGCTCCACTCCTCTACACCTGCAGTTCTTCACTCTACACCTGCAGTTCTCCACTCTACACCTGCAGTTCTCCACTCTACGTCTGCAGTTCTCCACTCTACACCTGCAGGCTCCACTCTTCTACACCTGCAGCTCTCCACTCCTCTACACCTGCAGTTCTCCACTCCTCTACACCTGCAGTTCTCCACTCCTCTACACCTGCAGTTCTCCACTCCTCTACACCTGCAGCTCTCCACTCCTCTACACCTGCAGTTCTCCACTCCTCTACACCTGCAGTTCTCCATTCCTCTACACCTGCAGTTCTACACCTGCAGTTCTCCTCTACACCTGCAGTTCTACACCCACTCCCTCTACACCTGCAGTTCTCCACTCCTCTACACCTGCAGTTCTCCACTCTACACCTGCAGTTCTCCACTCTCCACTCTACGCCTGCAGTTCTCCACTCTACACCTGCAGTTCTCCACTCTACGCCTGCAGTTCTCCACTCTACACCTGCAGTTCTCCACTCTACGCCTGCAGTTCTCCACTCTACACCTGCGGGCTCCACTCCTCTACACCTGCAGGGCTCCACTCCTCTACACCTGCAGTTCTTCACTCTACACCTGCAGTTCTCCACTCTACACCTGCAGTTCTCCACTCTACGCCTGCAGTTCTCCACTCTACACCTGCAGGCTCCACTCCTCTACGCCTGCAGTTCTCAACTCTACGCCTGCAGTTCTCCACTCTACACCTGCAGTTCTCCACTCTACGCCTGCAGTTCTCCACTCTACACCTGCAGTTCTCCACTCTACGCCTGCAGTTCTCCACTCTACACCTGCAGTTCTCCACTCTACGCCTGCAGTTCTCCACTCTACACCTGCGGGCTCCACTCCTCTACACCTGCAGGGCTCCACTCCTCTACACCTGTGTGCTCCACTCCACTACACCTGCAGGGCTCCACTCCTCTACACCTGCAGGGCTCCACTCCTCTACACCTGCAGGGCTCCACTCCTCTACGCCTGCAGGGCTCCACTCCTCTACACCTGCAGGGCTCCACACCTCTACACCTGCGGGCTCCACTCCTCTACACCTGGGTGCTCCACTCCACTACACCTGCAGGGCTCCACTCCTCTACACCTGCAGGGCTCCAATCCTCTACACCTGCAGTTCTCCACTCTACACCTGCAGTTCTCCACTCTACACCTGCAGTTCTCCACTCTACGCCTGCAGTTCTCCACTCTACACCTGCAGTTCTCCACTCTACGCCTGCAGTTCTCCACTCTACACCTGCGGGCTCCACTCCTCTACACCTGCAGTTCTCCACTCTACACCTGCAGTTCTCCACTCTACGCCTGCAGTTCTCCACTCTACACCTGCAGTTCTCCACTCTACGCCTGCAGTTCTCCACTCTACACCTGCAGTTCTCCACTCTACGCCTGCAGTTCTCCATTCTACACCTGCAGTTTTCCACTCTACGCCTGCAGTTCTCCACTCTACACCTGCGGGCTCCACTCCTCTACGCCTGCAGTTCTCCACTCTACACCTGCAGTTCTCCACTCTACGCCTGCAGTTCTCCACTCTACACCTGCGGGCTCCACTCCTCTACACCTGCAGGGCTCCACTCCTCTACACCTGCAGTTCTTCACTCTACACCTGCAGTTCTCCACTCTACACCTGCAGTTCTCCACTCTACGCCTGCAGTTCTCCACTCTACACCTGCAGGCTCCACTCCTCTACACCTGCAGCTCTCCACTCCTCTACACCTGCAGTTATCCACTCCTCTACACCTGCAGTTCTCCACTCCTCTACACCTGCAGTTCTCCACTCCTCTACACCTGCAGCTCTCCACTCCTCTACACCTGCAGTTCTCCACTCCTCTACACCTGCAGTTCTCCACTCCTCTACACCTGCAGTTCTCCACTCCTCTACACCTGCAGTTCTCCACTCCTCTACACCTGCAGTTCTCCACTCCTCTACACCTGCAGTTCTCCACTCCTCTACACCTGCAGTTCTCCACTCCTCTACACCTGCAGGGCTCCACTCCTCTACGCCTGCAGTTCTCCACTCCTCTACACCTGCAGTTCTCCACTCCTCTACACCTGCAGCTCTCCACTCCTCTACACCTGCAGCTCTCCACTCCTCTACACCTGCAGCTCTCCACTCCTCTACACCTGCAGCTCTCCACTCCTCTACACCTGCAGCTCTCCACTCCTCTACACCTGCAGCTCTCCACTCCTCTACACCTGCAGCTCTCCACTCCTCTACACCTGCAGCTCTCCACTCCTCTACACCTGCAGGGCTCCACTCCTCTACACCTGCAGGGCTCCACTCCTCTACACCTGCAGCTCTCCACTCCTCTACACCTGCAGGGCTCCACTCCTCTACACCTGCAGCTCTCCACTCCTCTACACCTGCAGGGCTCCACTCCTCTACACCTGCAGGGCTCCACTCCTCTACACCTGCAGGGCTCCACTCCTCTACACCTGCAGCTCTCCACTCCTCTACACCTGCAGTTCTCCACTCCTCTACACCTGCAGCTCTCCACTCCTCTACACCTGCAGCTCTCCACTCCTCTACACCTGCAGCTCTCCACTCCTCTACACCTGCAGTTCTCCACTCCTCTACACCTGCAGCTCTCCACTCCTCTACACCTGCAGCTCTCCACTCCGCAATATAACGGTAGCAGGAGGAAGAAATCCCAAGGTGAACCAGGTACACAGGTAGACTGGATGGGAAAACCTATTCTGACTATGGACAATCGTCTCTCTGTCGAGTAACATAATAGCCTTGCGGTGTTGCCAAGTTGGCCGTCCTTCAAAGGGAGAACTAGATTAACTTTGATTGGAAGTTTCCTCCCCCCCTAAGGTATCAGCAATGCAGCATAGAGATGGATGCAGCCATGCTGTAGATTCAATGTCCTTTCAGATTTGGCTCGCTGCAGAGTGTCGTGACAGAGCAGCCATTTTGTTCGTTTGACAAAGCCTTGCTCACTGGCACACAGCGTGGATGTGTTACAGTTGGCAAGGACATGGGGAATGAAATACAGTCAGGCACTGCAAGACTTTCTCCAAATTATTTTCTAAATCTATACAGAACACCACCAGAAAAACACTTATGCAGAGACATTTTAATCTCGGACAGAGGTTTGAGCATTCATCAACACAATAAAGTTACAGTAAGAGTCTAAGGTTTGGACACACCTACTAATTCAAGGGGTTTTCTTTATTTTTACTATTTTCTACATTGCATGAAAAATAACACATACGGAATCATGCAGTAAACAAAAAAGTGTTAAACAAATATAAAAAATATATTATATATTTGACATTCTTCAAAGTAGCCACCCTTTGCCTTGATGACAGCTTAGCACGTATATAACATGTATTTAATATGATAAATAAATAAAAAGTTAAATCACGTTCTTATGAAATATTAATCATATGATCAAATAAAACACCAATGTTATTCGGAGACTAATTTTACATGGCTTAAAGGTGATGTTACAAACACAGTTAGTCAACCTATGACTAACATACATAATCGTTGCTAGACTAAAGTAACTAGGTCCTCATAAAAACATGGAAAATACATTTGACCTCAGATGCCCATGAGTAAATTCTGTAGCCACCTGCCTGACAGTGGTGCTGTTGATGCAGCAAGTACAGTATGACAGGCATATAAGCAACAATATTTCATCTCCAGTGTGTGTGTGTGTGTGTGTGTGTGTGCGTGCGTGCGTGCGTGCGTGCGTGCGTGCGTGCGCGTGCGTGTGTCTATACAGAGGTGGGAGTCCTCAGGTACAGTATGGAGGGTGTATGACAGGGAGGTTGGATTGGATGCATGCCCCTGAGGTGTTACTGTGTTTGCTTACTCTACAGGAGCTGGGGTAAGATACCAGTCCCACGGCTCCCTGGTCGCATCAGACACACCGCTGCTGGGGATCTCCTAGGGCTCCCTACCTACCTTAGTATCACAGTATCCCACTGACTAAGGATGGGAAAAGGGAGCAGAACACAGTAGGGTGACCCCCCTACATCCACACCACAGTAAGTGTGTGCATGTGTATGTGTGTTAGCATGTTTGCGTGTGTGTGTGTGTGTGTGTGTGTGTGTGTGTGTGTGTGTGTGTGTGTGTGTGTGTGTGTGTGTGTGTGTGTGTGTGTGTGTGTATGTGTGTGTACGTGCTAGTGTGTGTGCGTGCGTGTGTGTACGTGCTAGTGTGTGTGCGTGCGTGCACGTCTGGGTGTCCGTAATGGACACTCTGGTTTCATAAGGGGTGTAAGATTACCAAATCAGAGGCTTTATTAGAGCCCAAGGCTGTCCGATCTGATTGTGGTGCTGGATGAGCAGAGAGGGAGGGAGAGAGAACAGGGGAGCGCAGTTACCTGGGGAGGAGAGAGAGAGAGAAAGAAAGAGAGAAAGAGCTGTCAGAGGAACTTCTGCAGGCTCAGAACTGCGGACGCTGGTGAGTGCTCCGGACATCTGGACACAGTTATCTTCAAACTTGTTGATGGTGTGTGTTTATATGTGTTGTTGATGGGGAAGAAGTTAATAACTGTGATTTGATATGGTTACACTTTTTATTGTGATCTTTAAACTGTGTCCATTTTACACCTGATGCAGAAATTAGTTGAGAAAGTTCAGCTATTTTGCTAGTTTACCATGATTAAATAACTGCATTTGTGGCCAGCAAAGCATGTTGAGAGCAGAAACCTTCAAATTCTCATCAAGGATTGAATGGTGTTTGATTAAACCTTCGAATATTTTGGTTCTAGTGAACATTTGGTGTTTTTGGGAAAACTCATTAAACTGCATCCGAGATTAAGGCTGGCTGGACCCCCATAACCATACAGAAAGACTCGCACACACTAATGCACAAACACACACTAATGCACAAACACACATTAATGCACACACATAAACACACACATGCGCACGCTCATGCACACACGCTCATGTCAATAGGGAATATCTGACATGTCTCCAGTCTGAGCTTTCACATTTTCATGATTTTCTCTAACACAAGCTCTTCACCTCTCTCTCTTACTCTCTGATCCCTCTTCAACAAAGTGAAAACAGCTTGTCTGAACAATAGGAAATGGACTTAAAAATATAGTTAAAAGTTTGCCATAGGCAATCCATGTTACAGCACGCAGGTTGATGTTTATAGGGATGAGTTTTGTCCTTGAGGCAGAGTGAGTGTTTCCACTAGATGGGCCAGCTTTCAAGTCAAATTTGGTAATATTGTAAAAATTACAATAGAAAAATGTATGTATTAGCTTTTTGGTCTTAATATATGGTTAGGGTTAGGCATTAGGGTTAGCAGTGTGGTTAAGGTTAGGGTTAAGGTTAAGGTTAGGGTTAGATTTTATGACTCCGATTTTATGACTGTGGCTGTGCCAGCTAGTGAGCACTCTGCAAAATTGCCTCCAGAACAAGATGTATGAAGAAAAACACAAGCCTGAGTACAGCACAGACCACACATATAAATAGATAGCTTTTTTTTAACAATAACATGAACCTTCAAGTTGGTAGATTCACACCAACTTTAGCAAACACTCATGGAGTGTACATTTCAGGCCAACTCTATGACCCCTAAGAATAGTCAATAGATGTATTGTTGTTGCACATATCCACCTTCCTCCTTGGTCCATACACAGTGGAAATGATATGACCTCAAATGTCATTAAGATCAATGTGATATCAAGTGCGGTTTTCACCTGCTGCCAAAGCCTGCAGTGGCATCTGTCAGGGAGCCAGTAGTTTCTCTCTGCATGTGCATGGCCCTGGATGTCAAGTGGAGACAGCGGTCACAGTTTAAAAGCGTACGTCAGCGTATGGTTGGTTACCGGTCTAACAACAAAGGGTCTTCACAAGCTGCTTTTCTTCAATGTTTGATATGAAAAATTCCATAAATGGAAAAATCTAAACCATGTAACGGCATTACAAGATGTACCATCCAGGTGTAACTCTGACCAAGATAAATTTAGTTTTGAGTAATTTATTACTGAAGTGCAATGGAGTTCTGGTCCATTATCGCAGACTGAGCTGTGAGGTTATGATACACATCCATACCCACACATGCTGCCAACTGATTTGTGCAGTTAAACTACTTAACCCCCCACACACACATACCTCGCGGGCAAAAAATGTACTGGCCCCTACTTGATTAGCTGCAATTCTATACATTTTGCCATGGGGCACAGATAAAACACTGCACCTTTAAAGCAGGTTTTCTGCAATTCTATACATGTCACAGACGTGAGGAGAGATGGACCAAGGCGCAGCGTGATTGGAGTTTAAACAAAACAATAAACAAGCAACGAAACGGGACTTATGTGGTGCAATAAGCACAAACACAAACAATATCCCACAAATATGATCCCAAATTAGAGACAACGATTACCAGCTGCCTCCAACTGGGAACCATACAAAACACTAACATAGAAATAGGAAAGCTAGAACACCCCCCTATTCACGCTCTGACCCAAACACCATAGAGAACCGAGGGCTCTCTATGGTCCGGGCGTGACAGTACACCCCCAAAGGTGCGGACTCCGGCCGCATAACCTGAAACCTAATGGAGAGGTTGGGGGGTGACTAGTGTCGGTGGCTGCTCCGGTGCGAGTCGTAGCCACCGCCCCAACCACGAATCCGACCATGTAGCTGGGTTGGACGCCTCACCCGCCCGGACTGGGCACTGACGCCGAGGAAGGCTCCGGCCATGGAGTTGCGTTGGACGCCTGGACTGGGCACCGGCGCAGAGAAAGGCTCTGGCTATGGAGCTGGGTTGGACGCCGCGCCCGGACTGGGCACCGGCACAGAGGAAGGCTCCTGCCATGGAGCGGGACTGGACACCGTGCCCGGACTGGGCACCGACGACAAGGAAGGCTCAGGCCTTGGAGCTGAACTGGACCCCATGCCTGGACTGGGCATCGGCGCAGAGGAAGGCTCCTGCCATGGAGAGGGACTGGACGCCGTGCCTGGACTGGGCATCGGCGCAGAGGAAGGCTCCGGCCTTGGAGCAGGACTGGGGAGGCGCACTGGAGGCCTGGTGCGTGGAGCCGGCACAGGTGGCACCGGACTGGTGAGACGCACATCAGGGAGGGTGCGGGGAGCTGGCACAGGATGTACCGGACTGGGGAGGCGCACTGGTGGCCTGGTGCGTGGAGCTGGCACAGGTGGCACCGGACTGGTGACACGCACTTCAGGGAGGGTACGGGGAGCTGGCACAGGATGTACCGGACTGGAGAGGCACACTGGAGGCCAGATGCGTGGAGCCGGCACAGACTTCACCAGATTGCTGACAGGCTCTTCAGGTCGAATGTTGAGCAGATCACACCTGCACAACATCTCTTTCCTCTCTCTCTCCCAACTTCTCCATCGCCGCCCTGACGGTCTCTGGCTCTTCAGGGCGAGTGCGAGGATCTGGCACAGATGGCACCGGACTGATGACCCGCTCTTCAGCATGCCTGCGCTGCAGCATACTCCTCGCTAACTCTTCTCTCCGGTATCCCTCATTGCACTCCTCCATCGACTCCCATTCTGGCACTCTCCGCTGCTCACCTGGCCACCCTTTGTGCCTCCCCCCCAAAAAATCTTGGGGTTTCTGTGGCCATGGCCCCCGGTGTCGTTGCTGTCCTTCCTGAGTCCTCTGCAACTCCCGCCTAGGAAAGATTTCGCATCCACTCATTATCTCTTCCCAGGTCCAATTCACTTTTCCCTCCGTTGGACGCGGCTTGGTCCTTTCGTGGTGGGATATTCTGTCATAGACGCGAGGAGAGACAGACCAAGGCGAAGCGTGATTGGAGTTCCACATCTTTACTTTAATGAAACTTTAATCAAAACAATAAACAAGCAACGAAATGTGACTTACGTGGTGCAATAAGCACAAACACAAACAATATCCCACAAACACAGGTGGGAAAAATGGCTACCTAAATATGATCCCCAATTAGAGGCAACCAGCTGTCTCTAATTGGGAACGATACAAAACACCAACATAGAAATAGGAAAACTAGAACACCCCCCTAGTCATGCTCTGACCTATACACCATAGAGAAATTTTGCCATGGGGCACAGATAAAATACTGCACCTTTAAAGCAAGTTTTCTGCAATTCTATACATTTTGCCATGGGGCACAGATAAAATACTGCACCTTTAAAGCAGGTTTTCTGCAATTCTATACATTTTGCCATGGGGCACAGATAAAATACTGCACCTTTAAAGCAAGTTTTCTGCAATTCTATACATTTTGCCATGGGGCACAGATAAAATACTGCACCTTTAAAGCAAGTTTTCTGCAATTCTATACATTTTGCCATGGGGCGGAGAGATGCATGCGGCACTCCAGTTGCCCATCCCTGATATAGAGAGATGTCTTGTTTACATTCACAAAGAGGCGGGAGATGGGAACTAACCCTACCTCTTCTTTTATCTTAATTTTCAGATTACGAGGAGCTGACATCTGAATCAGAACATCCTGTTGAATACACCTGTTGAATACACCTGTCTCAATGTTCTACAGGACTAAGAAGACCGTGGCTGGATCTTCAGGCTGGTTGTGGCATCACCCCAGTCCCTTCGCACTGAGCCAGGCTGAGGAACACAGGAGTGCCCTGGCAAAGGGACAGTGATGGAGGTGCCACTGGTTAACTTTGAGAACATGGATGATATCGGCATCAACATGGGCGTCCCCGGTGATTCGGGGTACCCCACTTCACCCACTTCAGAGGCAGCGCCTGATCAGAACCCTGTCACCAATCGTGTGATGTCACCAAATCCATCACAGCACCATGGGCACCAGACCAGGCCAGAGGGGTTTTCTCCCTCTACAACGCCTATACTGACTACTAAAGACCCGTCTAGCTGCAACAGTCTGCTGTCCAACTTCAAACTCCTGATGAACAGTGAAGGCTCGCCGACCGACAGTGTCTTCAGTAAGTTGGTTCAGGAGTGCTGTGATAACGAAGAAGACCTGTTTGGGGAGAAACTGGGAGTGGAGGACGGGGATCCGAAAGTGGTCATCAATATTTCAGGCATGATGTTCGAGACACAACTCAAAACTTTATCGCAGTTCCCAGACTCCCTGCTCGGAGACCCCATGAAAAGGATGGAATACTTTGACCCGATGAAGAACGAGTACTTTTTCGACCGGAACCGTCCCAGCTTTGATGGGATCTTGTACTTCTATCAGTCTGGGGGCAAAGTCCGAAGACCGGCCAACGTCCCCTTAGAGATTTTTGCAAGAGAGATAGTTTTCTATGAGTTAGGAAGAGAAGCTATGGAACAGTTCCGGGAAATTGAGGGGTTCATAACAGAACCCGAGCCGCTGTTGCCCACCAACGAGGTCCACAAGCAGTTCTGGCTCCTGTTTGAGTATCCGGAGAGTTCCAGTGCAGCTAGGTCAGTGGCCCTGGTGTCTGTCTTCGTTATTGTCATCTCTATCTTCATTTTCTGCCTGGAGACTCTGCCAGAGTTCCGTGACGACGTAGACTTTATCACCACCTTTTCCCTGGGGGTAAATGGAACCCAGGAGGGTCCTCCTATAGTCCAAAAAGACTTATTTGCCTATTTTACAGACCCCTTTTTCATTGTAGAAACCATCTGCATAATTTGGTTCTGCTTTGAGCTTGGCGTACGCTTTGTGGTCTGCCCCAGCAAAAGTGACTTCTTCCACAACATTATGAACACCATTGACATTGTCTCTATAATACCCTATTTTGTAACCATGGCTACAGAGCTGTACACCACGCCAGATGAAGACATCAACTCCAGCCAAAACATGTCACTGGCCATCTTACGCATCATCCGTCTAGTGCGAGTCTTCCGGATCTTTAAGCTGTCCCGACACTCCAAGGGACTTCAGATCCTGGGCCAGACCCTGAAGGCTAGTATGAGGGAGCTGGGTCTGCTGATCTTCTTCCTCTTTATTGGAGTCATACTGTTCTCCAGTGCCATCTACTTTGCTGAGGTGGACGAGCCCCACACACAGTTTGTCAGTATCCCTGACGGGTTCTGGTGGGCTGTGGTGACAATGACCACTGTGGGATACGGGGACATGTGTCCTACTACTTTGGGAGGCAAAATGGTGGGGACTCTCTGTGCCATTTCCGGCGTGTTGACCATCGCCTTACCCGTCCCTGTTATCGTCTCCAACTTTAACTATTTCTACCACCGGGAGACAGAGCAAGCAGAGAAACAAGTGATTGACGATGCAGCAGAAGCAGCTCAGAAAATAACCGACGCAAATAAGTATGAGTATGGTAGCACACCCTCTCTTAACATTAACACAATCAATGGTAGCTTGCAGAATGACAAGAATGGTATGTAATGGGTTTATCATTTAAGGGATTATAACCAAGGACATGACAAACTGAGAAATCTAACATATACCAAAATGCACTGATATTATTTTTGTCTCAGTGTTTTATACTCTATTCATTGCAGCGTTGGTCCATGTAGTAGGCTATACTATACATCTCTTTCACAATATTCAAAATAAGGAAGTAATATTGGTTATCAGCCTGCCTGATCAGCATGTGGATGTGTCAAAGTGTAATTAAGATCAAATGAACACAGTTACAGCATATTACATTTACAGTTGGCTCTGGACAGACCTTGTGCACGTAGTGTGATTATAAGCGCTTAAATCCTAAGCAGATGTATTTGGCAACTTGTTTCCTTTCAAATCATCTTATAAATAATTCAAATATTAATTACACTTTGAACTGCATTACTGTACATTGTCAAAGACTGAAGTATGGATCAGGGATCAGATCACCCTTGGATAAGGGCTCATGTTAAAACTCGTTTTCATGGTGTGGTTTGCGACATTCATCAGCCTGCCATATTCAGCAGTCTCTATATAGATCTTGGCATGATCTCCAAGGACTGTCTGGAAGAGCACTTCTGGAAGGAGACATGGGGACACCATTGAGTGCACAATATGCTGTCAGAAAATCCATCAGTTGTGGACACCGCAGTAGTTTTATCACACCATCTATCTAATAATGCAGTCGTTTTATCACACCATCTATCTAATAATGCAGTCATTTTATCACACCATCTATCTAATAATGCAGTTATTTATCACACCATCTATCTAATAATGCAGTCGTTTTATCACACCATCTATCCAATACTAACTACCTACTTTAGCAGGTTAGCTACGTTGCTTATGACTTCAATCTGTATACCTTACAGTACTGTAGTAAAAAAATAACTAAATCATGGCATGTTATGATATCAGGTCAAAATGTCATAATATTTAGACCAAACCCTAACCCTAACCTATATACACCTTCATCTTAACCTTTCTATGTATTTCAG
This sequence comes from Oncorhynchus tshawytscha, assembly GCF_018296145.1. Taxonomy (NCBI): domain Eukaryota; kingdom Metazoa; phylum Chordata; class Actinopteri; order Salmoniformes; family Salmonidae; genus Oncorhynchus; species Oncorhynchus tshawytscha. The sequence continues at coordinate 13,945,930 of NC_056430.1, read as the reverse complement.
GAAAATAATCCCATCAAAAGGAACAGTAGTTGCATGTTAAGCTCACACAACGTATTACATCATATGAAAATGTGTTGATTCGCGCAATAGCATCAAGAACACGCTTATTGATAGAAAGCAATCAAAAGAGGTAAGGACAAAGTGGCACACCTCTTTGTACCGTTATTGATTGAAGCGTTATTCCAACATTTAGCTGTCGGTGGCCTTGCATGGTATACAGTAGTGTGCCGAAACAATGAAACACTGGTATGATGTATCAATACATGTAGGGCAGATAGTTCTAGTGACTCTCACATTTCTCTCGTACTGTAGTTCTTTTAATGCCTTTCCATGCATTTGATATGGACATAACTCAATTGGATTTTGGATTTTTTTGATAAACGTTTAGTTAATGCCATCAATGAATTAACAAATGAACTATTACATTAACACACTTTAGGTATAGTTTATACTATGATATGTATTTATAAATAAACCCATATGCATGCTACACTTCAAATATGAACATTTATATTATCAGCGGTTATACAAACAATGACCATGCAGAAATGGCATTGGATATATTGAGTTGCTCAACACTGCAATGAACTGTTTCTTGAAAGAGTTCCCACATATGCTGAGCACTTGTTGGCTGCTTTTCCTTCACTCTGCGGTCCAACTCATCCCAAACCATCTCAACTGGGTTGAGGTCGGGTGATTGTGGAGGCCAGGTCATCTGATGCAGCACTCCATCACTGTCCTTCTTGGTCAAATAGCCCTTACAAAGCTTGGAAGTGTGTTGTGTCATTGTCCTGTTGAAAAACAAATGATAGTCCCACTAAGTGCAAATCAGATGGGATGGTGTATCAATGCAGAATGCTGTGGTAGCCATGCTGGTTAAGTGTGCCTTGAATTCTAAATAAATCATCAAAACTGTCACCAGCAAAGCACTCCCACACCATCACACCTCCTCCTCCATGCTTCATGTGGGTACCACACATTTGGAGATCATTCATTCACTTACTCTGTGTCTCACAAAGACACGGTGGTTGGAACCAAAAATGTCAAATTTGGACTCATAGACCAAAGGACAGATTTCCACAGGTCTAATGTCCATTGCTTATGTTTCTTGGCCCAAGTCTCTTATTATTATCGGTGTCCATTAGTACTGGTTTATTTGCAGCAATTCGGCCATGAAGTCCTGATGCACACAGTCTCATCAGAAGAGTTGATGTTGAGATGTGAAGAAAATACATTTCACAAATTAACTTTTAAGAAGGCACACATGTTTATTTAAATGCATTCCAGGTGACTACCTCATGAAGCTGGTTGAGAGAATGCCAAGAGTGTGCAAAGCTGTCATTAAGGCAAAAGGTGACTACTTTGAAGAATTTGTTTAACACTTTTTTGGTTACTACATGATTCCATATGTGTTATTTCATAGTTTTGATGTCTTCGCTCTTATTCTACAATGTAAAACCCTTGAATGAATAGGTGTGTCAAAACTTTGATTACGAAAATAGCAATACTTGCCTTCCTGAAACAAGTTGACAATAATATTGATGACTCAGAGGAGGCCGGTGGGAGGCGATATAGGAGGCTGGGCTCATTGTAATGGCTGGAATGGAATAAGTGGAACGGTATCAAATATATGGAATCCACATTTTGATACCGTTTCATATATTCCATTCCAGCCATTACAATGAGTTCTTCCTCTTATAGGTCCACCCACCAGTCTCCACTGTGATGATTTTGATATCAGTCAGTTGATGTGTATTATAAACTGGGTGGTTCGAGCCTTGAATGCTGATTGGCTGGCTGCCATGGTATATTGGGTATTATAAACTGGGTGGTTCGAGCCCTGAATGCTGATTGGCTGACAGCCATGGTATATCAGACCGTATACCACAGGTGACAAAACATGTATTTTTACTGCTCTAATTACATTGGTAACCAGTTTATAATAGCATTAAGGCATCTTGTGGGTTTGTGATATATGGCCAATATAACACGGCTAAGGGCTGTGTCCAGGCAGTCTGCGTAAGAACAGTCCTTAGTCGTGGTATATTGGCCATAGACCACACCCCCTCGGGCCTCATTGGTTAATAAAGCACTTTACAAAAGTATGCACAACACTTATTCTCTAGAGATTGATTATGTACAAGTAATCAAATCAAATCAAATGTTATTGGTCACATACAAATATTTACCAGATGTTATTGCGGGTGTAACGAAATGCTTGTGTTCCTAGTTCCAACAGTGCAGTAGTATCTAACAATTCACAGCAATACACACAAATCTAAAAGTAAAATAATGGAATGAGTAGTGTGCAATATACAGTACATTTAATTACATATGTTCTAAGTTGTATTTATGGTTTAATGAGTGCCTTTAATTAAACATCTACCCTACTTCCCTACGTTGAGTGTTTTCCATTTTGATTTGTAGTCATTGACAGAGAAATACAGGTATCTGACAAAATAATGGAAAAACAGGTGCGTCACACAGGTGTGGTTCCTGAATTACTTAAACAATCAAAATCTCATCAAGCTTAGGGTACCGCATAAAAATGCTGGGCAGGCTATTATTTTGGTCACCACAGCTATGCCCCCATCCACAGCACACTAGTGGTTACTGAATGGTTTGATGAGCATGAGAACAAGATAAACCATATGCCATGGCCATCTTAGTCACCAGATCTCAATCCAATTGAACACTTATGGGAGATTCCGAAGTGATGCCTGAGACTGCGTTTTCCACCACCATAAACAAACACCAAATGTTAAAGAATGTTGAAGAATGGTGTCGCATCCCTCCAATAGAGATCTAGAAACGTGTTGCATCTATGCCAATGCCCATTGAAACGGTTCTGGCTCATGGTGGCCATATGCCCTATTCAGACACTTGATGTTGGTGTTTCCATTCTTTTGGTAGTTACCTGTACAACCAATTCACATATAGAATGTTAAATAAAACAAAAATATAAACTGACCGAGTGATGTAGGTAGAGGCATCATGCCTATTGTAACTCAGGGTGGCAGCAATATGTAACACATGCACCGAATTAATGAAAATGTACTGAATATAACTTGGCCATCAGTGTCCACTCAAAAAAGTCTGATGCATGAGGTCACTGGCTGTAGGCCTATACATCTACAAACCTGTAGGCCTAATCCTCTACTGAACTGTAGGCCTATACCTCTACAGACCTGTAGGCCTAATACTCTACTGACCTGTAGGCCTATACCTCTTCAGACCTATACCTCTACAGACCTGTAGGCCTAATCCTCTACTGAACTGTAGGCCTATACCTCTACAGACCTATACCTCTACAGACCTGAAGGCCTATACCTTTACAGACCTGAAGGCCTATACATCTACAAACCTGTAGGCCTAATCCTCTACTGAACTGTAGGCCTATACCTCTACAGACCTGTAGGCCTAATCCTCTACTGACCTGTAGGCCTATACCTCTTCAGACCTATACCTCTACAGACCTGTAGGCCTATACCTCTACAGACTTGTAGGCCTATACCTCTGCAGACTAGTGGGCCTATACCTCTACAGACCTGTAGGCCTAAACCTCTACAGACCTGTAGGCCTATACCTCTGCAGACTAGTAGGCCTATACCTCTACAGACCTGTAGGCCGAATCCTCTACAGACCTGTAGGCCTATACCTCTACAGACCTATACCTCTACTGACCTGTAGGCCTAATCATCTACAGACCTGTAGGCCTATACCTCTACAGACCTATACCTCTACAGACCTGTAGGCCTAATCCTCTACTGACCTGTAGGCCTATACCTCTACAGACCTGTAGGCATAATCCTCTACTGACCTGCAGGCCTAATCCTCTACTGACCTGTAGGCCTAATCCTCTACAGACCTGTTGGCCTATACCTCTACAGACCTGTAGGCCTAAACCTCTGCAGACTAGTAGGCATATACCTCTACAGACCTGTAGGCCTATACCTCTACAGACCTGTAGGTCTAAACCTCTGCAGAATAGTAGGCCTATACCTCTACAGACCTGTAGGCCTAATCGTCTACATACCTGTAGGCCTATACCTCTACAGACCTGTAGGCCTAAACATCTGCAGACTAGTAGGCCGATACCTCTACAGACCTGTAGGCCTAATCCTCTACTGAACTGTAGGCATATACCTCTACAGACCTGTAGGCCTAATCCTCTACTGAACTGTAGGCCTATACCTCTACAGACCTGTAGGCCTATACCTTTACAGACCTGTAGGCCTATACCTTTACAGACCTGTAGGCCTATACCTGTACAGACCTGTAGGCCTATACCTCTGCAGACTAGTAGGCCTATACCTATACAGACCTGTAGGCCTAAACCTCTACAGACCTGTAGGCCTAATCCTCTACTGACCTGTAGGCCTAATCCTCTACAGACCTGTAGACCTATACCTCTACAGACCTGTAGGCCTATACCTCTACAGACTAGTAGGGCTATACCTCTGCAGACTAGTAGGGCTATACCTCTGCAGACTAGTAGGCCTATACCTCTACAGACCTGTAGACCAATACCTCTACAGACCTTTAGACCAATACCTCTACAGACCTGTAGACCTATACCTCTACAGACCTGTAGACCAATACCTCTACAGACCTTTAGACCAATACCTCTACAGACCTGTAGACCTATACCTCTACAGACCTGTAGACCAATACCTCTACAGACCTTTAGACCAATACCTCTACAGACTAGTAGGGCTATACCTCTGCAGACTAGTAGGGCTATACCTCTGCAGACTAGTAGGCCTATACCTCTACAGACCTGTAGACCAATACCTCTACAGACCTTTAGACCTATACCTCTACAGACCTGTAGACCAATACCTCTACAGACCTGTAGACCAATACCTCTACAGACCTTTAGACCAATACCTCTACAGACCTGTAGACCTATACCTCTACAGACCTTTAGACCAATACCTCTACAGACCTGTAGACCAATACCTCTACAGACCTTTAGACCAATACCTCTACAGACCTGTAGACCTATACCTCTACAGACCTTTAGACCAATACCTCTACAGACCTTTAGACCTATACCTCTACAGACCTTTAGACCAATACCTCTACAGACCTTTAGACCAATACCTCTACAGACCTGTAGACCTATACCTCTACAGACCTTTAGACCAATACCTCTACAGACCTTTAGACCAATACCTCTACAGACCTGTAGACCAATACCTCTACAGACCAGCAGAGACCTTAGGTGGTGAGAGGCGGAGTAGTCAGAATGTGACACTGTGCCTGTTTTCTTGTTAACACTTTGTGTTAACTGTTATCAACGCCTTCTCACTGCACTGTAGACTCAGTGCTGCAGTCAGTCAGCATGATGACGGTCTTTCTCTCACTCTCTAACCCTCTCGCAACAACACAGAGCTCCCTCGTGTGATTGCCTGAGGATGTGTCATGTCACAGGAGGATGGATTCTTTTTATATCTAATAGATGGCAGAAAGAGTGAATGCCAAGTGCTTGTTTCCTCAAACGCTGTGTTTGAAATCAAAAGAGTGAGTGGGTTGGGGATTGTTTGAAGATGGGGGTTGTGTATATAAAGGGCCGTATCAATTAATGTAAAAACGTAAATGAGCTTTTAAAAAGATCAGAGATGGGTATTTTTTTAATCCCTGTTGGCTGTGATAAAGTATGAAATACTCCAGAGATATGAAATGGAGGAGAGATTGCCTGCATGTCTTAGAACAGACAGAAATATCAATGGTATTCACCTTATAACAATATTTCTACACGCTAGATGTACAATATGCTGTTATGAGCTTGACAATGCCTTTTGACACAATAGCTTCAAAAGCACTGCATTAAATATTCAAAACAAATTAATATTTTATAAGATGATCTGATCTCTGCTTCCTAGGCTAAGAGCAGAGTGTTTCAGTTATAAAACACAGGGCACATTATAGATCCTGTAGGTGTGATACACAGCACAAATAACGGATTGATTGCGTGTCTGTGTTTTCTGTGTTGCTGAGATTTGATTATACTGACGGCTGTCAATTTATTACCAGTTCAATTCATGTGACTTGCTGCTTGATTTTGGTCATTGTCATGTTGGTCAGTATGAGTGCGGTCTGTTGGGGTCTGTGATCAGATGTCTGTAGTTTCTGCCTAGCCAAGTGGCCTGCCCTAGCGCCCCACTGATCACTGATGATGGCTAGTGGTATCTCCAACTCACTGAGCAGCCTGAGTGTATTCTGTCATTAAACAGACCGGTTGTAGGCACAAGGTCGAACACAAAGTGAAGCAGCATTTATTATTCATCAGGCAGTCCAAAAAGAGATCAAATGCATCCTGCCTTGATACCGCTCACAACACCAAGAAATCCATAGAAACGTCCAACAAATGGCCGACGCTATGACACCGTACACCATAATGAACCGCGATAATGGTTCTATAATTATCACAGTTTTACTCATTTCTACAAATAGTCAAATGCTGTTGCGATGTTTTATTAATACGGCGGACGGTGCTGTGCCAGAGCACAGAGAGTGAATCTCATATCAATGTGACCGGGTTACTGTTTTGTCAGCAGACACGCAATAAGCCAATTATAGAGCTGCTCAGCTAGCAGCTTGTATACCCAAGTGTCCTCTGGAGGACAGTCCCTGGTGTTGAAGGAAAGGCTAGGGGAAAGGCTGGCTGTATTCAAAACATCCAAAGTCTCCTGTCCTCTCTCAACTACCTTGATTATCTCCTCTGAATGTAACATACTGGAGGGAAAGAGTGGCATCAGCCTTGAGCCTACCCTTCCCTTGACATTGACAACTGTCTGATAATATGAAGGAGAAACACAGCCTGCCTAATTGTGAGTGACAGGACAATCTTTATGGATTAGAGTTTGATAAAAATTCAGGCGTCATGATTCGCTATTGGTTGGGCATTGATTGCATGTCTCTGACTTTGCTGACCAAGAACATTCTGACCCGGGTTTAACATTACTTTTATGCCTCCTTTATTGATTGACTGACAGTTTATGATGACTTTGCAAAAGACACAACATTACTCCCTTTAGAATATAATTTGGCCATCCGTTTCATCAAGGCAAACCAACTACAGCAGATAAACGTTTAGACTAGGAGCTCTACAGGATAAGATGATCTTTGACCTTGAGGTTAGCTAGCGTAAAGTGCCTTTTTGCCCTTAGCCTGTGCCATTTGATAAGGAGTATGGCATGAACAACCTGACACTTGGATGATGAGACATGTAAAGAGCGAGCAGGAAAAGAGGACAAAAACAAGCTGACATAATACGTAAAGACCTTTCTAAAGACCTTGCCCTGTACCCTGTCTCATAGAAATGTCATCTCACGATTTCAGCTCTGCACCATCTGACAAACATGTTGGAAGGGGTAGTAGTTTATGGAGAAGAGGAGAAAGGAGAGAGGAATGGAGGGAGAGAAGAGAAGAGAGAGGAGGGGCGATGAAATGAGAGAGGGGGAGAGGAGAGATGAAGAGAGGGCAGAGGAGAGAGAGAGGGGAGAGGAAAGGAGTGAGGGAGGAGAGGGTGGAGAGGAGGAGGGTGGCAAGAAGACATGTATCTGGCTGGTGGCTGGTGTGTCTGGGAGAGGAGAGGAGAAGAGATAAGATGACATGACAGGAGAGGAGAGGAGAGGAGAGGAGAGGAGAGGAGAGGAGAGGAGAGGAGAGGAGAGGAGAGGAGAGGAGAGGAGAGGAGAGGAGAGGAGAGGAGAGGAGAGGAGAGGAGAGGAGAGGAGAGGAGAGGAGAGGAGAATGGGGTGGCTAGAAGACGAGGTGAAAAGCAGCGCGAATCAGCAGGTAATCCCTTGTTTTCTGGTATGAGGGTTTTGGAGGCCAGCCCCCAGTCGTGCTGAACGTGCTGGCAGAGCCAACCCCCGTAGGCAGGGGTTGTGCTGGCTCGGTTGAGCATGCCCGCATTTGCCCAGGAAGCCTGGAGGTTTGCTCGATGGGGCATGGCCCGGGGTTGAGCTGGTCTGCCATTGCACAGGACGCCTGGTTGGGTGAGATGATTGGGAAGAGGACGGGGTAGTGACGGGTCAGGGGTAGTGACTGTTGGTCAGGTAAAGATACAAAGGGGGGAAGGTGGATGCAGTTTAAATACTAGAAGGTGAGCTTATGGCTAATGGTCATTGTATTCAGGTGTGCAAGGTGGCTTTGTCCTGGCTCTGCGACCATATATGGAGTACCTTCTAAGAGGATAGGGTACAGTATATATGGGGCGGCAGGTAGCCTAGTGTTTAGAGCATTGAACTAACAACTGAAACGTTGCAAAATCGATGAGCTGACAGGGTAAAAATCTGTCATTCTACCCCTGAACAAGGCAGTTAACCCACTGTTCCTAGGCTGTCACTGAAAATAAGAATTTGATTTTTAACTGACATGCCTAGTTAAATAAAGATTAAATATTTTGCCCTATTACAGGGGCTGAGTCACTGGCCTACTGGTGCTCTTCCATGCCGTCACTTGAGTGGGTTGAGTCACTGACGTGATCTCCCCCCCAGATTGTGCCGTGACGGAGATCTTTGTGGGCTATACTCGGCCTTGTCTCAGGATGGTAAGTTGGTGGTTGAAGATATCCCTCTCGTGGTGTGGGGGCTGTGCTTTGGCAAAGTGGGTGGGATTATATCCTGCCTGTTTGGCCTTGTCCGGGGGTATTGTTGGATGGGGCCACAGTGTCTCCCAACCCCTAATGTCTCAGCATCCAGTATATGCTGCAGTAGTTTATGTGTCGGGGGGCTAGGGTCAGTCTGTTATATCTGCAGTATTTCTCCTGTCTTATCCGGTGTCCTGTGTGAATTTAAGTATGCTCTCTCTAATTCTCACTCTAATTTTCTCTCTTTCTCTTTCTTTCTTTCTTTCTTTCTTTTTTCTTTGTTTCTCTCTCTCGGAGGACCTGACCCTAGGACCATGCCTCAGGACTACCTGACATGATGACTCCTTGCTGTCCCCAGTCCATCTGGCCGTGCTGCTGCTCCAGTTTCAACGGTTCTGCCTGCGGCTGTGGAACCCTGACCTGTTCACCGGACATGCTACCTGTCCCAGACCTGCTGTTTTCAACTCTCTAGAGACAGCGGGTACGGCAGAGATACTCTAAATGATCAGCTATGATAAGCCAACTAACATTTACTCCTGAGGTGCTGACCTGTTGCACCCTCGACAAACAGTGTGATTATTATTATTTGACCCTGCTGGTCATCTATAAACATTTGAACATCTTGGCCATGTTCTGTTATAATCTTCACCTGGCACAGCCAGAAGAGGACTGGCCACCCCTCATAGCCTGGTTCCTCTCTATGTTTCTTGCTAGGTTCTGGCCTTTCTAGGGAGTTTTTCCTAGCCACCATGCTTCTACACCTGCATTGCTTGCTGTTTGGAGTTTTAGGCTGGGTTTCTGTACAGCACTTTGTGACATCAGCTGATGTAAGGAGGGCTTTATAAATACATTTGATTTGAATTTGATTTAGTAAAAATAAAGAAAAACCCTTGAATGAGTAGGTGTGTTCAAACTTTTGACTGGCACTGTATATGTATATATACTGTGTCAATAGGTTTGTGTAAACTGCTGACCTGGACACTTGCATGTAATCAGAGCACAAACAAATGAGCCAGTGAATGTCCTTGGCTGCTATTCTAGCCAGTTAAATTCACCAAACGTTGGGAATTTTGGGAAAACTGACACCCTGCTAATTTATAATACATGCACACACCAGACAGACGCATCACTGTTAGAAAATCCAGAGCAAATTGTAGCTCTTACCTTTTAAGGCATTAATTCAGTCTGCTCCCTTCTCTGTCAAATACATTTTCTTCTAATCATTATAATTTTGGACACCGATTTGGCCAATTATTGTTTATTTTTTTACATCTTTATTTAATTAGACAAGTCAGTTAAGAACACATTCTTATTTTCAATGACGGCCTAGGAACAGTGGGTCAACTGCCTTGTTCAGGGGCAGAACGACATATTTTTACCTTGTCAGCTCAGGGATTCAATCTTACAACCTTACAGTTAACTAGTTCAATGCTCTAACCACCTGCCTTACATTGCACTCCACGAGGAGCCTGCCTGTTACGCAAATGCAGTAAGAAGCCAAGTTAAGTTGCTAGCTAGCATTAAACTTATCTTATAAAAACAATCAGTCAATAAATCAATTATAGTCACTAGTTAACTACACATGGTTGATGATATTACTAGTTTATCTAGCGTGTCCTGCGTTGCATATAATCGATGCGGTGCGCATTCGCGAAAAAGGACTGTCGTTGCGCCCAAGTGTACCTAACCATAAACATCAATGCCTTTCTTAAAATCAATACACAGAAGTATATATCTTTAAACCTGCATATTTAGCTGAAAGAAATCCAGGTTAGCAGGCAATATTAACCAGGTGAAATTGTGTCACTTCTCTTGCGTTCATTGCACGCAGAGCCAGGGTGTATGCAACAGTTTGGGCGCCTAGCTCATTGCGAACTATTTTGCCAGAATTTTACGTAATTATGACATAATATTCAAGGTTGTGCAATGTAACAGGAATATTTAGACTGATGGATGCCACCTGTTAGATAAAATACGAAACGGTTCCGTATTTCACTGAAAGAATAAACGTCTTGTTTTCGAGATGATAGTTTCCGGATTCGACCATAATAATGACCGAAGGCTCACATTTATGTGTGTTATTATGTTATAATTATGTCTATGGTTTGATAGAGTAGTCTGATTGAGCGATGGTAGGCACCAGCAGGCTTGTAAGCATTCATTCAAACAGCACTTTCGTGCATGTTGCCAGCAGCTCTTTGTAATGCTTCAAGCATTGCGCTGTTTATGACTTCAAGCCTATCAACTCCCGAGATTAGGCTGGTGTAACCGATGTGAAATGGCTAGCTAGTTAGCAGGGTGCGCGCTAATTGCATTTCAAACGTCACTCGCTCTGAGACTGGGAGTAGTTGTTCCCCTTGCTCTGCATGGGTAACGCTGCTTCGAGGGTGGCTGTTGTCTTTGTGTTCCTGGTTCGAGCCCAGGTAGGAGCGAGGAGAGGTACGGAAGCTATACTGTTACACTGGCAATACTAAAGTGCCTATAAGAACATCCAAAGGTATATGAGATTCAAATGGTATAGAGAGAAATAGTCCTATAATTCCTATAATAACTACAACCTAAAACTTCTTTCCTGGAAAGACTCATGTTAAAAGGAACCACCAGCTTTCATATGTTCTCATGTTATGAGCAAGGAACTTAAACGTTAGCCTTCTTACATGGCACATATTGCACTTTTACTTTCTTCTCAAACACTTTGTTTTGCATTATTTAAACCAAATTGAACATGATCCATGTTTGCTAAATTGATTTTATTGATGTTATTTTATATTAAGTTAAAATAAGTGTTAATTCAGTATTGTTGTAATTGTCATTATTACAAATAAATAAAAGAAATTGGATGATTAATCGGTATCGGCTTTTTTTGGTCCTCCAATAATCGGTATCGGCTTTGAAAAATCATAATCGGTCGACCTCTAGTGCTGAGTGAATAAAGAAAAACATTTTGGAACGAACGCATGCTGTCATCACGAGACTGGTTAAATAGAGTGTTGGTTCACAGCATGACGGTTAACGTCACTGACCTGGGATTTGAAAGTCCTGGGTTCGCCTACTGAAGGGGAAATTTTGAGTATAACACCCCCCTCCCTTTCCTGACACACACACACACCGGCCCGCACACGCACACAAGGTTTGTGCTTATTTTCATCCATTAGGTGTCTCTTAAAGAGCCTTTGGGTTTGTTGGGCATCGTTGAATGGCAAGGGACAGGGAGTATGACGTGTACTAGTGCACACGTCTTGCTACTACGGAGGAAAGAACAGTGGAGACCAGCTCTCAAACTCTCAAGGAAGACATTGTTGCCTTCACCCGTCAGATGCACGCCATCCCTACGATACAAATGCACATGATAATTTGCACAGGTTGTAAACGTTTCTCTGTCATGTATACATGTGGGAATGTGGGCTCTTTTACTGGAGTTGGACAGCTGTGGACAGCATTACTAAGAACATTTGTAGCTAAAGGATTTAGAGACTAATCATTGTCAGATTTGTTCTTAAAAGTGTTGTGTACTTGTCTAATGACTTTTGTTTCTCAGCAGTTTGTCATTTGTCACAGTATTTTTAAAATGTATCTGTTATTTTACCAGGTAAGTTGACTGAGAACACATTCTCATTTGCAGCAACAACCTGGGGAAGAGTAGGGGGATGAATGAGCCAATTGTAAACTGGGGATTATTAGGTGACCGTGATGGTTTGAGGGCCAGATTGGGAATTTAGCCAGGACACCGTGGTTAACACCCCTACTCTTACAATAAGTGCCATGGTATCTTTAATGACCTCAGAGAGGCAGGACACCCGTTTAACATCCCATCTGAAAGACAGCACCGTACACAGGGCAGTGTCCCCAATCACTGCCCTGGGGAATTGGGATATTTTTTAAAACCGGAGGAAAGAGTGCCTCCTACCGGCCCTCCAACACCACTTCCAGCAGAATCCGGTCTCCCATCCAGGAACTGACCAGAACCAACCTGCTTTAGCTTCAGAAGTAAGCCAGCAGTGGTATGCAGGGTGGTATGCTGCTGTCATTTGTATCAGGTGGTACCTAAATATCTCTTCACGAGTCACAGGGCTATGCAGTTTTTTTGTTCAAGCCCAGTACTACTGTACCACACCCGATTCTACTATTCAGCTGTTCATCAAGACCTCAGCTGTTCATCAAGACCTCAGCTGTTCATCAAGACCTCAGCTGTTCATAAAGACCTCAGCTGTTCATAAAGACCTCAGCTGTTCATAAAGACCTCAGCTGTTCATAAAGACCTCAACTGTACATCAAGACCTCAGCTGTTTATCAAGACCTCAACTTTTCATCAAGACTTCAGCTGTTCATCAAGACCTCAGCTGTTTATCAAGACCTCAGCTTTTCATCAAGACGTCAGCTGTTCATGGATACCTTAAATAGTAGAATCAGGTGAGGTAGCATTGGGCTTGAACAAGAAAGCCTGCATAACCCTGTAACTCTTCAATAGCAATTATGGCCATCCCTGAATTGTATGTACAAAGTGTACTGCAGTATGTCTGATAAATGTACGCTTGATTGTAAATTGTATATTTTGCACTAACTCACTATTGTTTACAGGTAGTACAACACCTTTCTTCAGTGAACTTTAAGGTACATTTTAATGTAAATAGTTAATGAGTACACATTAATTATTTTGTGCATTTTCTAAGAGCTTTCTCGGTTGGCTTAAATGTCTTTCTGTTTTTTTGCTTCCCTCTGGAAAATCAGCTGTTAATATTAAATAAATACTAATAACTACATTATTTATTTTGCAATTCTTCATTATTGTGTAAGTTTACTTTACTTTTATTGCTGTGTTTTGTTGTGTTATAATGTTGTATAATAATGTTGTATAATCACCTTCCAGTGTAAAAACCATGAAAATTAAAAACAAAAAACGATGTTTTAAGTGAGAAGAAGGCATTGGTCTGAAGCCGAAAAAGAAAGGAAACTCACGAGCACCATAATGCTTACTTCCCCCATGCTCTACCAAGGTTTTCCAGCACACTGCTTTATACCTACTACAAAAGCTACGTATGTTGATCTATTGCACTAACAACAATGTGTAGGCAGGTTGCTTAGGATTCAAACCTTCTCAAACAGCCTAATTCATACTCTTTAGAGGGATAATGGACTTTACAGTGTCCTGCTATTAAAATAATGTATATACACCAAGTGTACAAAACATTAGGTATACCTTCGTATTATTGAGTTGTAGGAATCATAGTTTTGAGAGAAATCTTCTTCAATGTCACAGAGTGCTACTGCAAAAAACTACATAATATCATTTTTCAGGTAATATTCATTATTTCCAGTTTTTAAACTCCACACTTTTATGGAGAGTTTGAAATTGGGATCCTTTTCTCACTACAAGGGCAAATGTTTTCTCATAAAATTAACCTAAATGTTATTTTGAGCACAAATGATGCAACAAAATGTTAAACAATTACTAGGAAAAGAAAGGGGGTATGGTTGGGAATAGGATATGGACCCGGTTTAGGGTAAAGGTTTAGGGGGTATGGTTGGGAATAGGATATGGACCCGGTTTAGGTTTAGGGGGTATGGTTGGGAATAGGATATGGACCCAGTTTAGGGTAAGGGTTTAGTTAGGGGGGTATGGTTGGGAATAGGATATGGACCCGGTTTAGGGTAAGGGTTTAGGTTTAGGGTTGTGGTTGGGAATAGGATATGGACCCGGTTTAGGGTAAAGGTTTAGGGGTATGGTTGGGAATAGGATATGGACCCGGTTTAGGTTTAGGGGGTATGGTTGGGAATAGGATATGGACACGGTTTAGGGTAAAGGTTTCGGGGGTATGGTTGGGAATAGGATATGGACACGGTTTAGGGTAAAGGTTTAGGGAGTGGGTTGGGGGGGACACATAGGGATTCATAGGTATACTGAGAATGCTCAGAAGGGGGAATAGGACAGAGTCAATCATAAAACACAGGTTATAGGCATCCTTGAAGAGGTGTGTTTCATTAATAAATATTTAAATTATTTTTATTTTACCCCCTTTTTCTCTCCAATTGCGATCTTGTCCCCAACGGGCTTGGGAGAGGCAAAGGTCGCATCCTCCGAAACATGACCCACCAAACCGAGCTACTTAACACCTGCCCGCTTAACCAAAGTCAGACTGCAGGTGCCCGGCTTGCCACAAGAAGTCACTAGAGCGCAATGAGCCAAGTAAAGCCCTCCCTGGGAAAACACTTCCCTAACCCAGACAACGATGGGCCAATTGTGCGCAGCTCTATGGGACTCCCGGTCATGGCCTTGGATTGAACCCGGGACTGTAGGGATGCCTGCTAAGACCGCTGCGCCACTCGGGAGGCCCTAAGAGGTGTGTTTTTAGTAGATATTGTTTGCATGTTGTATGTGTGGGGGGAGTGCATTCCAGAGCCTCGGTACAGAGCAGTTGAAGGCCCGGACACCCATGGTGGAGAAGCGGAATGGGGAGAGACAAGGAGACCTGCAGAGGAGCATGACCTCTGTCTTGTTGCTGTTAAGTTTCAGGGGGTTCATGCTCATCCAGCTCCAGATGTCTTGGAGACAGCTGATGAGGGAGGGGAGTGGTGGGTTTGGTGGAGAGGTATAGCTGGGTGTCATTTGCATAGCAGTGGAAGTGAACTTTGTGATGTAACATGATCTTTCCCAGGGGTGGGAGGAATATGGAGTGGCCGAAACAGTGACCCCTGGGGGACACCCTGTGAGACAGCCACACTCTCTGTTTCAGTTGCACAAACTGTTGGCGGTCAGTGAGGTACAGTTAGTGGAAAACCAGTAGAGTGCAATGCCCGTGATGCCAACACCAGCCAGACGATCCACGAGGAGGTGATGTGAGATGGTATTGAAGGATGCATTGCATGGAGGAGGTCATTAGTGATTTTGATTAGGGCTGTTTCAATGCTGTGTTTGGAGCAGAAACTGGACTTGAATGGTCCGTGAAGGTTATTAGAGTTGAGATGGTGTTGTAATTGAGTGGCCATAACACACTCCATTATTTTGAAGAGGAAGGGAAGGTATGAGATTGGACAGAAGTTGTTGAGGGCATTCTTATATTTTAATAGGTGATCTGTGTATGCTTGAGAATTAACTACTAAACCAGTCCTCTTGTAGAAACGCTCAAGACAACGTCCACTGGCTTTTAACTGCTGTAGCTCCGGGGTGTACACCGGGGAGCAGTGTGAGTGTGGAGTGAGGGTATCCAGGGAGGAGGAAAGTCAGTCATTATAGTGAGAAACAGGGTCAGGAGGGGTATGGGAATCAGGAACGGGGTATGCATTAATCAGGCTGAGGTCAGGACTGGGGTATGTTTTAATCAGGCTGAGGTCAGGACTGGGGTATGTTTTAATCAGGCTGACGTCAGGACTGGGGTATGTATTAATCAGGCTCATGAGATCAGTGGGATTTATGTGTTTTACCTTTCCTAAAGGAAATGGTGCGTTGGACATTTTGTTTGGAAATGGGGGAGGCGGAGACTTCAAACTGAACAACTTTGTGATCAGACATGGGGAGCTCAACATCAGTTATTTTGCAAGGAAGAATACCAGTGGATCAGACTAAATAAAAAATGTGCCATTTGTTGTGGGAGGGGAAAGCAACATTTTGAATGATATCAAGACCATCACATAATGACAAAGTCAGCAGCAAAATTACAGCTTGCAGTTGCATCAATGTGGATCACCTACAAGCAGTACATTGGCAGACAGAAGCCATTAATGAGGACAGTTCACATAAAAACAGATCAGATGACGGTGGTCTGTAAATGGTTAAAATGATCAGTGGTTGACAGCCAGGGAGTTTACCAGACAGACATTGAAAGGAAGAGAGCTGGCATACAGAAACCAGGGTTTTGATTTCCATGAGCAGGAAGCACAAAGGTATTTTATTGCATAACTTGGAAATCCCAGTCCTAGGGCAACAGCACTAGAATATTATTTGCAATGTGGGAGGCAACCTGTCTGCCTAGAGAGATTCAAACTTACCTTTGCACCCAGCACTCTTTCAAGAATCCTTAATCTACAGCAAATAAATCTTGTCAAGAAGGAAGTTATGTTCATGTTAGGGACAGCAGGCGACTGACGCAACATTCAGCCTTGGTTCTCTGGATATCCCTGTCGCCAATAAGATGTCATTTCAACTGACTTCCTGAAAATTTGCAAAGGTCTGGTACATTTTAGTCTCCCTAGGCAGACAGGTTGCCTACAACAGTGTAAACAATGGTCTAGTGATGTTTCCCTAGGGCTAGGATCTCTGAGTTACACCATGAAATAACTTGTGCTTCCTGACAATACATTGGAGAGATAAGATCTATATAATGAAATCACGTTAACAGTAATTTTGCAAAAGACACCCTCCCCTTTAACTGGCACCCTATTACCACTACTCCCTTTAGAATATAATTTGGCTGTCCGTTTCATCAAGGCAAACCAACTACAGCAGATAAACGTTTAGACTAGGAGCTCTACAGGATAAGATGATCTTTGACCTTGAGGTTAGCTAGCGTAAAGTGCCTTTTTGCCCTTAGCCTGTGTCATTTGATAAGGAGTATGGCATGAACAACCTGACACTTGGATGATGAGACATGTAAAGAGCGAGCAGGAAAAGAGGACAAAAACAAGCTGACATAATACGTAAAGACCTTGCCTTGTACCTTGTCTCGTATAAATGTCGTTTCACACAACTTTTACTTTCTTGACCCAGACATCCCTTAGTAATATACTGTATGTGCTGAAATGTCTTATAGCTACAGCAGATGAATCAATTGTGTGCGCATGTGCGTGTGTGTGTGTGTGTGTGTGTGTGTGTGTGTGTGTGTGTGTGTGTGTGTGTGTGTGTGTGTGTGTGTGTGTGTGTGTGTGTGTGTGTGTGTGTGTGTGTGTGTTTGCGTGCATTTGCGTGCGTGTACCTTCCACCTGCTCATTAGGCATAAATTGGTATGGAGGACAGACAGGTGAACACATCCTGCATCTTGGTGGGTGTGGCAGAGTCTTGGGCTTGGTGACAGACAGGTGAACACATCCTGCATCTTGGTGGGTGTGGCAGAGTCTTGGGCTTGGTGACAGACAGGTGAACACATCCTGCATCTTGATGGGTGTGGCAGAGTCTTGGGCTTGGTGACAGACAGGTGAACATATCCTGCATCTTGGTGGGTGTGGCAGATTCTTGGGCTTGGTGACAGACAGGTGAACATATCCTGCATCTTGGTGGGTGTGGCAGAGTCTTGGGCTTGGTGACAGACAGGTGAACACATCCTGCATCTTGATGGGTGTGGCAGAGTCTTGGGCTTGGTGACAGACAGGTGAACATATCCTGCATCTTGGTGGGTGTGGCAGAGTCTTGGGCTTGGTGACAGACAGGTGAACACATCCTGCATCTTGATGGGTGTGGCAGAGTCTTGGGCTTGGTGACAGACAGGTGAACACATCCTGCATCTTGATGGGTGTGGCAGAGTCTTGGGCTTGGTGACAGACAGGTGAACATATCCTGCATCTTGGTGGGTGTGGCAGATTCTTGGGCTTGGTGACAGACAGGTGAACACATCCTGCATCTTGGTGGGTGTGGCAGAGTCTTGGGCTTGGTGACAGACAGGTGAACACATCCTGCATCTTGGTGGGTGTGGCAGAGTCTTGGGCTTGGTGACAGACAGGTGAACACATCCTACATCTTGGTGGGTGTGGCAGATTCTTGGGCCTGGTGACAGACAGTGAGGCCACGCCTGTTCAAATCAAATCAAATCAAATCAAATTTTATTTGTCACATACACATGGTTAGCAGATGTTAATGCGAGTGTAGCGAAATGCTTGTGCTTCTAGTTCCGACAATGCAGTAATAACGAGCAAGTAATCTAACTAACAATTCCAAAAAAAACTACTGTCTTATACACAGTGTAAGGGGATAAAGAATATGTACATAAGGATATATGAATGAGTGATGGTACAGAGCAGCATAGGCAAGATACAGTAGATGATATCGAGTACAGTATATACATATGAGATAAGTATGTAAACCAAGTGGCATAGTTAAAGTGGCTAGTGATACATGTATTACATAAGGATGCAGTCGATGATATAGAGTACAGTATCAACGTATGCATATGAGATGAACAATGTAGGGTAAGTAACATTATATAAGGTAGCATTGTTTAAAGTGGCTAGTGATATATTTACATCATTTCCCATCAATTCCCATGATTAAAGTGGCTGGAGTAGAGTCAGTGTCATTGACAGTGTGTTGGCAGTAGCCACTCAATGTTAGTGGTGGCTGTTTAACAGTCTGATGGCCTTGAGATAGAAGCTGTTTTTCAGTCTCTCGGTCCCAGCTTTGATGCACCTGTACTGACCTCGCCTTCTGGATGACAGCGGGGTGAACAGGCAGTGGCTCGGGTGGTTGATGTCCTTGATGATCTTTATGGCCTTCCTGTAGCATCGGGTGGTGTAGGTGTCCTGGAGGGCAGGTAGTTTGCCCCCGGTGATGCGTTGTGCAGACCTCACTACCCTCTGGAGAGCCTTACGGTTGAGGGCGGTGCAGTTGCCATACCAGGCGGTGATACAGCCCGCCAGGATGCTCTCGATTGTGCATCTGTAGAAGTTTGTGAGTGCTTTTGGTGACAAGCCGAATTTCTTCAGCCTCCTGAGGTTGAAGAGGCGCTGCTGCGCCTTCCTCACGATGCTGTCTGTGTGAGTGGACCAATTCAGTTTGTCTGTGATGTGTATGCCGAGGAACTTAAAACTTGCTACCCTCTCCACTACTGTTCCATCGATGTGGATGGGGGTGTTCCCTCTGCTGTTTCCTGAAGTCCACAATCATCTCCTTAGTTTTGTTGACGTTGAGTGTGAGGTTATTTTCCTGACACCACACTCCGAGGGCCCTCACCTCCTCCCTGTAGGCCGTCTCGTCGTTGTTGGTAATCAAGCCTACCACTGTTGTGTCGTCCGCAAACTTGATGATTGAGTTGGAGGCGTGCATGGCCACGCAGTCGTGGGTGAACAGGGAGTACAGGAGGGGGCTCAGAACGCACCCTTGTGGGGCCCCAGTGTTGAGGATCAGCGGGGAGGAGATGTTGTTGCCTACCCTCACCACCTGGGGGCGGCCCGTCAGGAAGTCCAGTACCCAGTTGCACAGGGCGGGGTCGAGACCCAGGGTCTCGAGCTTGATGACGAGCTTGGAGGGTACTATGGTGTTGAATGCCGAGCTGTAGTCGATGAACAGCATTCTCACATAGGTATTCCTCTTGTCCAGATGGGTTAGGGCAGTGTGCAGTGTGGTTGAGATTGCATCGTCTGTGGACCTATTTGGGCGGTAAGCAAATTGGAGTGGGTCAAGGGTGTCAGGTAGGGTGGAGGTGATATGGTCCTTGACTAGTCTCTCAAAGCACTTCATGATGACGGATGTGAGTGCTACGGGCGGTAGTCGTTTAGCTCAGTTACCTTAGCTTTCTTGGGAACAGGAACAATGGTGGCCCTCTTGAAGCATGTGGGAACAGCAGACTGGTATAGGGATTGGTTGAATATGTCCGTAAACACACCGGCCAGCTGGTCTGCGCATGCTCTGAGGGCGCGGCTGGGGATGCCGTCTGGGCCTGCAGCCTTGCGAGGGTTAACACGTTTAAATGTCTTACTCACTTCGGCTGCAGTGAAGGAGAGACCGCATGATTCCGTTGCAGGCCGTGGAGGAGGGAAGTGAAGAGTTTATTTCCAAAACGCTATATATACATTTTCAGAAATGTTGGTCAAATCTAATCAAATCAAAGTTATGTTGTCGCATACACAGATTGGCAGTTGTTAAAGTAGGTGCAGCGAAATTAGTAAATTGTTCAATTAGGAATTGGTAAATTAGCTTTTATTGTCTGAAGAAATTATGAAAGAGATCAGTGTGTTTTTTCCACTATCTGATCATGGCATGGAGTTGTTCAATGACAGATATGTTGTCACGTTCTGACCTTAGTTCCTTTGTTATGTCTTTGTTTTTGTTTGGTCAGGGCGTGAGTTGGGGTGGGTAGTCTATGTTCCTTTTTCTATGTTGCATTTATGTGTTTGTCCTGGTATGGTTCTCAATCAGAGGCAGGTGTCGTTCGTTGTCTCTGATTGAGAATCATACTTAGGTAGCCTGTTTTCCCACTATGATTTGTGGGTGATTATTTTCTGTTCGGTGTTTTTTCAATTTACTGTACAGAACTGTTCGTTTGTCGTATCTTTGTTCAGTGTTCAGTTATTTTATTAAAAACATGGACACTTACCACGCAGCGCATTGGTCCGATATTTCCTACTCCTCATCAGACGAGTAGGACGACGATCGTTACACATGTACTTGTTTAAAATATATCACCTGATGGTTTAATTTCAGAGAGACAAATAATTATGTTTTTTTTTTACTAAGTGCTATACAGTATACCTGCCTCACTCTTCGAAAAATAAGTAGTACTGCTAGGTTTTACACAGTCAAATGTAACAAATGACAACATTTTTTATTCAAGAACTGTACAAATGATACATTTCTGACGTCAATAAATACAAAATAAAACATAAAAATCGATACAGTAATACGAGATCTGTATGTAAAACTTTTAGATTGGACATTTGAATAATTTACCAGATGCTCTTATCCAGTGCGACTTACAGTAAGTGCATTCATCTAAGTGAGACAATCATATATCACAGTCAAATGTACAGTATACAAACATTCCATTCGAGCTAAACAATGGATATACAGTATAGTGTTTTGTAAAAAATACATTTTCATACACACAAAATCTATGAATAAAAAATCTATAATTTCTAATGAAAAAACACAAATGTGATACATTGGTAGACATAGCATTTTGGAAATCAACTCTTCAAGTTATGCTCATGTCAAGTCCTGTAAATGATGCAATGAAATACCTTCCTGATTCCTGCTCCACGAAACTAAACCCTGGTTTCTGTATTACATAGAAAAAGATAAGATCAGATGTGGGCAGTCTGAATGATCGTACCTGGGTAAGTTTATGGAAATTGTACACTGATACCAGGGTCTCTTGTGTTGACTTATGCAAGTCACAAGTCCCACTAAATGTTATTGTTTAGTGTTTAGTTGTGAAAATACTAGAAAACAGTTGTATTATTAAATATTCCAAATATATATACCTATGTGAGGATAATGTATGTGGAGGGAAATATTTTAATGTGTTTTAGACAATTCAAATAGAAGTCTATATTTGTCCTCTTAAGTATCTGACCCTTTTTTCAATTTTCGCCTAAAATGACTTACCCAAATGTAACTGCCTGTAGCTCAGAGAGGACTGTATCTCTGTCTAACTGCCTGTAGCTCAGAGAGGACTGTCTCTCTGTCTAACTGCCTGTAGCTCAGAGAGGACTGTCTCTCTGTCTAACTGCCTGTAGCTCAGAGAGGACTGTCTCTCTGTCTAACTGCCTGTAGCTCAGAGAGGACTGTATCTCTGTCTAACTGCCTGTAGCTCAGAGAGGACTGTCTCTCTGTCTAACTACCTGTAGCTCAGAGAGGACTGTCTCTCTGTCTAACTGCCTGTAGCTCAGAGAGGACTGTCTCTCTGTCTAACTGCCTGTAGCTCAGAGAGGACTGTCTCTCTGTCTAACTGCCTGTAGCTCAGAGAGGACTGTCTCTCTGTCTAACTGCCTGTAGCTCAGAGAGGACTGTCTCTCTGTCTAACTGCCTGTAGCTCAGAGAGGACTGTCGCTCTGTCTAACTACCTGTAGCTCAGAGAGGACTGTCTCTCTGTCTAACTGCCTGTAGCTCAGAGAGGACTGTCTCTCTGTCTAACTGCCTGTAGCTCAGAGAGGACTGTCTCTCTGTCTAACTGCCTGTAACTCAGAGAGGACTGTCTCTCTGTCTAACTGCCTGTAGCTCAGAGAGGACAGTCTCTCTGTCTAACTGCCTGTAGCTCAGAGAGGACTGTCTCTCTGTCTAACTGCCTGTAGCTCAGAGAGGACTGTCTCTCTGTCTAACTGCCTGTAGCTCAGAGAGGACTGTCTCTCTGTCTAACTGCCTGTAGCTCAGAGAGGACTGTCTCTCTGTCTAACTGCCTGTAGCTCAGAGAGGACTGTCTCTCTGTCTAACTGCCTGTAGCTCAGAGAGGACTGTCTCTCTGTCTAACTGCCTGTAGCTCAGAGAGGACTGTCTCTCTGTCTAACTGCCTGTAGCTCAGAGAGGACTGTGTCTCTGTCTAACTACCTGTAGCTCAGAGAGGACTGTCTCTCTGTCTAACTGCCTGTAGCTCAGAGAGGACTGTCTCTCTGTCTAACTGCCTGTAGCTCAGAGAGGACTGTCTCTCTGTCTAACTGCCTGTAGCTCAGAGAGGACTGTCTCTCTGTCTAACTGCCTGTAGCTCAGAGAGGACTGTCTCTCTGTCTAACTGCCTGTAGCTCAGAGAGGACTGTCTCTCTGTCTAACTGCCTGTAGCTCAGAGAGGACTGTCTCTCTGTCTAACTGCCTGTAGCTCAGTTAGATTTGGGTATGTCATTTTAGGCGAAAATGTTAAAAAGGGTCCGATCCTTAAGAGGACAAATATAGAAAAATATACAGTATAAGCAAGGATATGCATATTCTTGGTATCATTTGAAAGAAAACACTTTGAAATTTGTGGAAATGTGAAATTAATGTAGGAGAATATAACACATTAGATCTGTAATTAATACAAACAAAAAAACGGGCGTGTTCAATTATTTTATTTTTTCATCATCTTTGAAATGCAAGAGAAAGGCCATAATGTGGGAGTCTAGGCGAAATATAGATTCTGGCCACTAGATGGCAGCAATGTGTATGCAAACTTTCAGATTGATCCAGTGAAGCAAAGCAATAATGCCCAATATTTTTTTATAAAGTCTACCCAAATGTGCCAAATTGGTCAATTGATACATTTTCAAGTACATAACTATGCAGAACATACAAAAATGATATGGTAATACAACATTTAAGTTTACACACTCCCAGGAATGTCATACATGATGGATCATTAGCTTATACACTCACTTTCACACATCTAGATGGACGGACGGGGTGGGTGTGGAGCCATAGACAGCAGGGGTTCAAACTGTAGAAACCAGGTCCTTCATTTGAATATAAAAATTGATTTTATCAAACAAAACTATGCTACAATTTATCTATGGGACCCTCAGGTTGACAAATCAGAGCAAGATTACTGAATGTAAGTACATGATCTACCTTCAGAGGTGAATGTATCAAACCAGTTGCCATGATACAAGTGTTTTGTTGTTGGGTACTTTCCTCAAACAAAAGCCTGGTATGTTTCACTATAATAGCTACTGTAAATTAGACAGTGCAGTTAGATTAATAAGAATTTAAGCTTTCTGCTCCTATAAGACACATCTATGACCTGGAAAGTTTGCTGTTACGTACAACGTTATGATAGTCACATTAGCGCACGTTAGCAACAACTGTCCCGGTATAGTGACACCGATCCCATAGAGGTTACATTATTGTACAGTCCTGCGAAATACATGACACGGTCAAACCAGTTTACTTTGACTGTGATGCCATGGGGAAGACCCACAGCCCTTTTCCTGATCTAGAATTCTCCACTATCAAACTTTGTTACTGCAAGCTGCTCAATAATGAGACTGACATGTAGGTCCTCGTTAATAATTCAGAGTTGTTTAAGAGTTTAGTTTGTGATGACCAGTTGTCCATCAGCAATGAGGAAGCCCTTTATAATTATTCTCAATCAGGTGATCTAATCTTCACAAGGTTGAGCCCTAACAATACAATGACTCTGCTATACACTATCTATCTATAGACACATTAGGGACTTTTTGGTTTCACTTTGGTTCCTCTATGACATGGTTTAAGTTAGCTGCCATGGATTTGAGTGCGGCAGAAGCAGGTAATGACCTAAGAGATAAAGATTGATGACTGATTACAGAGTGGTGACTCTTCCTGCTAAGCTGTGATGCGCTGTCCTCCCAGGTCAACGAATGCACCATGTGAGAGGAAACATGAGTCCGACATTTGTCCTGCTTGAGGGCCATAAAAAAATGAAGCAGGACACCTGGAGTATCAACCTGGATCAAATGAAGTTGAATTTAAACACAAGATAAGGCTCCCAAACATAGACAGCTATCAAGCTGCTGAAGTGGTTCAGCAACAAATCTCTTAATTTAATCATAAATGTATCATATATAGTACAAAAATCTATTTGCCCCAATCAAGTTAACAAATTATTATCAGTGTGGTCTTACATTACAAAAAATAAAAGTACGATCATTTAACTTGTATGGTTGATATCGGATTAAGAAAATACCAGTGCCCTTTCTGCTGCGCCACCCAGAATGAATAGTGTTTGTGAATCATTCATCTGTCACTCTTTCTCCTTGGGAACAAATTATGTCTAAGTTTTTTGTTTACACCTCATTTACTCTAATTCTGGAGTGCATCATATGAAGGCCAACCTGTCACATTAGAGACCATACAATAATATACCACATTCAAGGTCCTTACTGAAATGACCATTCATCTTAAAGCAAACCAGCATAAAGGTGGTTATAATCCATTGGACAGTTGGTGTGTTTTGCACAAATGTTGCGTTGACTATAAATCTATGTGATCACATAGACATCACAATGATGAACTCTCTTATTGTGTAAAGTGTTGCCTAAGGGTTCAACTTAAGTAAGTCGAAGTGGATGCTGGTCGACTCTTCCTGGGACGGTGAATTGGATCACATAAGAGAACGCTCGTTGATCAGATAAACATATACTATGTGAAACAGATATGATGCGATGTCATGTAGAAAAAGGAATAATGTCAGCTCTACAAGTTGGTGTGTTTTGCACAAATATTTCTTTGACTATCAACCTATGTGATCACAAAGCCATCACAATGATAATGTCATGCCCTGATCTATTTCACCTGTCCTTGTGCTTGTCTCCACCCCCCTCCAGGTGTCGCCCATCTTCCCAATTATCCCCTGTGTATTTATACCTGTGTTCACTGTCTGAAACATTGTGTTTATCAAGTTTGCGGACGACACAACAGTGGTAGGCTTGATGACCAACAACGACGAGACGGCCTACAGGGAGGAGGTGAGGGCCCTCGGAGTGTGGTGTCAGGAAAATAACCTCACACTCAACGTCAACAAAACTAAGGAGATGATTGTGGACTTCAGGAAACAGCAGAGGGAACACCCCCCTATCCACATCGATGGAACAGTAGTGGAGAGGGTAGCAAGTTTTAAGTTCCTCGGCATACACATCACAGACAAACTGAATATGTCCACTCACACAGACAGCATCGTGAAGAAGGCGCAGCAGCTTCTCTTCAACCTCAGGAGGCTGAAGAAATTCGGCTTGTCACCAAAAGCACTCACAAACTTCTACAGATGCACAATCGAGAGCATCCTGGCGGGCTGTATCACCGCCTGGTACGGCAACTGCTCCGCCCACAACCGTAAGGCTCTCCAGAGGGTAGTGAGGTCTGCACAACGCATCACCGGGGGCAAACTACCTGCCCTCCAGGACACCTACACCACCCGATGTTACAGGAAGGCCATCAAGATCATCAAGGACATCAACCACCCGAGCCACTGCCTGTTCACCCCGCTATCATCCAGAAGGCGAGGTCAGTACAGGTGCATCAAAGCTGGGACCGAGAGACTGAAAAACAGCTTCTATCTCAAGGCCATCAGACTGTTAAACAGCCACCACTAACATTGAGTGGCTGCTGCCAACACACTGACACTGACACTGACTCAACTCCAGCCACTTTAATAATGGGAATTGATGGGAAATGTAAATATATCACTAGCCACTTTAAACAATGCTACCTTATATAATGTTACTTACCCTACATTATTCATCTCATATGCATACGTATATACTGTACTCTATATCATCGACTGCATCCTTATGTAATACATGTATCACTAGCCACTTTAACTATGCCACTTTGTTTACATACTCATCTCATATGTATATACTGTACTCGATACCATCTACTGTATCTTGCCTATGCTCCTCTGTACCATCACTCATTCATATATCCTTATGTACATATTCTTTATCCCCTTACACTGTGTATAAGACAGTAGTTTTGGAATTGTTAGTTAGATTACTTGTTGGTTATTACTGCATTGTCAGAACTAGAAGCACAAGCATTTCGCTACACTCGCATTAACATCTGCTAACCATGTGTATGTGACAAATAAAATTTGATTTGATTTGTTTGTTTGTTGCCAGTTCATCTTATTTGTTCTTGCTTACCAGCAGTTTTCCTAACAGCGCCTATTGTTTCCTAGCGTCTCTTTGCTAGTCCTCCCAGTTTTGACCTCAGCCTGCCCCTGAGTCTGCCTGCTGTCCTGTACCTTTGCCTTACCCTGGATTTTTTTACCCCTGCCTGCCTTGACATGTCTTAGCCTGCCCCTGTCTCTACAATAAACATTGTTACTTTGACAGTCTGCATCTGGGTCTGACCTTGATCGCTGAGAGATAAACTCTCTTATTGTGTTTCACAGAGTTTGGGGTGACATTCTTTGGCGTTGAAGCATCACTGGATAACTAGTTGATTTTAGTAAGTAGATAATACATAGTCTATTGTGGAATGTAAATATCATATTGATTTGATCAAATTCCACACCAAATTTTTAACACTGAGGATGTACCATTATTTTTTAGAAAGGTACAATAAATTAAATCCTCCCTAAATGCAATTCAATTATGAGAGAGCCCTTCATAATCCTCTCATAGTTTCATGATCTGACTGTTGGTCAAACATCAGGGATCAGTATAATGGCCTGTTGTAGAGGTGGTCCAAGGCACTGCATAGCTGTGCTAGTTGCGTCACTACAGATCTTGGTTCGTTACCAGGCTGTGTCACAACCGGCCGTGATCAGGAGTCCCATAGGGCGGTGCACAATTGTCCCAGCGTCGTCTGAGTTAGGGGAGGGTTTGGCTGGGGGGTAGGCTGGTTGGTTAACAGACTTGCCTCGTTAAATAAAAAAGTCCATCTCTAGGGAGATGGAAATTCACAGTAATGTGTCATCCACAAACATCAAGTTGTCTATAAAACAAACCTATTGGTTTTAGTGCATTACATAAAAGGAGACCAGCAAAACTGAAACTTCACTCATATGTAAATCATGATTTGTAGGGGAAACAAATGCTTGATTTGCAAACTTTTTTTTATTTTCCTCTCACAAACTTCTCTTTTTTTTTCTTTTTCCAGGAACAGTATATACATTGAAAATCAGAAGAGAGTGGTTGTCTGCAGCACACAGGGTGAATTGTGCAGCAGGTACTATTGAGAGGCTTTACACACCCTCCCCAGTGTTCACACAGAATGTTAATAAGGCATAGTGATTCAGCAGCCACACTCATTATGCAGGTCATGATCATGCCATTTAAACCGCAGTGATAAGAAGAGGAAAGATGGAATAGCATGTGTACATTGTTCAGTTTGTGTGCAAGCACTTTGTGAAAATGAATGAGGATGCTGCAGTTGGGAAGCTATAAAAAGCTTCATAAATAAATGTGATTGATTGAGGCTTGTATTTTTCCATTGTATGGTGTACAGTGTGTATAGTCTACTGATTGTTTATGTATTGTGATGGTGTCCTAAGTGCTATGGTGTTAACAGGAGATATAATTGTGCTCCTGGGTAAAAATGTTATTTTGGGCGACATTTGGTCAGAAATGTTGCAGATGGGAGGATAAAGTCCCTAGTGAGACACCATGGGAGAATGGAGAAACACATCGGTAGAATGATGATTTACTGGGAAATATGAGTTTATCTGTGGCTGTCTGAAGGTTGGAATTAATGAGTGTTGAAATAAATACATACATGCATGCACAGTATAGATATTTGAGCTCCTCCAACCAATCAGAGGTGAGGGTGGGGATGTGATTATTGTATGTTTTGCATTTAGTTATTTACGTGTTGTGTTATGGTTTCACTCTGTGAGTGGTTTGTGTGCTGGCCCTGGTGGTTTCGGTTTTGCTCACTTCCATGCCCGCCTGGGCGACAGGGGGGTCTTGGTGCTTCCTGCCCTTGGAAAAGACCTTTGGGTCGGGGGCAGGAGCTTTGCCCTGCTGGCCTCTCGGGGCGGGTGGGGGCGAACGCACCCACTGACCAGAGCACCCACTGATGGAAACAGTCATTCGTATTGTCTTTCTATAGTATTGTGTTGTATTGTATAGTATTGTATTGTACAGTATCGTAATGTGTTGAATTGTATTGTGTTGTATATTATTGTATTGTATTGTGTTGTATATTATTGTATTGTATTGTGTTGTATAGTATTGCATTTGTATTGTATAGTATTGTCTTGTATACTATAGTATTGTATTTGTATTGTATAGTATTGTCTTGTATTGTATTGTATTGTATTGTATAGCATAGTATTGTATTGTATTTGTATTGTATAGTATTGTCTTGTATAGTATTGTATTTGTATTGTATAGTATTGTCTTGTATTGTATTGTATTGTATTGTATAGCATAGTATTGTATTGTATTTGTATTGTATAGTATTGTCTTGTATAGTATTGTATTTGTATTGTATAGTATTGTCTTGTATTGTATTGTATTGTTGTTGTTATTGATTTACTATAAAATGCGATGTAGGCTATGTGTGCCATCCAATAGTGTAAATCCAGATAACCCTAATCCTAACCCCAGCCTAACCCTAAGCCTAGTGAGTAGCCTGCATTGCATTACATTACATGATGCACTGAGAATTCAACAGAATCCTTTTTTGTATGAGTTTAGTATTCTGCCAGCTTAATCTAAATTCTGGTCATATGACTACAGTGTGTGTGGCTGACGTTGACTGGAGCAAATAGATTAACAGGCTTTGAACACGACCAAAGCCAGCGGGTCATTAAAAATGAAAAATCGCAGCCATAACAGTAACAGTCAAAAATAATTTTCAGATCAAATGAACCCAAGTGTAAATGAATCAGAACCAGTGCATTAACGTGAACGCCGTCCCTTTTCGTATCTCTACTCCTCACATTCATCTCTGGTCACAATCATGAGCTGTGGTCGATTTCATGATTAATGCGATACACCTTTATGATGGAATAAGATTACACTTCAAATAATGTAGCCTTGAATATGAGGAGTGCAGTGTAGACTTTCAATGGACTCTAGAAGTGTATGCCACTGCAGCCTAATGGCTATGTGGCCATACAATATAACCATACAGTGGGGCAAAAAAGTATTTAGTCAGCTACCAATTGTGCAAGTTCTCCCACTTAAAAAGATGAGAGAGGCCTGTAATTTTCATCATAGGTACACTTCAACTATGGCAGACAAAATGAGGGAAAAAAATCCAGAAAATCACATTGTAGGATTTTTAATGAATTTATTTGCAAATTATGGTGGAAAATAAGTATTTGGTCACCTACAAACAAGCAAGATTTCTGGCTCTCACAGACCTGTAACTTCTTCTTTAAGAGGCTTCTCTGTCCTCCACTCATTACCTGTATTAATGGCACCTGTTTGAACTTGTTATCAGTATAAAAGACACCTGTCCACAACCTCAAACAGTCAAACTCCAAACTCCACTATGGCCAAGACCAAAGAGCTGTCAAAGGTCACCAGAAACAAAATTGTAGACCTGCACCAGGCTGGGAAGACTGAATCTGCAATAGGTAAGCAGCTTGGTTTGAAGAAATCAACTGTGGGAGCAATTATTAGGAAATGGAAGACATACAAGACCACTGATAATCTCCCTCGATCTAGGACTCCACGCAAGATCTCACCCCGTGGGGTCAAAATGATCACAAGAATGGTGAGAACCACCGGGGGGGGATCTAGTGAATGACCTGCAGAGTTCTGGGACCAAAGTAACAAAGCCTACCATCAGTAACACACTATGCCACCAGGGACTCAAATCCTGCAGTGCCAGACGTGTCCCCCTGCTTAAGCCAGTACATGTCCAGGCCTGTCTGAAGTTTGCTAGAGAGCATTTGGATGATCCAGAAGAAGATTGGGAGAATGTCATATGGTCAGATGAAACCAAAATGTAACTTTTTGGTAAAAACTCAACTCGTCGTGTTTGGAGGACAAAGAATGCTGAGTTGCATCCAAAGAACACCATACCTACTGTGAAGCATGGGGGTGGAAACATCATGCTTTGGGGCTGTTTTTCTGCAAAGGGACCAGGACGACTGATCCGTGTAAAGGAAAGAATGAATGGGGCCACGTATCGTGAGATTTTGAGTGAAAACCTCCTTCCATCAGCAAGGGCATTGAAGATGAAACGTGGGTCTTTCAGCATGACAATGATCCCAAACACACTGCCCGGGCAACGAAGGAGTGGCTTCGTAAGAAGCATTTCAAGGTCCTGGAGTGGCCTAGCCAGTCTCGAGATCTCAACCCCATAGAAAATCTTTGGAGGGAGTTGAAAGTCCATGTTGCCAAGCAACAGCCCCAAAACATCACTGCTCTAGAGGAGAACTGCATGGAGGAATGGGCCAAAATACCAGCAACATTGTGTGAAAACCTTGTGAAGACTTACAGAAAACGTTTGACCTCTGTCATTGCCAACAAAGGGTATATAACAAAGTATTGAGATAAACTTTTGTTATTGACCAAATACTTATTTTCCACCATAATTTGCAAATAAATTCATAAAAAAATCCTACAATGTGATTTTCTGGATTTTTTTTCTCATTTTGTCTGTCATAGTTGAAGTGTACCTATGATGAAAATTACAGGCCTCTCTCATCTTTTTATGTGGGAGAACTTGCACAATTGGTGGCTGACTAAATACTTTTTTGCCCCACTGTATACTGTAGCCTAGTTGTGTCTTGACCACTTCTCTTGAATCGTACAGTGTAGTCATAACACTTGTCAGCGAATGGCTCAGACACATCCTCTTTTTAGGAACTGTTCAAACTTCCATTTCAGAGAATATAGGTCACTTTAGGATGGTGTAAAGACTTAACGCCCATGGCTCCTAAAAGGAGCAAAGTCCGTCTCTCTCGGTTCAGGGCAAGTTTTTCCAGGTCAAAGGTCACACCAGTTGGGGCTGCTCTCAGTCATATCTGCCTGGAAGTCTCTCCTCCTCCTCCACTTCCTCTCCTTCTCATCCCCCTCCCCTCCTTCATCCTTTCCAAGGTTGCACAATAAAATCTAAATATAATAGACTTGGTAATACAACACTGCTTGGGAACATGCAGAATGACCCTGAGTCCAGGTTGGAACATGTAGCATCATGCCACCACAAAGACCTGCCCCAAAAAGAGCACACTCAATGATATATCATGTATTTTTGTGTTTCTCCAGACATAAAGGTTATGGTAATATATTATCAGCTGAACCGAAAGTCCAAATGCCCCACAAAGTAGTTCCTCACATTTCCCCTGCAATAATAAATGGTCTTATCAGTAGGCTACCGGTATGACTACAGAGGTCAAAAAATGGTGATGGCAGCCTTTATTGCTGCCTTTGCCAGTAATAAACGTTGATTTGACTGTGCCCAGTGTGTATGGTCAATCATAAAACAAGAGGGTGAGGATTCTGTTTTTGTTTCTAGTCGCATATGCCACCTGCATTATTATACAGGCCATATGAATGTTATTTTGTTGATGGGGAAGTGTTATTTTAATCAAATCAAATGTACTAGTAACATACACAATTTACAGCAGGTATAAAAGGTGCAGTGAAATGCTTATGCGTTAGCTCCCTCAACAATGCAGGACATAAATCCTTAATCAGTAATAACAAAGATGAAGTAAAAAAATAAAATAAGAAGTAGTGGAAGTAGCAGAAGAGGTAGTATGCATAGTAATAATGGACTGGATTTACATATTTAAAGTGGGTAGTAGAATCAATAGTATATATTAGAACAGCAGCATCGACTGTGTGTGTGTGTGTTTGTGTTTGCGTTTATGGGTGTTTGTGTTTCAGGTTAACTAAAACCAATACCGTAATTTCCCCTTATGGCACGAGCAGGACAACACCGAAACCGTAAACAAGCCCTAAAGTACTGTTGAGGAGAAATCATATGACGCATTGACTGTAGGCTTCTCCTTACCTGCTTCACTTTACCCCCGCGCGCTGCACGAAGGGTGATGATAGGCTGTCGGTAAAGGAGGAGGCGTAAACCAACGCGTCATTACATAACCTGAACCAGGTTTTTGTTGAAGAGGTCATTTTTGGGTAGGATATCTCACCTAGTCAACACATCGAAATCAACACATTTATCGGGAAGGGAACAGCAAGACAGTTAGTGAAAAAGTGAGTAGCCTACTGTATGATATCCTATTATATTTCATGTTGTCGACTGACGTATTCACATGGGAAATTGTAAGTTGAAGTGGTAATGGTAGGCTACTGTTAATGTTCAGGAAGAACTAAGATCAGCATTGGGTGAAATACCACGACCAGAAAGAACTGTTAGGCAATTTTTTGGGCACCCAAATGCTGTGTTTTAATCGTTCATAAAATGTAAACGAAAACTTTACTTTAGGCTATATTACAAGTGAAACCAAAACAACCAGAACAACATATCCAATACAATTGGGCAATTGTGACATATCATAATGTTGAAAGAAATACATCTTTACGGTCATTTAAAAAATGTATCTAATTTTGCATTATCTATTGTAGATTCCTATCATGGAGGTTGCAGAAAAGAAGATGCCCAAACAGGCCCAGCTGCTCTCTCTTGGCCGCAAGGACACCAGTCACCTCTTGGAAGTGTATGTGAAGCGCAGCATCAGTTTAAGTGACGGGACATGTGAGGACCAGAGGTCACCAACAAAGCCTCGGAAGTGGGTGACACTGTCAGAGAAACGCAGAAGAGTCCACCGGCATTCTATTGACTCCTTGGTCACCTTAGGGCCCAAACTTGACGATGGCGATGCCAGCAGCGCACCACCCGACGAGGGCTTTGTTATACCAAATGTGGCTCCTGTAGAAATCCCAGGGCCTGCTGATATTCCTGAGATTGATGCATCTACTGAACTGGAGAATAAGTCTAAAGAGGGAAAGAAGAGGAGCAAAAGGCCCTCTCTCTGGAAAAGTTTTCTGGGTTTCTTCTCGAAGAAGGGGAGTGACCAGAAAGATGAGCATGAGTCTGGTACAGAGACTGGTGGACAGTCGCAAGGAAACAAATCCATAAAAAAGCAATGGCGCTCCATGAGGAGACCTCTGAGAAAATTAAAGAGTGACAGCTTCAGAGGGTCTGTGAGGAGATCATCGGCTCAGAACAGGGCCAACACTACAGAAATAACTGGAGTTGAATGTAGGTTTGAGTGGGCATGGCACCCAAACATTTCACACAGTACTGTTTTTGTAGTTATGGTCCTTTTGTTCTAACAGGATTTTGTGGATAATCTTAGTTTAACTGTGTTTTGGGAAATTGGGCCCTAGTTGGTTGTCCTGTTATTAGAGAGTTAGTTGGTAGCCCTGTTATTAGTTGGTAGTCCAGTTGTTAGAGAGTTAGTTGGTAGTCCTGTTATTAGTTGGTAGTCCAGTTGTTAGAGAGTTAGTTGGTTGTGCTGTTATTAGTTGGTAGTCCAGTTGTTAGAGAGTTAGTTGGTAGTCCTGTTATTAGAGAGTTAGTTGGTAGTCCTGTTATTAGTTGGTAGTCCAGTTATTAGAGAGTTAGTTGGTTGTCCTGTTATTAGAGAGTTAGTTGGTAGCACTGTTATTAGTTGGTAGTCCAGTTGTTAGAGAGTTGGTAGTCCTGTTATTAGAGAGTTAGTTGGTAGTCATGTTATTAGAGAGTTAGTTGGTTGTCCTGTTATTAGAGAGTTAGTTGGTTGTCCTGTTATTAGAGAGTTAGTTGGTAGTCCTGTTATTAGAGAGTTAGTTGGTTGCCCTGTTATTAGAGAGTTAGTTGGTAGTCCTGTTATTAGAGAGTTAGTTGGTTGTCCTGTTATTAGAGAGTTAGTTGGTTGTCCTGTTATTAGTTGGTAGTCCAGTTGTTAGAGAGTTAGTTGGTAGTCCTGTTATTAGAGAGTTAGTTGGTAGCCCTGTTATTAGTTGGTAGTCCTGTTATTAGAGAGTTAGTTGGTAGTCCTGTTATTAGAGAGTTAGTTGGTAGCCCTGTTATTAGAGAGTTAGTTGGTAGTCCTGTTATTAGAGAGTTAGTTGGTAGTCCTGTTATTAGAGAGTTAGTTGGTAGTCCTGTTATTAGAGAGTTAGTATGTTGTCCTGTTATTAGAGAGTTAGTTGGTAGTCCAGTTGTTAGAGAGTTAGTTGGTTGTCCTGTTATTAGAGAGTTAGTTGGTAGTCCTGTTATTAGAGAGTTAGTTGGTAGCCCTGTTATTAGAGAGTTAGTTGGTAGTCCTGTTATTAGAGAGTTAGTTGGTAGTCCTGTTATTAGAGAGTTAGTTGGTAGTCCTGTTATTAGAGAGTTAGTTGGTTGTCCTGTTATTAGAGAGTTAGTTGGTAGTCCAGTTGTTAGAGAGTTAGTTGGTTGTCCTGTTATTAGAGAGTTAGTTGGTTGTCCTGTTATTAGAGAGTTCGTTGGTTGTCCTGTTATTAGAGAGTTAGTTGGTAGCCCTGTTATTAGAGAGTTATTGCATGAAAAAACACTATGTTACTTGTTACTCTCTACAGCGGTTGTGAGTGTGGTGCTTACAGACTCGTACTATGAGAAAGTGTCAGAAGAGCTGGAGAAGATTGTGTCTGAGGAGAAAGAGACAGACACAGCTTCTACAGATGGTAAGTAGCCTATCATCAAGCAATGTTCTCATGTGTATTGATGTCTTATCTAATCATAATAGAAATTGCACATTCAATAGCATCCTAAGCATTCTATATATAAAGCTATAAAGGTAGGTAGGCTACAGCACATCACACATCTGTTACAACTGTGTAGACTTCTATTGACCCTTTCTATGCATTTCTTACAGAGGACGTCATCAAAAGGATCATTGTTCTGATGAAGCAGCAAGGAGACGTCATTGATAACAAGGTTTGTGTTCATAAACTACCAAAAAAAAGAATGTATGTGAGAAACTTAATACAAAGTCTATCTTTGACACTCAATGCTTCTTTCACATCCAGGATAGCTTGCTATAGCCTGGGTACCAGTCTGTTTGTGCTAACATTCCACCCCTTGTACCCAGTATCCTATGCCAAACAGGTTTGGTAAATGGCACAAAGTACAAGGAGTGGAATGTTACCACAAAACTGGTCTGGATTTCAGCTTAAACTTGCTATTTCCTCATGGATAATAATATATTATTCTATGGTCACTCATGAAAGTATGTCCTGCTTTCTCCATAGCTGAAGGAGAACCCCAGCCTGAGCGCATTCTTCCAGAAGCTGTCCTACAGTACCTTCCAGCAGTTGGCTGATACGTACGTGGAGACAGAGACCCCTACGGGCCAGAGCCGCCAGACACCACACACTGTTGGGCCCGGGCCCGTCAACGCCCCGGAGCTGGTCAAGCTGGCCTTCACTCTGGACTTCACAGCCAGGGTGGCCTGTCTCTCCAGACAATCCACAGGACACATCATGGGCCTGGGCAACCGCTACTTAGAGGACCGCTTCACCCAGACACCAGAGGCAAGAGTCAATCCCTGTTTTCTCTTTTAATTCAAATGCATGTAATTATGTGTAAATCACAGGAGGCTGGTGGCACCTTATTTGGGGTGAATGGGCTCGCGGTAATGACTGGAGTGGAATGGTATCAAATGCATCAAACACATGGTTTCCAGGTGTTTGATGCCATTCCATTTGCTCCGTTCCAGACGTTATTATGAGCCCTCCTCCTCTCAGCAGCCTCATGTGGTATAAACTAAAATAGAAGGGATTGTCAGAAGGGATTGTGACACAGAAACACCCCCAACACGCAAGTTAAAAGCTGTTTTGTACCTTTTAACCACAGTGCTGTTAGCAGGTGAATCAAGGAAGATCACATATGTTTCTAATGGCATTTATGTTGCTTTGCAGGTTAATCCAGATCAGACGCTGCATAACCAGGATGGTCCTAATCGTTGATGCACCACCACATGCAAATGAGACCAACTAGTGCAGGGGAATGTAAACATACTCAGTACTGTAATAACACATAAAGTGTTCCTTGGGGCACAAATAAAACCCAGAGGCAGGTCACCTAGGGAACACCACTTATGGTAGTCCTTGTACCAGTAAATCTACACTAGGTCATCTAAATAACTACTATGTGTACAGGTTAGTAAGTAAAATATATCCACTTCTTACCACTTGTGCAGTCTGTATTTACTTATCTGAGTTAGTGATAGTAAGTACTATGTAGCCTACTGTAACTGCATGTACAGGTACATTGGTTATTTCCCTACAGCAGGGTATCTTAATCCTGGTTCTGTGAACTCAAAAGGGTGCACATTTTTGGTTTTGCCCTCGCAATACACACCTGATTCCACTAATCAAAGGTTTGATGATGAGTTGATTAGTGACATGATGTGTGTAGTGCTAGGGTAAAAACTCAAATGTGCACCCCTTTTGAGTCCTCAGAACCAGGACTAAGAAACACGCCCCTACAGTAACCCTAGAGTAATGCATTGTTTCTGGGGATTCTACTTATGACATGTGACAAAATAAGAAAACCAAGCTATTGATCCAAACTATTTATGTAGCAATATTTCCAGATGGTAGAAATATATTTTCTCTAATACTGTGGTCCTGTGTGGCTCAGTTGTTAGTGCATGATGCTTGTAACACCAAGTGTCAATTCCCACTGGAGACACCCATATGTGAAACGTAAACACGCATGACTGTAAGTCACTTTGGATAAAAGCGTCTGCTAAATGGTATATATTATTTCTGCAATATCAATGTTTTACAGATTTTTTAGAATGCACTTTACAAAACTTTATCTGGCTATGTAATAATGCAATGCAATGTCCTGCACTTTACACAGTGCACTTGTATTAGTGCAATTACATGAAAACCGCAGCATACTTCTGTTAACTTTTTTTATTAACTATTATTGTTATTGGCAGTGCAATCTTTAGTTTCATCATTGTTTACCTGTTTTGCTTTTCAGTCTAAGGATGAACTGATGATGAACAATATGACATTTATATAGATGTGTATGCTGGCATTCACACCATTTGTTACATGAATAAATTATGTTTTTGTTAAAAAGCACCACTTCTACTGATTGAAATGCATTATTTGATGGTACCTTGGTTGATACAGTATCAGTATTTGACTTTGGTTAGATAATGGCCAAACTGTCCTTCGATAGAGAGCTGAATTCTTGTAACTGCCAGAGCTTTGAGTAAGAAAGAGAAAGACACAGCCTTTTCATTTGTTAATTACTTTTATTTAAATGAACTAAGTACCACTCAACCTCAGCAAAACAGTTGGTCAAGGTGAAAAGGCTTAACATTGTCTCAATCCAAAGGTATTACTAGTCAGCTAACAAATTAATGGTGTTTATTAGGATCCTATCAAACACTGATAGTAACCAGATAGGAAAAAATGTCCTGCTTGCTATTTGCTGCCTTTCTTGTGCCCAAGGCTGTGAATTCCTACTGCCAGTGGGCGAATGGAGTTTTCCGTTCAAGATGATATTTTCATCTCTGCCGGGTAGCCCCCCACTCATAGGACTGCCACTCACTTGATGAACAATACCCACGATCAAATACCTGAACGTAATCTGATTAAACTAGTTGAGGTGTAATACATGTCCTGTGGACATTATTTACCTTTATTTAATCAGGGAGTCACCATTGAGACCAGTGTCTCTTTCAAGCGCTGCATATACAATTTCATAAAATACATATAATATAATATAAGTACTACTTTACCTGGAAGTCAGCTGATAAGGGACATGAGGGAATTATTTTGACTATGTGACGTGACTAAGAGGGACTCTACCCTAATCATCATTCCTTCCAGTCATTGTCAATCCTGGAGTGAGAATGGAAGAGCGTAGCAGAAAGAGAGCTTTTGTGCTTACTGCCTCATGCGGCACATGAGAGTCGACTTCACTAATCGGGTTCAACATACATTATACTTCAAAGTACAAACTAGTTGTGAATTGGATACAGGCAGACTTAGGTCTGCTATTCATTTGCTGAGAAAATCACATTCCCAACCATGTGACCTGATCAGGGAAAAACTCCTGACCCTAAAGTCAGCCAACATTAGTAGCCAGTATTGGCACACTCCACAGGAAGCCTGCGGAGGAGAGCTAACCCTTCCTCCACCCCATCCCCTCCCTGAGACATCCTCTCCTCCTCTTCCTCCACCCCCATGTAGGAGATGTGTGGGGAGGCCAGGGCCTCTTCCTTTATGCAGGGGCCATACTCCAGTGGCAGCAGCCTCTCGCTTTCGTGGAGTAGAGGCTGGTGGTTGGGCTGATTGGGCTGGTTGTCCATCGCTAGTTCCAGGTTGAAGAGGAGGGAGAAGCCCAGGGGGTCAAGGTGGCTCTCGGTTGGGGTGTTGGGGGTCTCGGTTGTGTAATGGGTGCTGGTGGTGGACAGCTGGAACCGCAGGACAGAGCGACGGCGCTGTTGTGGAGGAGAATCCTCTGCACTCTTAAACTGTGTATGTGTTTCTTTGGCAGATGCCAGAAAGCATAGGGGCCAGAATCTGATAAGATTGAAGGGCCACAACCTGACAGGATTGCAGGGCCACAACCTGATAGGATTGCAGGGCCACAACCTGATAGGATTGCAGGGCCACAACCTGGCAGGACCACCGTGCCAAAATCTGACAGGACCAGAGGGCCACAACCTAAAAGCATCGCAAAACAGAGTGTAAGAGAGAGCACTGGCTGCACTAGCCTGACAGAAAGTGTTATGGAAAAGTACTTGGTAGAAGAGAGATTAAAACAAACATGTCTAACAGACAGGAGCTACCCACCGGGCAATAGCAGATCAACATTCAATTTTGATTGATACATAATTGCCCACAGTTTAAAATGAACCACACGTAGCAACCCTGTAGTCAAGTTTGTTGATGTCAGGATTAACCTGATAAGAAATTCTATTGAAATATGATTCATCAACCACGTTGATTTCAGACAGTATGTTGAAATAACAAATGGTGACTCAACCATTTCTAACCTGATGGGGAGGCTCTTGCCAATAACAACATGGTGTTTGTGTGGCACATGATTTCCAGTAACTGGGATCGCTGACTTACAGCTGATATGATCTGACAGTCACGTCTCACCTGTGCATGAGGTTCTTCCTGGGGTGAGAGAGCTTTAGAAGGAATGGCACAGCCATTTCCACACCCGGCCACAGCCACTTCCCTGGGACTTGGCGGAGCCAACACAGAACCCTGGGGGATGTAAAGTCCATGTACACACAAGTTGAAGCAAAGAAAAACATACAGACACAAATGTACAAATGGTAATATGGTATGAACACAAGCATGACAGAACGAGCCATAGTTACAGTATGTAACCAAGGGGTAGACTGTACAGAATGTGGACTGTAAACACTATCAGTTCACAGCTAAGTTTACCCTTGGAAATCGCCAGAAATGTCTATGAATTGTCTATGGAAGTTTCCATAACTCTGCTTATTTTAATGGTGTTAGTCATCGTAACTATGCTATCATGTTTTGATTGATGGACATTTTATAGTCAGTGGGGTATCTTGACTTGTTTCCTTTGTTCTTTTGATAAATTCAATATGGTTGTTTGTATAGACGCTAGTATCGAGCATCACCTGTAGTTGACATGGAGAAAGATAGAGGCTGGCAGTATGTAGGGCAGCAGCAGGTAGGACAGCAGACGGGCTGGGAAGAATGAGTTGTTTACACCACATTTAGCCATGAGGTTGCACAGCAATGCTGAAACAGAAGACAAAACAAGCACAACCACAACTGTATCAAAAGGTTGGCTGGTTTCCATTAAAGTGCCGCAGATCAATGAATTACAAAGCTCTACTACACAAGCTTCCAACTTCCCTACTTTGTTGTTATAGTATAAAAAAACATTACATACCAAACCCGCTCACAGGGTTGGTTAACTCTTGAGGTTCCTCAGATCTCCCCCAAATTAGGTAAATCCTGAAGTACACTGCAATTAGACGCTCTGATGCTGCTTGAGCAATTTAAAATATTGATTTGAGTACTATTTGAGGAACGTGGTTGTTTTTCTTGATTGTTTGTTGAGCTATATTTTATTTTGTTTTTGTCCTATCTCATTTTGATTTGATTTTGTCTATGAATTGTATGTGCAGGGCTCCCTTGCGAAAGAGACCCTGGTCTCAGTGGTGAATCTCTGTCAAATAAAACATAACATATAATGATATTTTAACAATCTTGGCTGTCAAAGGTGAAGGAACCATAAAACAAAACTTGAACGTGAGAGATAAATGTTTTGTGTTTTACTATTGAGCAACGTTTATAATTGTCTCACCCATCTGGGCATGGCTTCACGGTTAATGGACAGCTGAAGTTGTGGCTAATTGCCCACTAACAACACAGCAGTGGCATGACATGGTGATGTGGTGTGGGTGGTGTCGTCATGCATACCTCTCTGGACCCACGGTGGCAGGCTGAGATATACAGCCTTCTCTAGAGAGCTCAGGTTCCACCTCAGGTCCTCCAGGCCATGGGAATACTCCTCAGGCAACTCAGGATCCAGCTCTGAGTCCGTCAATACGTCCCCTTCTTTCTCCTCTTCCGTCTCTTTCTCCTCCTCTAGTGTTACCTTCTCCTCTTCCTCCTCTTCTTTCAGGACAGGCTGCGAGTCGGTGTCACTCCCCAGAGAGGACTGGGAATGAACGTTTCTCATCCTTACTAGAGGGTGCTTCATATCTGCAACACATTATACTTTGGTTGAACTTTTGACTCTGGTCTAATTATACATTGTAATAACTACAGCTATCATCAGTCCACTATTAACCTCTTTACACAGAGCGATGAGGTCATTTGTCTTCAAGTCAAAGGGATCCCGTCCACAAAGATCTTATAGTGTACAGTGTACCGAAACATTTCAAAGCAAACAACTAGTTAAGAAAAAACAAAAAAACAATTCACACTTTCATTGTGTCATGCATGCAGTTAAAGGGTAACACTTGCCTCTGTTATTAGCATATTTCATTTTCCAGGGAGATAGATACAGGCACAAGGAGAGAAGTAGGAGCAGGGGAAAAGTGGTCGAGTTCCTCCCCCAACCAGCACAGTGTGGAGTGGACACTGGACAGGGATATTTGACCAGGCACTGTTTGGACTGCCAGACTATGCAATGTTGCAAGGTGAAACTATTTTTAGTGGACACCATGACTCGAAATTCCCTGGCAACAGTTTCATATTTATGTATTTATTTTTTAACCTTTGAGTAGATATTCTGGAAAAAAATGTATTTGTAAGTGGTATTGTCTGTAAAGATGCCATTTTCAACCACCTGAGAGAAAATGTGTACTATATTAAATATTGTAATCAATTTATCCACAAGATGTCACTGCTGTGTCATGAATTATTACACCCTGATGAAGACAGCTTGGCTGTCGAAACGTTGGTATTAAAATTTTTGCATCTGAGCTCCTAGTGTGCGGCTCTCTTTTATTTTCAAGTTTCTACTCCACTAGCCAGCACCTCGTCTTAATAGATGTGCGTTTCTTTTTCTTCTAGATGAATGGCAGTAGACCATTTTTCATCCCCCTTAGATATTGTTAAAGATGCCAAATACAGCAAAATATAAAACAGGTGGAATAAAGGAGTCGTCAGATGGGGACTTGATCTGCATGGAGCTGTATGCAGCACACCAAGCAGAGTTAGAGTAGTAGTTTCACAAGCAAACAGGTCAAGTACGGATCAGTGACATTTCAGTCCAAATACATACACTATATATACAAAAGTATGTGGACACTCCTTCAAATTACTGGATTCGGCTATTTCAGCCACACCAGTTGCCGACAGTTGTATAAAATCGAGCACACCGCCATGCAATCTCCATAAACAAACATTGGCAGTAGAATGCCCTTACTGAAGAGTTCAGTGACTTTCAAAGTGGCACAATCACAGGATGCCACCTTTCCAACTATTTTGTCAAATTTCTGCCCTGGTGAACTGTAAGTGCTGTTGTTGTGAAGTGGAAACGTCTAGAAGCTACAACGGCTCAGCCACGAAGTGACAGGCCACACAAGCTCACAGAATGTCACTGCCTCGTGCTGAATTGTGTAAAAATCATCTGTTCTCGGGTTGCAACACTCACTACCAAGTTCCAAACTACTTCTGGAAGCAACGTCAGCACAAGAACTGTTCGACGGGGGCTTCATGAAATGGGTTTTGATGGCCGAGCAGCCGCACACAAGCCTAAGAGCACCATGCTCAATGCCAAGTGTCGGCTGGAGTGGTGTAAAGCTCTCCGCCATTGGACTCTGGAGTGATGAATCACGCTTCACCATCTGGCAATCCAACAGACGAATCTGGGTTTGGCAGATGTCAGGAGAACGCTACCTACCCCTATGCATAGTACCAACTGTAAAGTTTGGTGGAGGAGGAATAATGGTCTGGGGCTGTTTT
This sequence comes from Oncorhynchus tshawytscha, assembly GCF_018296145.1. Taxonomy (NCBI): domain Eukaryota; kingdom Metazoa; phylum Chordata; class Actinopteri; order Salmoniformes; family Salmonidae; genus Oncorhynchus; species Oncorhynchus tshawytscha. The sequence goes on along the minus strand of NC_056430.1, from coordinate 13,902,921 downwards.
TCATGGTTCGGGCCACGCCCCTTAGTTCCAGTGAAGGGGAATCTTAATGCTACAGAATACAATGACATTCTAGACAATTCTGTGCTTCCAACTTTGTGGCAACAGTTTGGGGAAGGCACTTTCCTGTTTCAGCATGACAAGGCCTCCGTGCACAAAGCAAGGTCCATACAGAAATGGTTTGATGAGATGGAAGTGGAAGAACTTGACTGGCCTGCACAGAGCCCTGACATCAACCCCATCGAACACCTTTGGGATGAATTGGAATGCTGACTGCGAGCCAGGCATAATTGCCCAACATCAATTCTCGATCTCATTGGTGCTCTCGTGGCTGATTGGAAGCAAGTCCCCACAACAATATTCCAACATCTAGTGGAAAGCCTTCCTAGAAGAGTGGAGGCTGTTATAGCAAAGCGGGGATCAACTCCATATTAATGACCATGACATAAATATGTTTTGTGCATATGGAAAAGGCCTGGGATTCTTTATTTCAGCTTCTTGCATTTATATTTTTGTTCAGTGTATATTCATCCAAATACTTGACACCTTCAAACGGTGTTACATTTTTTACCTTTAACTAGACACATCAGTTAAGAACAAATTCTAATTTTCAATGACGGCCTAGGAACAGTGGGTTAACGACAGATTTTTACCTTGTCAGCTTTGATCTTGCAAATTCTGGTTACTAGTCCAACGCTCTAACCACTAGGCTACCTGCCACCCCCATATACATGTAAAGTGCTATACCTCAAATACAATGTGACATTCTGTTCTGTCACCTCAAACATTTGATCTCGAATCCAAAATGCTGGAGTATAGAGCCAAATTAAAAGGTTTAGCTCCACTGTCCAAATAAACACGCAGTTGAGACTACCTCAAAAAGCACACACAATAGCCGTTACAATTACCTCAAGTATGGTTGATTCTAAACTTTACCGTATCTAAAACATAAATCCCATGATATTCTGTGAACAAAAGGGAGGTAAGAAAAAAAAATGTAAGCATACCAGGGGTTTACTGTTCTTGATATCTTATAATCCAACAAGGTTTCTTTTTTTTAGCATAGATCGACACATTAATACCAACAGAGCCACTGCACGCAAAATACATTCTCCCGTATAACAAAAAAACTGTGGTCGTTGCCAAAAGGAACACTACTGTTCTGCCAGACTTCAGGTTTGGCGCCAGTCAAGGTCAATATCTCAGTGAGCTACACAATGTGTTTGTGTCATTGTAACATTCCCTTCCCCCCCTTTAACGGTCCTACAAAATTGAACGTTAATGATAAACATGTAAACGAAAACAAAAAAAGACAAGTGGCTCTCTTCTAACCATTTCCATTTTATTGTTGTTTCAACCTCTAACGGAAGGAAGATTAATCAAAGAGTCCAAATCCCATGTCATCATCAGATCCCTCTTCAGATTCCTCTTTCTCCTCCTTTTTCTCTTCCGCTACAAAGACACAAACATATGTTACTTTCATATTTGGGAGCCTATCCCCAAAACACATGGACCATTTCCAGAAATACATATATATAATCAAAGCGCATTTAAAATATAAAGAGTTTTCCTTGAAATGTGTCTTCATGCAATTCATTTCAAATAAACGTGTTTCAGTCTGTTGAAATTAATGATTCCCTACTATGATGGCTTACCAGCAGTAGGAGAAACTCCAGCTGCAGCAGACCCAGCAGCAGCGGGAGCCGCCACAGCACCACCTGCTGGCACGGAGGCCAATTTAGAGAGACCTGCAAAGAGCAACAGAGTAATTCATTGACAAGTCCTTTAGATTGTACAGTGACTGGTAATTTGACTGTACAGTGACTGGTAATTTGACAACATTTGCACCTATATGCAATCTACAGACCAAAGTCTGATTCACACGATGGTGCCAAACCAAGCTGTACTGGAATTTTTGGTATTTTATTAGGATCCCCATTAGCTGTTGCAAAAGCAGCCGCTACTCTTTCTGGGGTCCACACAAACATAACATAATACAGAACAGCCAACAGTACCGTTTGGGTTGGCCATATAGTGTAAATCTGGCATAATTGTGTATGAATTCATGAGTCAAAACAAAGACATAAGGACAATGCCTCACCAGAGTTCATGACTTCATTGATATCTTTTCCATTCAATTCATTGACAACCTGTGGAGACAAATTCAGGTTCTTATTGTCACCAGTTACTATGTAAACCAAGGCCTCTGTCCTGCAATAGTGTCAAAGTACACAAAAGTAACTCAGTTCATCTTCTCAAAATACAAGACAGCCTCACCCTAAATGGAGGCATACCTTGTCTAGGCGCTCATCTTCGGCCTCGATTCCTACACTCCCCAAAATGGTCTTGATATCCTTGGAGGAGGGGCTGGTGTTGCCACCGAGCACAGCCAGGAGGTAAGCGGACACGTAACGCATTCTGCAAGCAGGAATATGGAGGAGAAAGAAAATAACTGTTATATTGGCCTACTTGAAATGCATTCTGGATCTTCATACTGGATCTATCCAGGTCTATATTAGGATAGGAGTAGCCAAATTAGTTAACTATAATCATTTATATATATATACACACACATTTTTTTTTTTACATGTGTCATTTCGTTAAAATTACCTCAACTTCAATTATTGTTGATTCTAAACTTTACCACGTCTAAAACATAAATCACATGTTGTTCTGTGAACAAAAGGGAGCTAAGAAAAAAGAAAAAACTAAAACAAACGCTATTTACTGTTCTTGATATCTTATAATCCAAAAAGGTTTATTTTTTTGCATAGATCGACAAATTAATCCCAACAGCGTCACTACACGCAAAAATGTAATTTTCCCATATCAAGATAACGTGGCCGTTGCCAAAAGGAACACTACTGTTCTGCCAGACTTCAGGTTTGGCGCCAGTCAAGGTCAATATCTCAGTGAGCTACACAATGCGTTTGTGTCATTGTAACATTCCCTTTCCCCCCCTTTAACGGTCCTACAAAATTGAACGTTAATGATAAAATAATGAACATAGGAAAAAAAAAAAGAATTGAGACAAGTGGCTTCTGACTATTTATTTTCTAGTGATCGATGACAACCGAGCTCGCTGCCCAGACTTAAATAATTACAAAGAGGAGATCCTGATTAATTATCCTAATTAAAAATGGGTGTCCAACCTGAAAAAAAATCTAAATATACACATTGTGAGATATTTGGCGAAATAGTGTATAGTGTTTATGTCCGTTTCATTGCTATGGTATAAATAGCTAATATTGTAAGTGATAAAATTACCTAGAAAATGTTATATTTTGCAATTCTGAGTAATTACTAGTTTGGTAAGGATATACAATTTATTAATTACTACCACAATTGCTAAATAATTCCAATAGATGGCAGCATAAGACCACAAAATACATTTCAGAAGATTTGTTCTCCCTGGATACTCCCTTCACAGGAAAACTCCTGCACGTGCATTTTTCTGTCTCTTTCCACACTTCTAACACAAGAGGAAGGACTGAACATGCATTTAACAGATTACTGTGAAGTAATATAATGATGATTCATGTTATTACTACTAGTTTTTATGCTCATGTTTTGAAAATATACTTCATTACTATAACTTTTATCAATAAGCCTGAACATTAATTCAATCACCTCTGGTCAACAAAACATATTTTCCCTAGTACATTCAATGTCAAATTCATCAACCAGCACCAACCCAGCAATTCAACAAAGTCCTGCCAAAAGCTTGTTCCCTAGGTAGCAGCGAGCACTCGGACTTCTCTCGCAATCGAGGGGCATGTTGAGGTAATGCAACCACAAGGGTTGCATGATGTAATTTATTGACGAGCTGGAAGAAACACTTGTCTTTTCACTCATAATATGATACACTAACAGAGCTTTTTATAATACATGTCTACTAGGGTTGAAGTACGTGCACCTGTCTAGTGATTATTTGGCCAGGGTTCAATACCTGCTGTAGTCACTATTTTTTTCTCCCCCAAAAGCAACACAGGCCTACTAATATGAGATAAATAGCAACCTGTAAACTAATGAGCGACCATTTTAGAAAATCATGGAACAGTCTTTGGTTGCATGCTATTTTATGTCAATTATATTGCTGCTACAGCCTATAATTGATGCTTCATTGTCTTAATGTTGCCATCTATTGGAAATATTTAGCAATTAAAAGTTATTAATTCACATAAAGACATTGATGAAGTAACTGAGAAATAGGTTATTTTTCTTATTAATTCCTGAGATCAGTCTCAAACCTGCCCCACCTATCCCAGACAATTGCTGGACTTTCACATATAGGTTACTAAGTCACACAGTTCAAACCACATTTGAAAAATAAAATGTGGTTTGTTTATCAAGTGTTTTGCCGTGCAATAAGAAATATCATAAAATAAAATAGCAAATGCTTGCATTGGTTTTGATTGAAAACATCACTAAAAATGCTTTTTAGTACAATAACGGTATTTACTAACATAATATTTTTTACAAAAATATTTTTTAAAAAGTGTTATAGGCTACCATACCCAATAATTAGGGTTAAGGTTAAAGGCTAAAATAGGTTATATCTAGGGTTAAGGCTAAAATAGGTTATATGTAGGGTTAGGGTTAAGGCTAAAATAGGTTATATGTAGGGTTAGGGTTAAGGCTAAAATAGGTTATATGTAGGGTTAGGGTTAAAATAGGTTATATCTAGGGTTAGGGCTAAAATAGGTTATATCTAGGGTTAGGGCTAAAATAGGTTATATCTAGGGTTAGGGCTAAAATAGGTTATATCTAGGGTTAGGGCTAAAATAGGTTATATCTAGGGTTAGGGCTAAAATAGGTTATATCTAGGGTTAGGGCTAAAATAGGTTATATCTAGGGTTAGGGCTAAAATAGGTTATATCTAGGGTTAGGGCTAAAATAGGTTATATCTAGGGTTAGGGCTAAAATAGGTTATATCTAGGGTTAGGGCTAAAATAGGTTATATCTAGGGTTAGGGCTAAAATAGGTTATATCTAGGGTTAGGGCTAAAATAGGTTATATCTAGGGTTAGGGCTAAAATAGGTTATATCTAGGGTTAGGGCTAAAATAGGTTATATCTAGGGTTAGGGCTAAAATAGGTTATATCTAGGGTTAGGGCTAAAATAGGTTATATCTAGGGTTAGGGCTAAAATAGGTTATATCTAGGGTTAGGGCTAAAATAGGTTATATCTAGGGTTAGGGCTAAAATAGGTTATATCTAGGGTTAGGGCTAAAATAGGTTATATCTAGGGTTAGGGCTAAAATAGGTTATATCTAGGGTTAGGGCTAAAATAGGTTATATCTAGGGTTAGGGCTAAAATAGGTTATATCTAGGGTTAGGGCTAAAATAGGTTATATCTAGGGTTAGGGCTAAAATAGGTTATATCTAGGGTTAGGGCTAAAATAGGTTATATCTAGGGTTAAGGCTAAAATAGGTTATATCTAGGGTTAGGGCTAAAATAGGTTATATCTAGGGTTAGGGCTAAAATAGGTTATATCTAGGGTTAGGGCTAAAATAGGTTATATCTAGGGTTAGGGCTAAAATAGGTTATATCTAGGGTTAGGGCTAAAATAGGTTATATCTAGGGTTAGGGCTAAAATAGGTTATATCTAGGGTTAGGGCTAAAATAGGTTATATCTAGGGTTAGGGCTAAAATAGGTTATATCTAGGGTTAAGGCTAAAATAGGTTATATCTAGGGTTAGGGCTAAAATAGGTTATATCTAGGGTTAGGGCTAAAATAGGTTATATCTAGGGTTAGGGCTAAAATAGGTTATATCTAGGGTTAGGGCTAAAATAGGTTATATCTAGGGTTAGGGCTAAAATAGGTTATATCTAGGGTTAGGGCTAAAATAGGTTATATCTAGGGTTAGGGCTAAAATAGGTTATATCTAGGGTTAAGGCTAAAATAGGTTATATCTAGGGTTAGGGTTAAGGCTAAAATAGGTTATATGTAGGGTTAGGGTTAAGGCTAAAATAGGTTATATGTAGGGTTAGGGTTAAGGCTAAAATAGGTTATATGTAGGGTTAGGCTAAAATAGGTTATATCTAGGGTTAGGGTTAAGGCTAAAATAGGTTATATGTAGGGTTAGGGTTAAGGCTAAAATAGGTTATATGTAGGGTTAGGGTTAAGGCTAAAATAGGTTATATGTAGGGTTAGGGTTAAGGCTAAAATAGGTTATATGTAGGGTTAGGGTTAAGGCTAAAATAGGTTGTATCTAGGGTAGGGTTAAGGCTAAAATAGAAGAATAACCTATGAGGTTTAACGGCGGCTGGCATCCAATTTGTTGCATTACCGCCACCTACTAGACACAACTCCCTTATACTTTACTTGAAAAAGAAAAGTGTACTAAATAAATACCCTACCATCTAACACTATACTCACCAACTTCAAAAGTATATAAAATAAAACACCCCTCTATGCCACTAATTAAACATTTATTCCTACCTCATGCCATCACCACTTAATATATTCGGCACATACGCTGGTACAGGATAACACTTACATCCTAAATTCACTTTGTCAGGCAAAGACAACTTCAAAACTCAAAAGAACAATGACTTGTTTCCCCACTCTCGCCACCTTATCTGCGTAGCATCAAACGACAAGCATCACATCCACCGGGAATCTTTGACCTCAACATTTATATCTACCGCACCCCAGTTATCACTCCCTTCATTAGTGCCTTTTTCTTGAGAACGAAGTAAAACGAATGGGGGTACGTGAAGTGTTGAGCACATTCTTCCTCTGCCCAACAGAAACACAATCAATTATCACTAGACCACTTCTGGTTACCCTCACCAATTCCACATGGCCAAACTATTTTTTCACCCAGGCGTGAAACCACAAATGGATCAGCCTAAAGGCAATAGTCCACACACTTCACTCCTGTCAGACTCTTCATCCTGATCCTCGGTGCATACCCCAGTCTCTGGTGACGTTACCGCACCTACCACCGCCAATGCTTCACACTCATTCACTTCCATTTCTCCTCCTGTCTTCACCTCCCTATGCTTACACTTTCTACCATCTCCCTTTTTCCCACCATTTTTATCAGACTCAAGCTCACCCTCAGACCTCTTCTCCCTCTACTTTTCCCCCTGTTTGTCTCTGCATTGCTTTCCACATGCAAATAATTAACACAAAGCATTACCCCATAGGAGACCTTCCTGTTTGTCTCACCTGTGCTGGAATGTAGGTACCTCGGATAATGACTAGAGCTAAAATAGATTATACCTAGGGTTAGGAGTTAAGGCAAAAACATTTTTTATAGCTCTTTTACGCCTCCCTGTGGCCATAATCTGAGGTAGCAACAGCGTCAGATCTCCAAATCAATGAGCTAGACCTATCCATTTGGTTAGATCCTAAAATAATGCCCTAAAATAAGATCGGTTTTTTTCGATTACTTCAAAACTATGGCAAACCGTTAGGACAGGTGGTAATATTATTAAACTGGGCTACACTGCGGATGTAATTAACCAGTTATGACAACAACAAAAAAACGTTAATTTCATATGTCCAGCCTAGCACAGGCCACGGTCAATATCTCAGTGGGCTACACTGCGTTTGTGTCATTGCAACATTCACTCTCCCCCTCCCATTTAACGGTCCTACAACAACAAAAGTAAAAAAACCAACACGGGCTTTCTTGTTCCCATTTCCATGTAATTATTGGTGCTCATGCAATGGTGTCATGTTAGTTAGCTAGCAAACGCTGACATTAGCTTCTATAAAGCTAGCAAAACTTGCACGCGCCTTTTTTTGCTAACGTGGAACATATGTTGTACAGAATAGATTCTGATCATATACTAGCACATCAAAACATCTTAACTATAATACTGACGCCGTTTTGATGGACTAACACTTATTAAATAGTTTAACTTACTTTAACCTCTTGAGCTTATGGCTCAATACTGCCCCGTTGGAGGAAGTGCGTGCCCATAGTAAACTGAAAATATTTTTTTCCAAAATTGCTAATATATGCATATAATAATAATTATTGAATAGAAAACACTCTAAAGTTTCTAAAACCGTTTAAATTATGTCTGTATGTAAAGCAGAACTCTCAGGGCAGCCTTTCTCCCAAACTCTCTCTTGTCAAGAGAAAAGTTGGGTCAACTTTGACGTCATCGCCCCCACCCTTCCCAGGCAGCTACCGATCTGGGAACAGTATGTATTTGTTCAGCGCGATGTCTGCTTTCAATTGGCACGTTCATTGTTTGAATTTCGCGCTCCCTCATCCTTTGGCGGGCGAAAATGCCCGGTTCACTCTCACATACATGCACTCTATTGCGCGCGGCCGATTTGGGGAACGTTCTTTTCCAATAGACACCAATTGAAGCCGGTTCGTTTGTTTGCGATTATCATTGTTTTACATGATAAAAACATCATTTTGCTCGATTCTGCACTTAGTTTGACCAGTTTAGTCGACATATAATATGTAATTTTGAAGTTTGATTGCGCAAGAGTGCGGGACCAGAAGGAGCAGAAGTTATTTTGGGTGCATTTCAGCTGAAGCTGTTAGCATATGCTAATACAAAGACGCACAACTTGAAACCAAACGATGTATTGGGTAAGTATGACTCCTTCTACGTCTTCTGATCGAAGAACATCAAAGGTAAGGGAATATTTATGTGGTTATTTTGGGTTTCTGTGGACTCCAAACGTAGAGGAGACATACTGCTAATATCTGAGCGCCGACTCATAGCATAGACTAGTGAACGAATTCTGTAACGTTAAAAATAAATGTAACACAGCGGTTGTATTAAGAAGAAGTGTATCTTTGTAACTATATGTAGAACATGTATATTTAGTCATGTTTATTGCTTGTTATCTGACGTTATCTGTCCGAGCTATCATAATTTCTCCGGACATTTTGAGTAGCATTTTTTGAAATGTCGTCATTGTAAACAGAGATTTATGGATATTAATGGCATATTATTGAAAAAAAAAAAAAATGTACTGTGTAACATGTAATATTACTGTCATCTGATGAAGATTTTCAAAAGGTTAGTGAATTATTTATTTTTAATCCTACTTTTAAATTTTATATTTTCTGGGACAAAATGGCCGCCGTTTGCCTTTTGTTTCGGTGGTGGTCTAATATAAATGTGTGCTATGTTTTCGCCGTAAAACATTTTAGAAATCTGACTTGCTGGGTAGATGAACAAGGTGTTTATCTTTCATTTGAGCTATTGGACTTGTGTAGGTGTGGAGGTTAAATATGTCTAAGAATATTTTTTCACATTTTGTGTTATGCTAATGAGCTTGAGCCGTAGTCACGATCCCGGATCCGGGATGGGTAGCATCAAGAGGTTAAGTCTGTACAGACACGAAACGTCGATCACGCTGAATCTTCCGGAAGAGAAAGAGGGTCGTCACCGGAAGATAGAGGAATTTGTAGTGCCCAGATATGATTGGTCCATCATCACGCCTCGTCCAAAAAAAATCAGCTTGGATGAGCGCGCTGGACCTCGGGCTAGGAGGTCGAAGGTTCGAGACCTGCTCTCTGCTGTTTCATTACAGTAAAAATACATTACCACCGTAGATAGTTTTAGGATCTTTCAATTTCTTCGCGACATAGCTAGGACTAAAACATATTTTTATGAACATGATTTTCAGCAGCAGCACATTTTGTCCAGCAATAAGTCAAGCCATGACGAAATTAAATTATTATTTGGAATGTGTGATTCAGACTAGGGGTAGGCTACTTTCGTTTGAAACCAAAGAATATCTATTAAATTGACAAGATAATCGAGTGACCACTCTAACAATGGAAATACATATATTTAAAGATGGAAGGCAGGTGGTCGAAGGCCAGAGCAGATGGGACCATTCTAGCGAATGAGAGGTCAGATTTACGTTTGTGACCGACAGGCGTACTCAGATATAAAGTAGGTTTTTTTTGCCGAAATGCCACGTGCGCCAAGTTATATCAGTGAATACGTAACAGCCTAACCATTATGAAACGTGTATTCAATCAAATAAGCCTATGTAGCAATTACATTTTTTTTTTGAACAAATTCGATCCTTTTCATTGATCCTCATAAAAAAAATCCTCAATTCCTAGTCTTATTTTCATGAACAGTTATTGGGTAGGGTAAACCCTCTCCCTTCACCTCTTCCTCTCTGGTGAAACTGGCACTGGTACACATCCAGAATACTCCATCTCTGGTATGGGCAACCTATATCATGGAACCAAAAAATAGTCTATCAAACATAAACCAAGCTGCAGAATAATAACCAATTATGAATACACACAGTTTAGTTTATTGAATAATTGACAATCTTGGACTTACATCTATTACATCTAGTTGATTTTGCACAATCAGAAACAAACAAAAACAAGAATTCCAAACAGACAAAACAATCTATCACATTTCAAATATTTCTGTCAAAGCAAAGTAGCTTACTGATAAATAATAATCTCTGGTGTGGTGATCCTCGGGTGATCATGAGGATGTGTTAGGCATCTTTGTCGTTGTCATACTGTCCAATTGGCCTACAGTTCAATCATCTCCTTCCCTTCCTCCTGGGTGAACAGGTATGTGGCAAAGTCGAACAAAAACACCTTAATCTTATGCCAGTTTGACACCCACCATGTTTTGTTAATAAACTCCTCAAACAGCAGAAAGAGGGAGAAGATGACAGATGTGATGAGGAAGACAAGAAAGCAACGGTAAGTATAGTAGGTCATCTTCTCCTGGCAGGTCTTCTGATCCCAGGGCACGGCGTTGCGGGCCTCGACATAGCGGATTAAGTGTAGTAAGGCAGCATCGTCCTCCCCGGTCATCCCCCCCAAGGCCTGTAGCAAGGCAGCCTCCTCCTCGGTTACCCGAGGCTTCTCGGCCACCATCTCCCTCTCATCTTCAGTAACCCTGTCTCCCTGTGCCATCTCTCTTAAGAATTCCTCTATCGGGAGATTTTATGAATCACGTCACCCTAGTTCAGGATTTCAGGTTTTTGAGATATCAATGGTCAGAAAACTGAAGAACACTGAGAGATGGAGAGAAATGCAGACCGTCTGGTGATTATAGTTTTACAGCACCAATGCTGCTTGAGTGTCCTTCCTAAAATTGGTATCCAGTCTGTCGATCAGCACTCTCAGATCTCTGATAGTTTAGCTTCCATTGTCCCCTCTTCTGTTGTTGTCTGGCTTATTTTTTGTTTATCCTTTGAATGGTTATTTTTCAACTAGAATCAATAATGATCTCGCCCAATGCATTATACTGTCTTGTTTTCTCTGTCAGAGCTCAAGCGTCTCCAGGGACAGTTTGTGTTGGACAGGCTGTAGGGCAGAAATTTCTAGGCTGATTAGTGAGGTCAGGACAACTCACTAAGAAGATACAAGAGATTAAAAACAGTGGTGTAGTGGAGGGTAAACGGAAGTAAATGTATCTTATCTACTTTTTTTTTTGCTTGACAGTTTACCCACCTTTTGCGGAATAATTATTAAAAGTATAGGCAGCATTACTTTTTTTTTTTTTTTTACCGCAACCAGTGATCAGAGTTTACCACTACATCACTGATTAAGAGACTTTTCAGATTGAAAAGAGTTGAAGTAGAGGCAAGGCTACGAGATTTCAATTCCCCATAAAATGTACATTGATGATGCACTATGCAGAAATCGCTCCACCATTTTCAGGTTGCTAAAATTCTAATAGTTCGATTAATTCCAGTTTGTGACAAAACAAGCAAGTGTAGTGTAGAGAATTAGTGTACCATCTAAACCACTGTGAAATATATTTTACATAACCAAAAATATTGTATTTTCAACTGTTTGAAGCTGCTTTACAAAACCGAAAGTAAAAGACGCAAAAACGAAACTTAAGACAGGGAAGCATATAAATTGTACACGTAGAACAGATCTGCCTCTTCTTATTGCAGCTTTAACTTTTACATGATCAAAGGAATGTCACATCCCGAGAGAGAGTTGGGGGTTTCATGACACTCATTTTTGCTCCACAGCTCAAATTTATTGTAAATATCCCAGTATAGCCACTAGTCAGTAAGCATGCTTTTAACAAACTGTTCAACTATGAAAGCAACATTCCATCATATAGCACTCTTGAATGAATAATGCCACCAGACCACATTACACCCTTGAATAATGCAACTATTCAAAACCATGTTGGACAGTTAAAGAGTTTTTTTTCTTGTCCGTACACTCATTACATTTTAGCTTCAAGACAATAGCACAGATACGGCTAGCTAGCTACCCACTAGGCACAGACATTAGATAAACTTTTAGTTTTGATTTACATTTGGTTGAGTTTTCAACTAATGTGAATTCAATGTGAAATCAACAATTTTTTTGCCATTTCATTGGATTTAGGTTCAAAGTTGGGTTAGAAAAAAAAAAAGAAATGCCTTTAAGTTGATGACCTTTTGCAAATCCAATAAGTTTTCCACATTGATTCAATGTACCTGTATGCTCTCGTTGGCTGGCCCTTGCTTCATACTCGTCGCCAAACCCACTGGCTCCATGTCATCTACAAGACCCTGCTAGGTAAAGTCCCCCCTTATCTCAGCTCGCTGGTCACCATAGCATCTCCCACCTGTAGCACACGCTCCAGCAGGTATATCTCTCTAGTCACCCCCAAAACCAATTCTTTCTTTGGCCGCCTCTCCTTCCAGTTCTCTGCTGCCAATGACTGGAACGAACTACAAAAATCTCTGAAACTGGAAACACTTATCTCCCTCACTAGCTTTAAGCACCAACTGTCAAAGCAGCTCACAGATTACTGCACCTGTATATTATTATATATAACATAGGTAATTCACTGGGGAGTCGATCAGCTGCTTGCTGGCCAAATGTATATTATTTGTTCACAATCACCTCTCGCCCAAGAAAAAAAATCAGCTCGGACGAGATGCTCCTGACAAATGAAATGTCGGTATGTATGAATACATTATCATCATATTGGTTCAAGGATCTTTCCATTTTTTCAGGATTGTTTTTAAATGAACATGATATGCAGCAACAACACATTTCATCCAGCAATAATTCAAGCCATGATGAAATTAAATTATCCTTTGGAATTTGCGATTCAGGTTAGGGATAGGCGAATTTGAGTGAAACTCCTTGCTTTTGAGAATCTATGGTAGTGTAAAACACTCTAATCCACACACTCAGCAGTTCACAATCCTTCTGTTTGTTGTGGGAGAGCATGTGACCCAAGGTGTGAGAGAGAGAGAGAATTTGAGCCTTATGCAAATTTAAATTGGTTATAGTTGAAAAAGTATAAATGGTATCAAAAAGCTGAAGACTATCCCCCTATTGTGCCAGTCCGGTCAGCACATTTTAAAGTTTGAATGGTGTTTCTAGCTAAAACGGTTGAAAACTACTTACGGTCCAAACTTTTAACATGTCAAACTATGACCATTGTAATGCATTGTGATTTGTGCAAGTACTTTTGTGAAAAGTATTAGTAGTATCAAAACGTTTTTTTCAAGCAAGTTGTTTTGGTGTTGGTAGATTTGATGGTTTTGGTGCTACAGGTGGTAACGGAATAACAATACATTTTGTTGAAATGATGTGGAAACAACGTTGATTCAACCAGTGTGTGTCCTGTGGGAAGTATGAGCAAGCACACCTAATTATTCATGTAGACAGTTGACTTTATTGAATAATTAACCATTTTGGAGTTTAGACAATAGTTATGATTATATCTAGTTGATTTCCTTGCACACATTCAGTAACAAATAAAAACAAAATATTTGTGTCAAAACAAAATAGCCTACTGACTGACAGGTAATAATTTCAGGTGTGGTGATCCTCAGGTGATCATGAGGATGTGTTCGGCATATCTGTCAATGTCATACTGTCCTATAGGCCTACAGTTCAATCATGTCCTCCCCTTCCTCCTGGGTGAACAGGTATGTGGCAAAATTGAACAAAAACGCCTTAATCTTATGCCCGTTTGACACCCACCATGCTTTGTACATAGCCTCCCCAAACAGCACAGACAGGAAGATGATGACGAAGATGAGAAAGCAGCGGTCAGTGTAGTAGGTAATCTTCTCCCTGCGGGTCTTCTGGTCCCAGGGCAGGGCTTGGCGGGCCTCGGCATAGCGGCTAAAGTGTAGCAAGGCATCCTCCTCCTCAGCCGTCTCCCTCTCATGTTCAGTAACTCCGTCTCCTTGTGCCATCTCTTCAAGACTTCCTCTATTGGGCGATTCTATATATCCCTTCACCCTAAACCCTCTAGTTCAGGATTTCAACGTTCACAAAACTAACAAATAATTAGAGATGGAGAGAAATGCAGAGAGTGGTGATTATAGTTTAACAGCATCCATACTGCTTGTGTGTCCCTCGTGAAGATGGGTATCCAGTCTGTCGATTAGCACTCTTGGATCTCTGGTAACTTAGCTTCCATTGTCAACTCCTCCTCCTGTTGTTGTCTCTGTTTTCTGAATCGACGAGAAACAGTCTTGATGTCTCCTGTGTGTTATTCTGTCTGGTTTTCTCCCTGTGTTAGACTGGCTGAAGGGAAGAAAGTGCCAGGCTGATTAGTTAAGTCAGGACACTTCACTAAGAAGATATAGGGGATTAAGCCACACTCAGCAGTTTACAATCCTGTTTGACCCAAGGTAACAGATTGTAAAAGAGAGAGAGGGGGAGGGGAGAGGGAGAGAGAAAGAGAGATAATTAAAATGGAAATTGGCTTTTGTCAATCAAGTCAGTGTCCTCTTATACAGACAGTTAGCATGATTGATAGGAGCACAAGCCCTCTTGCATCAGTGTCACCTCTCCAATGTCCTGTCATGCAGTCTTTCAGCTGGGTAGACTGTCCATTTCTAACAGCTTCTTCTAACAGATCCATGCAGGACCTGAGCCACACAAGGCTGCGGGGCCAGACGGATTACCAGAACGTGTGCTCTGGGCATGTGCTGACCAACTGGCAGGTGTCTTCACTGACATTTTCAACATGTCCCCGATTGAGTCTGTAATACCAACATGTTTCAAGCAGACCACCATAGTCCCTGTGCCCAAGAACACAAAGGCAACCTGTCTAAATGACTACAGACCTGTAGCACTCACGTCCGTAGCCATGAAGTGCTTTGAAACGCCGGTAATGGCTCACATCAACACCATTATCCCAGAAAACCTAGACCCACTCAATTTGCATACCGCCCAAACAGATCCACAGATGATGCAATCTCTTTTGCACTCCACACTGCGATTCCCACCTGGACAAAAGGAACACCTATGTGAGAATGCTATTCATTGACTACAGCTCAGCGTTCAACACCAGAGTACCCTCAAAGCTCATCACTAAGCTAAGGAACCTGGGACTAAACACCTCCCTCTGCAACTGGATCCTGGAATTCCTGACGGGCCGCCCCCAGGTGGTGAGGGTAGGTAGCAACACATCTGCCATGCTGATCCTCAACACTGGTGCTCCCAAGGGGTGCTTGCTCAGTCCCCTCCTGTACTCCCTGTTCACCCACGACTGCATGGCCAGGTACAAATCCAATATTCATTAAGTTTGCAGACGACACAACAGTGGTAGGCCTGATCACCGACAACGACGAGACAGCCTATAGGGAGGAGGTCAGAGACCTGGCCGGGTGGTGACAGAATAACAACCTATCGCTCAACGTAACCAAGCCTAAGGAGATTATTGTGGACTACAGGAAAAGGAGCACCGGGTACGTCCCCATTCTCATCGACTGAGCTGTAGTGGAGCAGGTTGAGAGCTTCCAATTCCTTGGTGTCCACATCAACAACAAACTAGATTGGTCCAAACACACCAAGACAGTCGTGAAGAGGGCACGACAAAGCCTTTTCCCCCTCAGGAAACTAAAAAGATTTGGCATGGGTCCTGAGATCCTCAAAAGGTTCTACAGCTGCAACATCGAGAGCATCCTGACCGGTTGCATCACTGCCTGGTACGGCAATTTCTCGGCCTCCGTCCGCAAGGCACTTCAGAGGGTAGTGTGTACGGCCCAGTACATCACTGGGGCAAAGCTGCCTGCCATCCAGGACCTCTATACCAGGCGGTGTCAGAAGAAGGCCCTAAAAATTGTTAAAGACCCCAGCCACCTGAGTCATAGACTGTTCTCTCTACCGCATAACAAGCGGTACCGGAGTGCCAAGTCCAGGACAAAAAGGCCTCTCAACGGTTTTTACCCCCAAGCCATAAGAAGGAGGAACAGGTAACCAAATGGTTACCCGGACTATTTGCATTGTGTGTGTCCCCCCAACCCCTCTTTTACGCTGCTGCTACTCTCTGTTTATCTTATATGCATAGTCACTTTAACTATACATTCATGTACATACTACCTCAATTGGCCAGACCAACCAGTGCTCCCACACATTGGCTAACTGGGCTATCTGCATTGTGTCCAACCCGCCAACCCCTCTTTTTACGCTACTGCTACTCTCTGTTCATCATATAAGCACAGTCACTTTAACCACACCTACATGTACATACTACCTCAATAAGATAACTAACCGGTGTCTGTATATAGCCTTGCTACTCTTATTTTCAAATATCTTTTGTTGTTTTATTTCTTTACTTACCTACACACACACCTTTTTTTCGCACTATTGGTTAGAGCCTGTAAGTAAGCATTTCACTGTAAGGTCAACACCTGTTGTATTCGGCGCACGTGACAAATAATCTTTGTTTTGATTTGATCTCTTCATATGAGCCCACCACGTCACCCACTGGGCACAGACGTCATTTCAACGTCTATTCCACGTTGGTTCAATTTAATTTTGTTGAAGTGACATGGAAACAATGTTGATTTAACCAGTGTGTGCCCAGTGGCAACTCTCTGAATCCTTAAGAGTCTATTGACCCGTGCGTCAATCTAAGTAACATAATACAATTAATTACTACTAAAACAGGACCCAGGTGATAAGTATAAAGATCCAGTCCATATAAAAATCTGGAGGCCTCTTATTCTTCAATGTTGTGATGCGAAATGCAAAATGCATAGCACATAGAATAAAAAAGGTTTTACCAGATATTGTTCATCCTGATCAGGCAGGTTTTTTACATGGACGATATATTGGAGATAATATACGAAAATTACTTGAAGCAATTGAACATTATGAAACATCAAAAGATACCAGGCCTGGTCTTCATAGTAGATTTTGAAAAGGCGTTTGATAAAGTCTGACTAGAATTTATATATAATTGCCTGGATTACTATAATTTCAGTGAATTTCTTATACAATGGGTTAAAGTTATGTACAGCAACCCCAGATGTAAAATACTGAATAATGGTTACTTATCAGAAAGTATTAGCATTTACGTGGAGTAAAACAAGGCTGTCCGATGTCTCCATATCTATTTATTATGGCCATTGAAATGCTAGTTATTAAAATTAGATCCAACAAGAACATCAAGGGGTTAGAAATCCAGGGGATAAAAACAAAAGCGTCAATGTATGCCGATGACTCAAGTTTTTTCTTAAGTCTGCACAATCTCATTGAAGATGTCGATCACTTTTCTAGCCTCTCTGGACTAAAACCTAATTATTACAAGTGTACCATATTACGTATTGGATTGTTTAAAAAATAGTGTTTACACTACCTTGCTTACCAATAAAATGGGCGGATGGTGTAGTAGACACACTTGGTATTCACATCTCAAAAAATATAAATGAACTTACCACAATCAATTTCAATAGAAAGTTTGCAAAAATAGAAAAGATTCTGCAACCATGGAGAGGTAAATGCTTGTCTATTTATGGAGCAATCACATTGATGAACTCTTTGGTCCTATCACAGTTTACTTACTTACTAGCGGTGCTGCCTACTCCAGATGACTCGTTTTTTAAATCATATGAGCGAAAAATATAGAATTTTATTTGGAATGCTAAGACATACAAAATTAAGTGTACCTATTTACATAATGAATAAGAGTTTGGGGGGCTAAAATTATTAAATATTAAAGCTTTAAACCTCTCACTAAAAGCTTCACTCATACATAAGTTATACTTAAACCCAAAATGGTTCTCCAGTAGATTATTAAGAAAGGTTCAAAAATGTCCTTTTTGCATTTATACAGATTACAACTACTCATTTCCGAACTAATTGAAAATGACATTTTGTTTAAAGTATCGCCCTTTCTCAAACAAGCTATACAAAGCTGGTTACAATTTCAGTTTTATCCTCCATAAAATATTGGCATTTCATATTGGTTTCATCTGACCATATGACATTCTCCCAATCTTCTTCTGGATCATCCAAATGCTCTCTAGCAAACTTCAGACGGGCCTGGACATGTACTGGCTTAAGCAGGGGGACACGTCTGGCACTGCAGTATTTGAGTCCCTGGCGGCGTAGTGTGTTACTGATGTTAGGCTTTGTTACTTTGGTCCCAGCTCTCTGCAGGTCATTCACTAGGTCCCCCCGTGTGGTTCTGGGATTTTTGCTCACCGTTCTGGTGATCATTTTGACCCCACGGGGTGAGATCTTGAGTGGAGCCCCAGATCGAGGGAGATTATCAGTGGTCTTGTATGTCTTCCATTTCCTAATAATTGCTCCCACAGTTGATTTCTTCAAACCAAGCTGCTTACCTATTGCAGATTCAGTCTTCCCAGCCTGGTGCAGGTCTACAATTTTGTTTCTGGTGTCCTTTGACAGCTCTTTGGTCTTGGCCATAGTGGAGTTTGGAGTGTGACTGTGAGGTTGTGGACAGGTGTCTTTTATACTGATAACAAGTTCACACAAGTGGCATTAATACAGGAAACGAGTGGAGGACAGAGGAGCCTCTTAAAGAAGAAGTTACAGGTCTGTGAGAGCCAGAAATCTTGCTTGTTTGTAGGTGACCAAATACTTATTTTCCACCACAATTTGCAAATAAATTCATAAAAAATCCTACAATGTGATTTTCTGGATTTTTTTTCTCATTTTGTCTGTCATAGTTGAAGTGTACCTATGATGAAAATTACAGGCCTCTGTCATCTTTTTAAGTGGGAGAACTTGCACAATTGGTGGCTGACTACATACTTTTTTGCCCCACTGTAGAAGTATCATGTCTTTGGCTATGCCGGATTAAGTGATAAGACATGCTATTCTATAAAATCATTAATTAATATTACCTGATTGAGCTAATCGTGTAAATGTAATTAACTAGAGTGTCGGGACACCACAAAATAATATTTATAGAGCTGTTATCTTTCCAATAAACTCTTAAAGACCTAGTAATATTTTACATCAATAGCAGTCAATATTAATCGTTATCTTAATTCAGTCTCATCTGAAAGTTGTAAATTCTTGGTTATCTGCACGAAACCTGGCTAACAAGTTGAATCAGCAATACAAAATTGGGTTAAACCTAACTAATCACACAGAATTACACATACACATATTTAAATCATAACTTGATTACAAATTACATCATAAAGGAAAACGTCCCTACGGGCGGAACAGATATGACAGCTTGTTACACAAAAGAAAAGGGGCTGGGTTTGAGTGGAAGAGCGGGAAGACTGAGGAACAAAGGGCGAAGCTGTACTATCATAAATACAGTATCTTATGCATTCTAAATTACCGCCCATTTGGAAAAGGAAAATGCAATAAATATTTACTCTGAGCTGCGTTTCGGTAGGTTGGTGGTAGATGGAAGGCCGTGTTGTCCAACCGAGTCCTTTGTCCTTTGAAGTATGTCTCTGGTTGTCAATTGGATACGTTGTAGTAACGTCGTTGTGTGATAGACGGGATACTCTGTCTGTTCCTTCCTAACCCTCGTTTGCAGAGGCTGTTGCTAACTGTTGGCTGTTGCAGCGGCTAGGAGGTATCACTTCTGTAGTGAATAAGAGTTCAAAGTTCATACCATTCGCAACCAAAGCTCACGCTGATGTTGGCTTCGTTCTGTAGTTATTATCTGATCTGGACCGTCGTCCTCACGTCCTCGGAACAGGAGATTTTATTGTCGTCAAGGGCTTATATAGGAAGGGAGAGGAGGGCGTGTTTGAAAAGTTTTACAGCCCATGTCCCTTCACAGGGGCGGACCACTGATTGAGCAAAGCCCTATCTTATGAAAACCCAAATCTCACATTTTAGAAGCTAAAATCACATTTCATCCCATCACAAATAATTTCATATTCAAACATTTAAATTGAACAACAATTCCATGTGAATCCGATAACTCTGATGTGTAGACTTTCCACTGTAGAGTTTGTCATTTTATCATTGATGAGAATATCTCACCGAACTGACATCATATTCATTAAGTACCACCGCATATGTTCAATTGGTCGGATTACCAGAATATAGTTAATTTCCCCCCACCTTCTGATGTTCCCAGAATCTCTATGTTAACCAAGGGTTTTGCAAATGTAACATCAGTAGGGTAGAGAGAGGAAAAAGGGGGAAAGAGGTATTTTTGACTGTCATAAATCACACCCAGACCAACGTCATGACACAAGGCATATCGGCATATGAGAGAGACATACAGCGAGGCATAAAGTAATCACAGGTGTTGATTTGTTGAGCTAACTAAGACAACAACAGGTGAAACAACAACAGCTAATCAGCTAAAACAACAACTGGTAAAATGGCGATGAATGGGCAGAGAGGGTCGATGAACTACACACAGAGCCTGAGTTCGCGGCTGGGGCCGATAGATAAAAAATTTAAAAAAGAAACAGACAAAAAAATATACAGAATGGAGTACCGCGATTCATGGACAGTCCAGCGGGCATCAGCTATGTAGCCAAGTGATCATAGGGTCCAGGGGTCAGCTATAGATGGAACAGGGAAGCCGCAGAGCCGTCTGCTCCGACCTCCGACGGAGGCCGGTTGAAGGCACAGCGGATGGAGTATTTGTTGGCAGACCTGTCGTGGTGGTGCGGCGGGGACCAGTGCCGACTAAGGATCCAAGCCAGATGGCGAAAGAGGTATCGTAGTTGTAGTAATTTAGTTTTATATCCGGGAGATGCGCCTGGCTCACGGCTAACTGGTGCTAGCTTCGGGGCAGGGGCGTTAGCCACTATAGCCACCCGGTAGCAGCGGTGATCCTGTGCCAAGGTCCAGAGCTTACGGCAAGGATCCGGTGGAGTAGTGTGTTCTAGCCGTGTTTGGGTGGAGTCCGGGTGAACAACTGAGTAGGCCGGGAGGTGGGCCTCAGGGATAGCTTCGGTACTGGGTAACTCGGTGGGTGCTAGCTAGCTGTGAAGATCAGGAGAATGGTCCAGGGATTACGGCAGGAATCCAGCATTGTAGTGGAGAGACAGTCCGTTACTGGTAGGCTGGCGAGTATTAACCTGTGCAGAAGGTAAAGTCCGCTAGCAGTGGCTAACAATGACTAAATAGCTTGTAGCTAATTAGCTGATTAGCTTCTGATGGCTAGGTGGTTCTTGCTATAAGGTTTAAAAAATAACAGCGGTTCCGTATCACATTGGGTGAGGCAGGTTACTGGAAGGTATAATTGAACTAAAATGGAGAAGAGATTGAAAATAAAATGGAAATATATACAAAAAAATACAAATGTACACGAGAGGATGAACAAAACACGTCTGCACTGCTATCTTGGACTACAATGACTGGAACGAACTGCAAAAATCACTGAAGCTGGAGTTTCATATCTCCCTCACTAGCTTTAAGCACCAGCTGTCAGAGCAGCTCCCAGACCACTGCACCTGTACATAGCCCATCTACCCTGGGGTGGCAGGGTAGCCTAGTGGTTAGAGCTAAAAAGGTACAAATCTGTCATTCTACCCATGAACAGACAGTTAACCCACTGTTCCTAGGCCATCATTGAAAATAGGAATTTGTACTTCACTGACTTGCCTAGTTAATTGAAGGTGTTCTCAACTGGCCTACCTGGTTAAATGAAGGTGTTCTCAACTGGCCTACCTGGTTAAATGAAGGTGTTCTCAACTGGCCTACCTGGTTAAATGAAGGTGTTCTCAACTAGCCTACCTGGTTAAAATGAAGGTGTTCTCAACTGGCCTACCTGGTTAAATTAAACGAAGGTGTTCTCAACTGGCCTACCTGGTTAAATGAAGGTGTTCTCAACTGGCCTACCTGGTTAAATGAAGGTGTTCTCAACTGGCCTACCTGGTTAAATGAAGGTGTTCTCAACTGGCCTACCTGGTTAAATGAAGGTGTTCTCAACTGGCCTACCTGGTTAAATGAAGGTGTTCTCAACTGGCCTACCTGGTTAAATGAAGGTGAAATACATGTTTTTTTTAAAGCCAATTTAAATACTAGTTTCTATTGTAAATTGATCAAACTCGGTCATGTTTCTATTGAAAGTAGTATGTGTGGAGAAATACCCTTGAATGCATTATGCTTGGCGAAATACACATGAATGTAGTATGTGTGGAGAAATACACTTGAATGTAGTATATGTGGAGAAATGCGCTTGAATGTAGTATGTGTGGAGAAACACACTTGAATGTACTATGTGTGGAGGAATACCAAAAACCAAAATCTATTCAGCCACCAATTATTCTGTTCATACATAACATATTTAAGAAAAAAAAAATGTGTTCAATTTATAGGCATTTTTTTCAATATAATTGCAAACCTCTGTGGCAGAGGTCACCTCTGTAAGAACCAACACTGGAGATGAGAAGCTGGTACAGAGAGTTGAACATTTAATGTAGCACAGACATTGAACGGGACAGGAACAGCGTCAGAACCGTGTAAGACAAAGACATACGACAATTAATGCAGAATCGGGGAACAGAGCTGGGGAACAGACAGATATAAGGGAGGTAATAATACAGTGATTGAGTCCAGGTGAGTGCAATGAATCGCTGATGCGCGTTATGAGGGAAGCAAATATGTGTATTGATGGTGGCAGGAGTGCATAATGTAGGGCAGCCTGGCACTAACCCTAACCCATCTTGCCCATTATTCCCTGGGTATTTATACCTGTGTTTTCTGTCTGTCTGTGCTAGTTAGTCTTGTTTTGTCAAGTTAAGCAGCGTGTTACACCGTGCTCCTGCTTTTTCCTTTTCCCTCTAATCCTAACCCTGAGAATGGTCGTGGACAGGCAAAATATCATAACCAGATCAGAATCCAGGAGTTACAGAGTGGCAGGCAGGCTCGAGGTCAAGGCAGGCAGTATGGTCAGGCAGATGGGTACAGAGTCCAGAACAGGCAAGGCTCAAAACCGGGAGGATTAGAAAAAGGAGAAAAGGCAAAACAGGAAAACGGGGGAAAAACGCTGGTAGACGAACTGGCACAGAGAGACAGGAAACACAGAGATAAATACACGGGGAAAAACAAGCGACACCTGGAGGGGGTGGAGACCATAACGAGGACAGGTGAAGCAGATCAGGGTGTGACACATTGAGTCCCCCCATGTTCCTGTTTTGGGATTGTCTTGGCTCCAAAAACACAACCACGTTATTGACTGGACCACAAGTTCAATCCTGGGTTGGAGTCTGCCATTCCCGTTGCCTCAAAGCGGTGTAGCCTTACCCGAGACTGCCTCCTCAGGGCTTAAGTCAAGCCACGGATTTCTCTGCAGTCCCCACAGAGTACCATGACCTCCTGGAGGTCTTCCGCATGGCACGGGCTACTTCTCTTCCCCCGCATTGTCCCTACGATTGTGCCATTGACCTTCTTCCAGGCACCATACCAGCCTCGTGGTCGGCTATATTCCCTATCCGGCCCGGAGACCAAAGCCATGGAGGAGTATATTGAGGACTCTCAGTCTGCTGGAGGCATGCGTCCTTCTGCATATCCCATGTTTTTCTTTGTGGAAAAGGACAAGACCCTGTGTCCGTGCATTGACTACCGGGGCCTTAATGACATAACGATCAATAATTGTTACCCCCTACCACTCCTCTACTCGGATTTCAAACCTCTCCAGGGGGCTACCATCTTTCCCAAGCTGGACCTTCAGAATACCTACCACCTGGTTTGGATACGTGAAGGGGATGAGTGGAAGACAGCCTTCAACACTACCAGTGGACGTTATGAGTACCTGGTTATGCCGTTTGCAATCACCAACGCCCCCGCGGTCTTCCAGGCCCTGGTAAACAATGTGCTCCGGGACATGTTAAGTCGTTTCGTGTTCGTCTAACTCGACAACATCCTGTTTTTCCCTGTTCTGCCCAAGAACACATCCTACATGTTCGACAAGTCCTTCAGCTAATCCGGAAGAGCCAGTTATTTGTGAAGGTGGAGAAATGCGGGTTCCACCATTCTACCCTCTCCTTTCTTTGATATGTTATCGCTGAAGGAAATGTACAGATGGACCCGGAAAAGGTGAAAGCAGTAGTGGATTGGCCCCAACCTACGTCCAGGGTGCAGCTACAATGTTTCCTGGCGTTTGACAATTTTTACCAGCGTTTCATTCGAGGCTACACCACCCTGGCGGCCTCCCTCTCGGCACTCACTTCTCCAAAGGTACCGTTCACATGGTAATGCATTCCAGTTGACTACCTCATGAAGCTGGTTGACAGAATGCTAAGAGTGCTCAAGGCAAAGTGTGGCTACTTTAAGAATATCTCATGTAAAATATATTTAGATTTGTTTAACATTTTTTTTGATTACTAAATGATTCCATATGTGTTGTTTCATAGTTTTCATGTCTTCACTATTATTTTACAATGTAGAAAATATAAAAAAATAAAGAGAAACCCTTGAATGAGTAGGTGTGTCCAAACTTTTGACTGGTACTGTATGTTTGTCCTTTGTAATTAAGATTATGTTAATAACCTCTAGTGACTCCCCATCCCGCATGAGGGAGCGTAATCATCGACTGACACTAATTAGCATAACGCAACGGACATAAATATTCCTAGAAAATATTCTTATTCATGAAAATCACAAGTGAAATATATTGAGACACAGCTTAGCCTTTTGTTAATCACCCTGTCATCTCAGAGTTTCAAAATATGCTTTACAGCCAAAGCTAGACAAGCGTTTGTGTAAGTTTATCGATAGCCTAGCATAGCATTTTTTCCAGCTAGCAGCAGGTAACTTGGTCACGGAAATCAGAAAAGCAATCAAATTAAATCGTTTACCTTTGATGAGCTTTGGATGTTTTCACTCACGAGACTCCCAGTTAGATAGCCAATGTTCCTTTTTTCCAAAAATATTATTTTTGTAGGCGAAATAGCTCAGTTTGTTCTTCACGTTTGGCTGAGAAATTGCCGGAAATTGCAGTCATGAAAACTCTGAAAAAATATTCCAAATTAGCTCCATAATATCAACAGAAACATGGCAAACGTTGTTTATAATCAATCCTCAAGGTGTTTTTCAAATATCTATTCGATAATATATCCACCGGGACAATTGGTTTTTCAGTAGGACCGATTGGAATAATGGCTACCTCTGTATTTTACGCGAGAGTCACCCTGGGAGCCATCAGGTGACCACTTGCGCAATGTAGCCTCTTAAGGGTATTCTTCAACATGAATGCGTAAAACTACGTCACAATGCTGTATACACCTTGGGGAATACGGAGAAAAAGTAATCTGGTTGATAGCCCATTCACTGCTCAATAGGGACGCATTGGAACGCAGCGCTTTCAAAACATGAGGCACTTCCGGATTGGATTTTTCTCAGGCTTTCGCCTGCAATATCAGTTCTGTTATACTCACAGACAATATTTGTACAGTTTTGGAAACTTTAGAGTGTTTTCTATGTCAATTATATGCATATTCTAGCATCTTGTCCTGACAAAATATCCCGTTTACTACGAGAATGATATTTTTCCAAAAATGAAAATACTGCCCCCTATAGTCACAAAAGTTAAAGTACCTAATAAAGAACAGTGGATGTTTTCAGTATCTCTACTTTTAGGGAACATTTGGAAATAATATCATAATCTTTGCTGTTAAGCGAGCGGCACAGGGGAACCCAAGAGTCATTATTTCATTTATATGGCAGTTATACACATTGCTAATATGTGGTGCATCTGTGTTACAGGAAATACCTGTTCACCTATTCTTTACCTGGCAACTAATTACAGTATATATTTTCCTATTGGCCAATGCTTTAATTGTGTGGTGTTAAGATTTACAGGAAGTGATAGACAGTTCTAGTTTGAAAACTGTGCTGATGGTGTTCAATGTGGTTTCAACATTAAATCTGCTAAATAGTTATCCATCTCCACCCAGTCCTTGCTTCTACAGAAAGTCATCCATCCACCTGTACTCGGACCCTCATATAAAACAATGCCGATGATGCAGATTGTCATGCAATTTACTGTGTAATTATTATTGATTGGCTATTATTGTTGATTGACTTTTAATGCTTTGCATTATTTCCAACCCCTACACCCATGTGTATCACTATCAGTTATACAGAAGCACCTTGCAAGGGTAAAGTTGAAGCCTTGCAAAAAGGTTTTCCATCGTTGTATAAATCACAGTCACAATCTACTGCATGTAATTCACTCTGGAATTAAGATGGACTCACTCTGACGCCCTTAGCTTTTAGCTTCTAACAACCTGTCGGTGTTATGAAAAATATGTCTCAAGATTAAATACTAGATCCCTTTCCTTAAATAAAGTATTGTTGAACCTGTTCACCTGAAAACATTTGTCATCTGACTGCAGGTAGCAGTCTTCTTATGTTGGAGGTCTTAGAATAATTGTTGGAGTTTGGTGTAGAGAGAATCATCTTGTTTGACATTTCCTTGTTGGATCTTGATGGACATTAGCTAGAACAAGTGGCGATTTTAGCATGTAAATCTTAGTGAGGCAAACTCCCCAATTGTTTCTATTTATACATGCCAGCAAAGCCACTACACAATACATTAATTGCACTACAGTGGTTCATTCAGCCTTTTTTAAATAACATAGCTTATGTGGCTGACTTGCTTAAACTAATGTGGTTTCTACTAACAATTGAGATGTACAAACTATGGCATAAGGGGATGACAAGCGGTTAAGAGGCAATCCGTAATTTCTATTAAGACATTAATGAGCGAGCTAGGACGAACGTAGTCCACTTCAAATATTTGTTCAGCACTTTTGAAGTGTTGAGCAACAGAATTCAGAACATGGGCCATTCTTACAGTGTTCTCCCTGTGCACCAAGTCATAACCGTAGGATAAAATAAGGGGGCATATAAGCAGACAATGAAAGCTCTTACAATTTCCAATGATTACATTTCTCAAAAACAGGTTATAGGCTACATGTGCACCACCAAGTTAGAACAGTAGATGATATTATGAGGTGAAAATAGAACAAATGATTAAGGTGAGGCACATGGGCTACTAACAGCCTGCTACACAACTTACAATTAGTATAACTTTCAGTATACATATCTCCCTGGCATATTACATCATGTATGCAGCAGCATAATTGGACTCACCTTGTTGTGCTGTGCTCACTTGAACAGGAAGGTGGCGCGGCGGTTCTTCATGGGCAAAATTTGTCATCAAACTTTGTCATCAAAGTCTGCCATGCTCAGGTTTTATGGTGCTTTCAAAACAACTGGGAGAAAAAAAAGCTTGAATAATGATGATGTCAGTGATCTTCAGGTCATAGCTCTAGAAAGAGGCCCGAGTTCCAAATGTACAATTCCGTATTTTCCCAGTTGTAGCTTGTTTTTGTCCAGTTCCCAGTTGTCTTGAACTCACTAAAATCATATTTTGCAGTTCCGCGTTGTTCATGATTCATGCTTCATTGACAGTATGGCCAATGTTGAATGTTTATCATTTTAAACTAGGAAAAGAGACTCTTAATTTTAGACTTGGGACCACACAGCCACTCCACTGAATAGCAGGCTGATGATTGCTTTGCAATGCTTGCAGTTAGCCACTGATTTCTTCCAAACCACTCATTGTTGAATTTCTGATTTCCAACTTGTTGTGTAATGTTTATGTCCAATGGCTGATGAGCACTGATATGTTTTATCTGTAATTTCTCTTCATTATTTTTCTTCATATGACAAGGATTTGCCAGCAGATTGTCGACTTGATTCATGATGATGACTGCTAGCTAAGATTTTGGACTGATCATGTCAACATCATACTTTCAATCAAAGCTACTATAGATATGTGATTTGACGTCATTTTATCTGTGGCCAATGACCTTGAGCCATCTTGGATGGGCACTTCTAATGTAACTCTATGGCAGCACCCAAGGTGCTTGAATTTTATAGCTCTACCCTTAGACTTGGCGGTGACGTAGTGTCCCCATGAGTGAAAGAACACCGAGCCAATCACGGCGCAATGCTCCATATTTTCTGCTGGCTTGCCCCACCACCACAGAAAGCACTGAACTAAGATGAAACACCTGCATTTTGGAGCTGCCTTACTCAAGAAAACAAAAAATAGGCCATGTTTGTATGCAGCTTTATTAACTCAGTGATATTTATCTTTCTTTCTTTCTTTTTTACATTATTTGAAAACTGATATGTGACACATATTAATGCCAAAATAACATGCAATACAGGAAAGCTAAAAATGTGGGTCTCAAAACTGCCCCACCTGCCCTGAATGACGGATCCCCACTGGCTACAACGTAAAACATAACTAGGTCTATTGAGTGGTCTTCCTGAGAAAGCGTGGGATTGCACAGTAGTATATATTTTACTCTTGTAAATCTCTCTTCTTGTTACAACGCTATGTTTATTTATACATCAGATGAATGTGTTATAAGTGTGCTTCTTCTAATACCAGAACCAAAGGATCTGGATTACAGTTGAGATTACATTAAAAGTACATGGTGCAAGTGATCAGTGCTGTTCGAGATTCTGACAGATTATTATTAAGTATTGTGAAGATTTCCACAGACCTGCGACCACCTATGCAGTTAAAGTTGGAAGTTTACATACACCTTAGCCAAATACATTTATACTCAGTTTTTCACAATTCCTGACATTTAATCCTCGTAAAAATTCCCTTGTTTTACTGTGGATATAAATACTTTTGTACCTGTTTCCTTCAGCATCTTCACAAGTTCCTTTGCAGTTGTTCTAGGACTCACTTTTCACACCAAAGTACATTCATCTCTAGGGGACAGAACGCATTTCCTTCCTGAGCGGTATGACGGCTGCATGGTCCCATGGTGTTTATACTTGCGTACTATTGTTTGTACAGATGAACGTGGTACCTTCAGGCGTTTGGAAATTGCTCCCAAGGATGAACCAGATTTCTTTTGATTTTCCCATGATGTCAAGCAAAGAGGCACTGAGTTTGAAGGTAGGCCTTGAAATACATCCACAGGTACACCTCCAATTGACTCAAATGATGTCAATTAGCCTATCAGAAGATTCTAAAGCCATAACATAATTTTCAGAAATTTTCCAAGCTGTTTAAAGGCACAGTCAATTTAGTGTATGTAAACTTCTGACCCACTGGAATTGTAATACAGCGAATGATAAGTCAAATAATCTGTCTGTAAACAATTGTTGGAAAAATTACTTGTGCCATGCACCAAGTAGATGTCCTAACCGACTTGCCAAAACTATAGTTTGTTACCAAGAAATTTTATGAGTGGTTGAAAAACAACTTTTAATTACTCTGTATGCTATCTTGAACATGCCCGCTTTATATGATTACATAAGAAGACATTTATGTTATCAAATCAAACTATAAATGCACTTTAAATAAAGTTTGATTTGAAACAGTCCTATTCTTTAACTTAGGTTTTTGGTTGAGATTGAGACGTGAATCCAATGGGAGGTGCACTGAACAACATAGAGCTTTGACTCCGTGGAACTCTATTCCATATCAGGTAACTGAATCAAGCAGTAAAATCAGATAAAAAAAATATACACCTTATGGAGCAGTGGCGACTTTGAAGAGATACACACACACACGCACGCACACACACACACTCTACACACACATTGTAATATTGTTGTATGGTGGTATTATACATTTTGTTTTATGTGTGATGGAAGTGCCTTAATGTGTTTTGACCCCAGGAAGAGTAGCTGCTGCCTTGGCAGGAACTAATGGGAATCCATAATAAACCCCATGAAGAGTAGCTGCTGCCTTGGCATGAACTAATGGGTATCCATAATAAACCCCAGGAAGAGTAGCTGCTGCCTTGGCATGAACTAATGGGAATCCATAATAAACCCCAGGAAGAGTAGCTGCTGCCTTGGCATGAACTAATGGGAATCCATAATAAACCCCTTGAAGAGTAGCTGCTGCCTTGGCATGAACTAATGGGTATCCATAATAAACCCCAGGAAGAGTAGCTGCTGCCTTGGCATGAACTAATGGGGATCCATAATAAACCCCAGGAAAAGCCTGCCTTGGCATGAATGGGGATCCATAATAAACCCCAGGAAGCTAGCTGCTGCCTTGGCATGAACTAATGGGGATCCATAATAAACCCCAGGAAGAGTAGCTGCTGCCTTGGCATGAACTAATGGGGATCCATAATAAACCCCAGGAAGAGTAGCTGCTGCCTTGGCATGAACTAATGGGGATCCATAATAAACCCCAGGAAGAGTGTCTGCTGCCTTGGCATGAACTAATGGGGATCCGTAATAAACCCCAGGAAGAGTAGCTGCTGCCTTGGCATGAACTAATGGGAATCCATAATAAACCCCAGGAAGAGTATCTGCTGCCTTGGCATGAACTAATGGGGATCCATAATAAACCCCAGGAAGAGTATCTGCTGCCTTGGCAGGAACTAATGGGGATCCATAATAAACCCCAGGAAGAGTAGCTGCTGCCTTGGCAGGAACTAATGGGGATCCATAATAAATACAAATACCCTTTGAAAAGACTTTGATAAGTAACAGTGAATCCATGTAGTTTTTAAGTGGATATCTCTCAACAATCATTCTCATTATCATTGGTAATAGTCAGTGACAAATATCATAGCTAAGCGGGGCTTGGTTAAAACCCTGTATGGGAGGCCAATGGGTACCTGTAGATAGATAAATTATCCAGTAGGAGGTGCTGCCTTGCCTATAGTTTTTTCTTGGGATAGTGGAAATAACATTGAAGATCTGATATGTTTTAAAGTTACAAATTCAACATACTTTATACAAGGTTTGTCTATGTTGACATTTGGTTACAATGCTGCAGTTGAAATGTCACCCTCAAAACAACAGTTCAAGTTGATAACTTTGTTCAAATCCGATGTATTTTCCATGTAGGATTTGTCACAATATGTTGACAAAGTACATCAAAACGACGTTGTTTCAACCAGTTTGTGCACAGTGGGGAGTCACAGGTGGACCTTACAGTTGGCAAGGTAACAGCCCCCCACCCAATCACACACCACTAGTTTGGCAATCAAGCTGAAAAAAAAAATGCTAAACATTTTCAGACAATTTCATAGACAAAATAATGGTCCAATCAGACTTCAGATTTATACAACATACCATAGAAAGCATTATTGTATGATTCAAATTGAGAAGCAAGCAATGTGTATGAATGAGTGTCCAAGGGTGTGTGAGTGTCACAGGAGGTTGATGGCATGTTGGGCCGGGATCGTGGTAATAGCTGGAGTGGAATTGGTGGAATGGTATCAAATACATCAAACACATGGTTTCCACCTGTTTGATGCCATTCCATTCGCTCCCTTCCAGACATTATTATGATCCATTCTCCATTCAGCAGCACCACTGGTGAGTGTGTTATAGGCCAATTTGACAAGGATCTCGTTATAAAGCAAAATACTAAATATGAATTGTAGCTGGCATCAGTAAATTAAATAACATATGGGCTGGTACTTGCATTTAAAGTCTTCCTGTATCCTGGATTGA
This sequence comes from Oncorhynchus tshawytscha, assembly GCF_018296145.1. Lineage (NCBI taxonomy): Eukaryota > Metazoa > Chordata > Actinopteri > Salmoniformes > Salmonidae > Oncorhynchus > Oncorhynchus tshawytscha. Next base: position 13,871,312 of record NC_056430.1, on the reverse strand, counting down.
CTATTGCAAATGTTAACGAAATGTTAATGAGCTTAATTCTCATAATTCAGTGAAGTGCTTTTCGTTGGAGTCTAGCCCACTAATGGGGGCCATCACAAATCAGACTCCATATGCTGTATCATTCATCCCAGATGATGGTTGCAAAGCAGAAGTCTCCGTATTATTGCACTACGACTACTTCTTTGACACAACATTTCGCAGGAGAAGCATATAATCAGGGCAGGTCGTGGGTACGGGTGGACTGGGGTTTTCTCAAACAGGGGTGGTGGGCTGGGCTGGTTGGGGCAAGGGCTGTTCTCTGTGGGTTTACACAGCATGCAGCAGTGGAAGATCTGGACCAGCATGGCACGAAACCGCTGTATTCGGAAGGCATAGACCAGCGGGTTGAGGGCAGAGTTGATGTGGGTCATAAAGACTCCCACATACATGGCACTCTTGGGCATCCCACACTCCGGACAATAGAAGAGAATGCAGTTCATGACATGCAGCGGCAGCCAGCACAGAGCGAATAAGAAGACGATGAGCGCCAAGGACTTGGCTAGCTTCAGCTTCTTGTCCAAGTACTTGCTGGTGTCGCAGGTGGCCTCGGCACGCATGTTAAGCTGCTTCGGGATCACCCTGAAGATCTCAGCGTACAGAGCGATCATGATGGTCAGAGGAACCACCACCCAGCCGAAGAAGTTGAAGTAGACCATGTAGTCCATACGCATGACCTTGGTGAACTTGCAAACTATTATGTCATCGCTGGTGATGCTCAGGTTACCCTGTGTGTGCTCGTTGTGCCAGCCCAACATGGGCACCATCCCCATCAGGGCAGAGAGGAGCCAGCATGCTCTGTTCTGGGTCACGATGCTCTGTTCTGGGTCACGGTAATGCTGTACCTGCAGAGGACCAGAAGAATTATCAAAGTCAGTTTGAAAAATGATACAGTACATTGACAAACATAGAACATACAAAACAGCTGGAGGTGAAGCTTAGCTTAGACTTTTGATTATCTCCAGACAAATATGTCTGGAAACCTTTCCATAAGCCATTTGTGTAAGATGCTTGGTGGATGCATCAAGCATGCATTTTTACAGTACATGCTGTTCTAAGGAGCTAAGTATGAGATTTTATGAATACCAATGATACACCATCTCTGTGTAATGCATTAGTGACTAAATTAATTTATGCATGTATTAAGTTTTGTTCTATATTTTTATTTAATTTATTTGTGTTTTTAATCCCAGCCCCAGTCCCCACAGAGGCCTTTTGGTAGGCTGTCATTTTAAATAAGAATTTGTTCTCAACTGACTTGCCTAGTTAAATAAAGGTTACATTTTTTTTTATCCTTTATTCCACAATAGTGGAATTTGCGGTTACCCTTCAAAATAAAAGTATGTCATTTATATTTACTATGTATCCCCATTAGCTGCTACTCTTCCCGGGGTCCAGCAAAATCAACGCAGTTATACAAATAACATTATTTGAAGTGTCAAATAAACTTGTTTACCTTTATTTATTTATTTAATAATAAAAAATCCCAGCCCCAGCCCCCGTCCCCAAAAGCCTTTTGCCTTTTGGTAGGCCGTCATTGTAAATGAGAATGTGTTCTTAACTAACTTGCCTAGTGTCACCGAGTAGACTGATAAACCATTTCATTGCTCCAGATTCCAACCTTGTTAAACATTATCTAGTCTAAATATGGCATGATTCCACCAATTGTAACTTTCTGCGTCACTTTCAAAGATACACCTTTACTTTGAAGGCGAACTGAAAATTATTGTGGCTGGCTTCACAACGTATAACCGGGTCAGGTTGAGCCTCACCAGCCAAATGAAGCTAGCTGGCTGCTTCTAACGTTAGCTCTGTGCAACAGGGCCAAGTAGCGGCAAGCTAGTTATTTTCATGAACTGAAGTTAAATGTCAATAGGCGAACAACAGGTGGCTACCTAGCTAATACTTACGCACAAGGATTCCTAAATCATTGCTAAGAATATTGAAAATTACTGCAGTTTTTACTGGTCATTGTTTTCAGGCTGGTTGCATTAGTGCTAACGTTAGCTATCTACCGCCGAAGTTCTAACATCTGTATCAAAGATATTTGCCTTTATTTTATCCCGCTCGTTTGATCCTGATCTTGTTTCAGATGTTCACACAGACGTTTTCCCATTCGCTCGAACAAATGTGCCTCTTTACCAACGCGTGATTGTAAACACATCGTTCGTGTCCGGCGTGTGCTTGTTTGCCTACTTTGTTTTGTAGTTTTGACAGTGCTTCTGATCGTAATTGTGGCGCTTGGCTTGCACGTGCAAATTCAGCATACACAACATTCTATAATAGAATTGTGTTATTTGACGTGTCAAATGAAAAGCTTATTTAACGCGACAAATAGTGTTATTTTGACGTGTATATTTTTTGACATGCAAATACCCAAACGGCATTACATAATTGCTTCCTCATTGGGGTTTTAGGCTGGGCTTCTGTATAATCACTTTGTGACATCTGATGTAAAAAGGGCTTTATAAATCCTTGTGACAACGTTTGACATGTCCATGGCTCAGACATAATGCATTTTATAGTAGGCCAATGTTAACAATGCATTTCCATATTGAAGCCATGAAATTACTTAGAACAATGTGGACTGCAAACAAATTCATGCTATTTAACAAACTAGGCTATAACGGACTAACATTCTTATTAAAGTTGACGACAACGCAATTCATAAAATACTATAAATACACAATTTGAAGCAATCACATATTTAGCCATGGAGCACGTTCAAACCTACAGCGCTACAGCCAGCACTACGATTTAACATTGCATTAGGTTAGTTAAAATAGAGCCCTCTGCGTGGTAAAGTTGGCAGTTGTTTTCAGACTGTTCAGAACGCTACCTGGTAAAAGTAAATAGCATACAGCCGGTGTAATTCGACTCACTTGGTGGGAATCTTGACCCCGAGGTAGGATGGAGCCCTGGGTGATGATGAGGAGCAGGCAGGAGAAGAAGAGGCAGGTGTAGAACTGAGTCTTCAGCCCCAGACTGATCACTACAGCCAGGGGAATGACCAGGGCTCCCACAGCAATGTCAGCCACCGCCAGAGACACGAGGAAGCAGAACGTGGTGTCCCTCAGGGCCCGGTTCGTACAGACCACCAGCACCACTAACACGTTGCCCAGCACAGAGGCCAGGGCTATGTACATCATGTCCACAAGCTCCTGTGGCTTGACACCGGGAGAGGAAGATATTTTAATAGTCCCCAGATTTCCTCTTGCCTTTCCTCAGATTAAAAATAGTTTAAGAAGTAGTTAAATGTTCTTCTTCTTCAGTGAGTGGGCCCTATGTCGACTGCTCCACACTGACCGGCTGATCCCCTGCATCTCTCCTTCTCTTAGAGGGGAGGGGCCTTGTTCTCCTCCCATCACTCCTCTGGAACAGGGAGCTTCTCACACATGCCATATGGGCGCGTGTGGGTGCGCATGTGCTATGTGTGTGGGTTTTTGTATGTGATAATCTGTGTGTGCATACATGTGGGTGAGAGGGGAGCTGTGACAGGTCTGGCAGGTGGGTCTCATAAAACATGCATTTGGGATATTTTTTAACATTGCCACTCAAGATAACAGGGTGTCAAATGACAATGTGAGCGACCTAGGTGCCATTTTAACATTTTAGCACTCTTTCTGTCACCTGAGATGCACTGCAGACAGGACCTTGACACTTAACCAAGAGGATTTGTGAGAAACTAACATTCTGCCCCCACCCATGCTTTTGTGCTAACCAAAACCAATTTCATCCTCTCAAATGGCTTTGCATGAATGACTGGACTGCACGCTGTGTCCAGATGAGCTCTATGTGATGTGATATGTGTTTACTTCCTGAATAACAGAGAATCTGTAGAAATAGAATCGTACATCGCCTATAGATAATTGTTGTATACAGCCTTTTTGCCTTAAGCCTTGTTCATAAAGGTGAATTAATGAATTAATCGCAGTCTCCTTAATCACAAGGCATCAATAAATAAGATACATGGGAGTAATTGGAATTATGTAATGTGCAAGTTATTCAGTTGCAATCCGTGATTTATATTCATACACCAGCTAAATAACTTGTGTGAAATATGGTATGTTTTGAATGGTAAATTAGTGCATAACTGTAGCCATTCAGTTATGTAACTCTATAGCGACAGGAAGAGGATTGTGATTTTATCACATTTATATGCTCATGAATACATTTTAGCACATTTTCTTCCTTTTATCATTTTGAAACATCATTATAATTTTCTGTGATTTTTTTTACTTCACTCTGGCCACCAGTTGCATATTCATTCCCGTTCTGTACCTTCTTTCCATCAATTTAATCATTCTGGACCAGCTCTTTGCTAAAATAGTAATGGAACCATGCAAAAAAAAGGGACACAATTTAAACACTGACATATTGAAATATCATATGCACTGAAATTAATTGAATTCAAGTGGCATTGCATAATTTTGATGACTGCCAGCAAGCCAAGCCGAAAATGTTTAATTATCCTAAAACACTGTTTTCTCTTGCTTGGTTTTAATAAGGCAATGTTAATGTCTAAATCTGAAAGTCTTGTCAGCCACTATAAAGGATAGTGTAATACATGTATCACATGTATCACATGTATCACTGTATTACTGTATTATGTAATACATGTATCACTAGCCACTTTAACTATGCCACTTGGTTTACATACTCATCTCATATGTATATACTGTACTCGATATCATCTACTGTATCTTGCCTATGCTGCTCTGTACCATCACTCATTCATATATCCTTATGTACATATTCTTTATCCCCTTACACTGTGTATAAGACAGTAGTTTTTTGGAATTGTTAGTTAGATTACTTGTTCGTTATTACTGCATTGTCGGAACTAGAAGCACAAGCATTTCGCTACACTCGCATTAACATCTGCTAACCATGTGTATGTGACAAATAAAATTGGATTTGATCTCTGTGATGGCCCTTCTCAATCCATTAAGGAGAGAAGAAGTTTCAACATCTGCCCGTAAACATTTTATATTCTCTCTTTTTTGGAGGAAACCGATGAATCAAGACTTTCTTTGGGGACATTGCCTCCTACCTCGGACTGTGCTCTGTGCATTAGACACAACAGTAACTCACTTTTATTGGAGATTGTATCACCTTCCTCATGTTCTTTACGTCATCTGAGTCCCAGGGATAGTCAGCTTTGTGTGCGTGTCTCTGATAGAGCGACAATCATAACATAGCAACAGTGATAGAGTGACAATCATAACATAGCAACAGTGAGCTTTGATGTACGGGTTGGTAAAGGTATGGCGACAAGCTTTTTATTGTGTGTCAATAAACCTTTAGAAGAGCTGTTTCAGGCCAATGAGCACATTTTTGTCAAATGGACTATTGATCAACCAACCTGTAGTCTACCAGTAGAGTAGCTCAGTTTGTAGACCATGCCACTTGCAACATCAGGATTGTGGGTTCAACTCCTGGTGGGACCACCGATATGACAAATGTATGCACACACAGTTGCTTTGGATAAAGTAGTCTGCTAAATGGTATATGATCTACAGTACACCTTTAGATGAAGCGGGGGAACAGGTGCTCAAAGTGAAAACATTCCAACTGCCTCTCTAGCCAAAATATTTCATGTTTATTTCTCTATTTGCTTTCTGAAACAACACATTCTCTCATCACACATGGTAAGCAAGCTAGTGCCAGTGACTCCTAAGCCTAGAAAACTATTTGAGATAATTGCCATCGGGAAAAGTGGCTATCAGCTGAACAAAGCTAATGATAACGTAAATATGCTAGCTAGCTAGCGATGCTGTCGAAACAAGTAAATACGCTAGCTGGTGTCGTGTCTCTGACTATGATTAAATTATATGATGCTATTTTATCAAATCGATTACCTAACGTTTAATTGATTATGTGATTGAATTAAACCATGCAAAAGACATTCAACTCAATCGTAGCCTCCTACCAGTATTCAAGTCTCCCCACCCGGCACCCGCAGCCAGTGGTCATTGCATGCAAGTCAGACGAGTTCGCTCTCAAAATAAAATGAGACTCAAAGTAAAATGTAAAAGGAAATCATACAATTAAAAACATCTACCGAGCTGTGAGTTCATATTTTAATAGGAGGGCAAAAGGACAGGTGCTCGGGTGCTGGTTGAGCCCTATCTGTCCGCTAGAGTTTTGACTTCTGGGTGCGTTTTGCAACAAAAACACTGGCCAGTGAATACACCTCTGAGACTAACCAACACTGTGAATAGCAGTAATGAATTAGTACAGTACCATGCAGAGGTTCGCCAGGTCAGATTCCTCAGGGGATTATGTGGCTGTGGTGAAGAGATCCCAAGCAACTGAGTGTAATGTTCTCCACATACTCATCAAACTTCCGATTGGAGATGAAGGATGCCTCCAACAACCATTAGCGCTTAATACAGATCTGAAGCTACAGTACACAGTGCTAGCGATCCTATTATGACTGCTGTAATGCACATCGATACAGACAAGAGGGTCGTAGACTGGATTAATGTGTTCCAATGGTAAAATGTAAAAAACAGTGAGTCAACATATATAATATTGTATTTCTGTTCAGGGGGAAGCCAGCAATAAAACAATGGAATTGAAAACGTAATACCAGTAGGATTTCAGAAGGCTAGAAGGAGCATGAGCTCTACTGCATTATCATCCACACAACTTCTGTGGAAGATTCTATTGTTTTCTCATCATAGTTTAATGAGGGGCCTATGTTTTGACACAACGAGCCCTTTAACTTTACATCTAGTTTTTTTTTTGCTTCTTCTCTTTTTAAGGAATGAAAAAAACTGCTTCAGTCCTAACGTAAAACCTGCTTTAGGCCCATGGGGTTTACAGATGATTTTATTATATTATTTACTCACTTAGCAGACACTCTTATTCAGAGTGACTAACAGGAGCAATTCGGGTTAATCAGTTTGTGTACCTGTTTCGTCTCTTGTAGTCCTTGCTGTGTTTATAACAATGTGTTTGTTTGCTTCGGTTGCGCACAGGTGTAGCATAATCATTTGTTCACTCTTTTGTTGCTGATTTTCCTGTGCCGCAGGAAATGCAGATGAGCTTTGTGATTTACATAAATTCACGGAAAACACACGGTCATATTAACAGTATTGCATTTTTCATGTAGACTGATTTTGGACAGCTAATAGCCTAACCATCACACACACACAACATTATGTACTAAACGTTCAAATCCCATTGCTGCAGGATTATTTTGTTGCAACAATGCTGGTCAAATTAAGATTCTACATCTGTATCTGATTTCTGGATGTCATAGCTGCCTTCATCAAGTAGAGTAGAAGGATAAATCAGCAATATGTCATTGCAATCCGGAATCCTTGGGATAGCCCTACCTCATTGAAGTTGACATTTTGGTTAAAGTTGACAAATGGTTAAAGTAAGGCTTGAGATTAGGGTTAGGGTTTATGGTAGGGATGTCCCAAGGAACTCGGATAGCACTGACAAATATGTCCTATAGGAGCAGTGTAAATATTGAGGCGCTTGTGACCCCCAGATATTGTGGGTAGAAACTTTTGGCATCTGTACAGGAACATGGTGAAATATTACTCAACAATGACCCAGATCCTTGGCCACTATCACTCAACTCAATATAACTATTTATTGCTGAAGCAGACAAATCATTGAATGAGATTGCACATTTTTTTCCTACATATTTTTTGTGATAACTGCCAAATAGTGCATGTTATTTCCATTTCTGGGCGACGTTATCACACAGAAGAAAAATATAAAAAATTCAGCACATTCAAGAAACACGAGTCTTTAAACAGGAAATCGATACGAGTAAAATGAAACCTGTAAGAGCCCACTTACTTGACTTCCTTGCAACTTCCTCTGTCTATTTTTATCCCTCAGTTTTTTTCAACAAATGCCAAATATTAAAATATGCCAATGTATAACACCCTGGCAGTAGTTTCCCTTATTATACAGGTTCTAAGGTCTTGATGCTCTTTGCCAAAGAAAAAAAAGCTAAGCGACTATCACTTCTATTGTCTTCCTACACTATCAACATGCTTGTACCTTCAACTGTGTCAATTTTCATAACACTGATAGCATTTCCATCAATATTTCTATCTGCACTGTTAGGGTTGCTGCTGATAATGTTTTCACTGGTCTGGTTGCTCTGAGAGCCCTGACTGTCACCTCGACACACAAAGACATTCCTCCAGATCCTCAGGTACGCTTCCTGGATCTTGCGGATCTTGAAGGCATAAACGATCGGGTTGACAGCTGAATTGCCATGGGAGAGGAGGATGCCCACGTAGAAGGCCTGTTGGGGTATGTTTGATGAGTTACCAAAGTAGGCAACACAGTTCATGATGTCCAGTGGGAGCCAGCAAAAGGCGAAGAGCACCAGGACCAGAGTCAGGGATCGGGCCAGGCACCTTTCCTTTGTGAAGTAGATGTGGGACTGGGTACTGCTCCACGTCTTCTCTCTCAGGTTCTTTTGTATGATACAGAAGATGTAGCAGTATAGGACAGCCATGACAAGCAACGGAGTGAGGGTGCAGAGGAAGAAGAAAAAGTAAACCAGGTATGACATGGGAATCACAGCCAGGAAACGGCAGATGATGGTGGTTGAGTTCCCTGAGTGAGACAAGGTGTCATGGTTGTACCACCCAAGCATGGGTGGGAAGCTCAACATGAAGGCAACAAACCAACATATTGCCACCACGACCCAAGATCTCCTCTTTGTCACTGTCCTCTTGTACCTGTTGAAGCAGAGAATCTGTTCATCTGACATGACAACCATTTTTTAAAGCTGTGTGTATGTACTGTATATGCATGCACGCTCACCTGAGAGGGATGAAGACGCGTAGGAATCTGTCCACAGAGATGGCTAGCAGAGACATGACCGAAGACATTGTCAACATGATGACCACACAGCTTATGAAGAGACATACATTGAACGAGGTGCACACCCGTCCATCCACCAGCACAGCCAGCGGCACAGCCACAGAACCTACAAGGAAGTCAGCTGCAGCCAGAGAGACCAAAAAACAGAAGGTGGGCTGCCGGAGGTTGCTGCTCGACCACACTGCCCAGATCACCAGGACATTTCCCAGACAGCAGGCAACAGCGATCAGCACCTCCAGCACTGTGTAGAAAACGTCTCCTCCAGGCATCCTGTCAACCGTCCAATGGAAGTTTAATATGGGCAATTACTGTACTTAACAATAAGTGTGCTCTGTTCTATACCTCTGGAGATTTTCCTTTTCCTGTAGGCTCGAGGATGTTCACTTAGCTATTGAAAAGGTTTATTGATATGTCACAGCCCCCACTTGCCTGCTAGGTTCGTGATAAGTGTTGTTGTGGTATCTCACTTATCCTACACTGCTAGAAGGAGGGGACTGTGTATAAAATAGTTTGTTAATCTCAGTTGAATCCTTATCTTGAACATTTGGCAATAAGAGGCAAGGTGTCGCAATCTTAAAATTTATGTTGACTGCAAAAAAATGTTTAGCTGTGGTTGTGTTGTACAGATATCCTGTAGCTTTAGAGGAAGGATGCTCAAAATAGACTTGTCTCTGTGAATGGTATACATGTCACAATGTGGAACGTGACAGGTGTTATGTCTGGGATAAGTAGGCACAGTAAAGGCAGAGGCAGACAACTAAAAGGTCAGTTTCAACATGTATTTTAAGGCATGGTTTTCCATCATCATCGTTTCAGTAATCAAGTTCAATCACCATTTTTAACACTGTCCCACAATTCATTTCAAAAGTTTCACTTCCGTAATATTTTATTTTTTGCTTTTAACTTAGAAAACCATGCTACTTCAAAATCCAGCCTGGTCTCATAGACTAGACGTAACATAGCAAATGGATATCCAATATATTATGCTTGGTATGGTAACATGAGACAGAGGGTTACTTAATTAAGGCAAAAACTAAATGAGGGTGGTTGGTCGGGGTCGGCGTATAACGCGAACATCTAGCAAGCCAAAGGTAGTGTGTTTGAATCTCATCACAAACAACTTTAGCATTTTATCAACTACAACTACTTAGCATGTTAGCAAACCCTTACCCTAAACCTTTTAACTAACCCTTCTCCTAACCCTACTCTTAACCCATGACCCTAACCCCTAGCCAAACAAAGCAAGGGGCATAGGAAGTGGCAGGCATTTATTTGCTCTAAATCTCCATTGTAACAGATCTGTATATAATGACTAGGTGCTCATGTCTCAACCCTAACAATTGGAGTCTTTGTCCTAAAGCCAGAAAGGCAGACGACAAGCTTAGGTCCAAAATAAGCCCATGGAAACACATTGGGCTTATTTTGGACAGATAAAAGCTCTCGCTTCGCCTCTTCCTCTCTGATTGTAACTCAAATTAAATCTCCATTATCCATGTGGGCTCACCAATGCCATCACATACTCTGGCAAACTTGGGATCTACCATGATTCCGGATTGCATTCACTTGCTGTGGGCTGTCAGCATAGCCGCAAGAAGTAGGGGTGCTGAGGGTGCTGCTGCACCTCCTGAAAAATCAAGATAACAAATATAAATATAAATATATATATACCTGTACTAGTCCTATATTAGAGGACTGTTATAGCGATCTGTAGCTTTGCACCCCCCCACCCCAACAAAACAGTTGAGATGACAACCAGGCTCTCAGAGCAACCAGACCACTGTGAACAAAACATGTATCACCCTTAATCCTAACACTGTGAGTGAGTCATAGTTAATGATTTGTTGAATGATAATCACAAAATGACATTTTGGTTTTCCAGTCTATAAACAAGGTATGCCAGCAATCCATGTTTTGCTTTCGTTTACCTGGGGTGCGTTCATGTTGCTTGACAATTTGTACTGAACAACACTTTTCTCCAAAATGTTCCACACTGTCCTTCGATAGCCTTTGAGGTACGTTTGCTCTGATTTGGTGGGTGTGGCCTGACCAATATGGGTGTAACCATTTGAAATCGCAGAACGTGTGCAGCACATCATACGGTAATCGCCCTCTGGGCAATCATAATCACAGCATTTTTCAACTGGAAGTTCAATACAGTACAATTTCTGTTGAATTGAACATTGCACACCATTCGGTCACACTGACCACACCCCTGGCCACTGTTTCCAAATGCTAACTTTGGTACCGATATTATAATTTTTTGAGCTTCATGTCCAAATCATCCCAAAGTATCTCAAATGTATTGTGTTCCTCAATAAAATTACTTATAGATAATTTGGACATGAATCACAAAAAATGCTAATATCGGAATTTTGGTGAACTATCCCTATAACCTAACCCTTGTTCTAAAACCTAACCTCACACAAATGGACTGGTCCATCGTATTCTAGCCTACAGCTCTCTGGATATAAGATTGTAGTACTCTATTCTTCATTACCCTCTCTAGGTTGACCTGGCATAGCCAATACAGGCCCTAAATCATTCTAATGTGGTAGAAAGGTTTATTGTATTATACTATATAAAGAAGAGCTATTGCCATTGTATTTCAGCAAAGGCTTTCCTAGTCATTGTGAGTGAGGGTCTGTTTGTTTGTTTGAGAACGCACGGTCTACCCCAAGGCCCTATTTGAAGTAGGCCCATTTCACTTTGGCAATTGATGTGGAACAGCACTTTATGTTCCCTGTACTTTATATACATGTTTATTATAGCTGTTTTTACATTTTATTTGCAATATATAAAGATGTAATGAAATGTGTAAAGTACACGTTAGCTAGTCATTGTGAGTGAGGGTCTGTTTGTTTGTTTGAGAACGCACGGTCTACCCCAAGGCCCTATTTGAGGTAGGCCCATTTCACTTTGGCAATTGATGTGGAACAGCACTTTATGTTCCCTGTACTTTATATACATGTTTATTATAGCTGTTTTTACATTTTATTTGCAATATATAAAGATGTAATGAAATGGGTAAAGTACACGTTAGCTAGTCATTGTGAATGAGGGTCTGTTTGAGAACGCATGGTCTACCCCAAGGCCCTATTTGAGGCAGGCCCACATCAATTGCCAAAGTGAAATGGAACAGCACTTTATGTTCCCTGTACTCTATATGTATGTTTATTATAGCTGTTGACACAGGGCTCATATGTGAAACTATTCTAACTGAACATTTTCTTTCACAGTGGCACTGACTCCGACTGGGAGGCCCCAGTGCCAAGGTGTCCATCCCCCTCTGAAGCTGGTTCATCCAGCTGTACCCCTGCTGTCTCTGGCTCCACACCTCCTGGGCCATCTAGAGGTGTGAAGGCACTGACAAAGAAGAGGAAGAGGGGAAGTGTGCCACCCGCTAACAGAGGGACAGAAGGGCGTTGGCACACCGTCCTAGAAGGTGATGTGGAGCCACCTCAACCAACATTTAGGCCGAAAAGGAAGCCAGGACCTCAGGTGAACCCGACCGCAACTTACACCCCCTTCAGCTTTTCCAACTGTTTTTTACACCATCTGTTGTAGGTTCGCTCGTGTCCAACACAAATAAATATGGGGAGAAGAAACAAGCAGGCAAAAAGATAGCATGGAAGCCCATATCCATGTCAGACCTTTTCTGCTACCTTTCACTGGTCATCTACATGGGGCTGGTGAAGCTGAAAAGCCTGAGGGACTACTGGAAAACATCATCTCTCTACCAACTGCCTTTCCCCATGACTGTTATGTCCTGAAAAAGGTTTCTGATTTTTTCACAGGCGCTTCATATCAGTGACCCAAAGGTTGATGAAGAGAATGAGAAGAAGAGAGGCACAGCAACGTTTGATAGACTGTGCAAAATAAAACCTCTCTACTACAGCATTGTTGAGGCCTGCAAGACGTACTTTCAGCCAGCCCAGAACGTGTCAATCGATGAGAGGATGGTAGCCTCAAAGGCCAGAATTGGCCTCAAACAATACATGAGAAACAAACCAACCAAGTGGGGTTACAAGCTGTTTGTGTTGGCTGATTCTGTATGTGCCTACACATGCAATTTCTTTGTCTATGAGGGGAAGAACAGTTTTTCTACCGGTAAGGGACTTAGCTATGACTCTGTAATGGAGTTATTGGATTTTCAACTACTAGGGAAGGGCTACAAACTGTTTGTGGATAACTTCTACACAAGCCCTACCCTGTTTGCAGACCTAAGGAAGCTGGATGTGTGGGCTTGTGGCACCATTCGTACCAACAGGGTGGGCTTTCCCGAAGACGAAGGTGAACGACATGCCTAAGCGGGCTGAGCGGGGGAACATGCGATGGATCCGTGAAGATGGCCTGCTTTTTGTAAAGTGGATGGATACCAGAGAGGTGGTGAAGTGCACAACAATCCACAAGTCCTTCAGTGGGGATCATGTCGTCAGACATGTGAAGGACGGTGCCGGGGCATGGACCACCAAAAATGTCCCCATTCCAACTGCAGTAAAGGACTACAACAAGAGCATGGGAGGTGTGGACCTGTCGGACACGCTAATAGGCTACTACAATGTTCTCCACAAGACAATGAAATGGTACAAGACCTTCTTCTATCATTTCATCGACATTGCTGTGGTGAATGCATTCATCCTACACAAGGAAATGGCTAAGAGCTGTGGAAAGCCCTTCCTCTCACAGAAAGCCTTCAGAGAGCAGCTCATCAAGGAGCTTGCTGGCTACAGCACCACTGCACCAAGCCCTGTCCCTTCTGCTCCTGCCACAAGTGTTCATCTGCCCAAATATATTTGTGCAGGCATGGATGTGCCTAAGGGCCAAAAGGGCACAGCATGGAGGCGTTGCTGTGTTGTTTGCAAGATGAAGTCTCCCATCACATGCAGCACATGCTCAGTGACCCTCTGCTTTACATCAGAGAGAGACTGCTATGGCATCTGGCATCAGCAGCAGAATATTGTCTAGAGTTTTGGCAATGTTGGTGGGGTTATATGGCAAAGTGGGTGGGGGCTAGGGTCAGTATGTTATATCTGGAGTACTTTTCCTGTCTTATCCGGTGTCTTGTGTGAATTTAAGTCTGCTCTCTTTCTCTCCTTCTTTCTCTCGGTGGACTTGAACCCCGGGACCATACTTCAGGACTACCTGACATGATGACTCCTTGCTGTCCCCAGTCCACCTGGCCTTGCCGCTGTTCCAGTTTCAACTGTTCTGCCTGCGGCTATGGAACCCTAAACTGTTAAATTTTACTCTTGAGGTGCTGTCCTGTTGCACCCTCTACAATCACTGTGATCTCCACCCGGCACAGCCAGAAGAGGACTGGCCACCCCTCATAGCCTGGTTCCTCTAGGTTTCTTCCTAGGGAGTTTTTCCTAGCCACCGTGCTTCTACACCTGCATAGCTTGCTGTTTGGGGTTTTAGGCTGGGGCTATATAAATAGATTTGATAGAGGACTGAGGGTCCTCCAAATATTGAAAGTGTGTAAATAGTTACCCATGTTACTTTGTAAATGTATATATAAATATATATATAAATATATATATATATATATTTCTTTTCAAATAGTTTTTTTTTCTTTCTTTTTTTTAAATACATTTTTCTCAATTTTTGTGGGGGGGTGTGTTAGAATACCATTTTGGTATTTTGTATATAGTTATTTGTTTCAAAATGTATACCTTCACCAATTTGGCCACTTGGGTACATTTGGGCTACTTGTGTGGGACACCTGGGTGACTTCATGATAAATGTTATGTAGCACACTCATTTTGGAAGTTATCATTCTGAAACTTGCACAAGTACCGTAATTTCCGGACTTTAACATGATTTTGACATGAAATGTGAAAAATGCTAACTATCCAAAAACATCTACTGAGCTGCGAGTTCATATTTTAATAGGAGGGGAAAAGGACAGGTGCTCGCGTGCTGGTTGAGCCCTATCTGTCTGACTCCATTTTGTTGCTCCCTGCCTACAGGCAGAAACTAAAACAAGAAGCTCCCGCGCTCAGGTCTGTTCAACGCTGGTCCGACCAATCTGATTCCACGCTTCAAGACTGCTTCGATCACGTGGACTGGGATATGTTCCGCATTGCTTCCAACAACAACATTGACGATTATGCTGATTCGGTGAGCGAGTTCATTAGAAAGTCCATTGACAATGTCGTTCCCATAGCAACGATTAAAACATTCCCAAACCAGAAACCGTGGATTGATGGCAGCATTCGCGTGAAACTGAAAGCACGAACCACTGCTTTTAACCAGGGCAAGGTGACCGGAAACATGACCGAATACAAACAGTGTAGCTATTCCCTCCGCAAGGCAATCAAACAAGCTAAGCGTCAGTATAGAGACAAAGTAGAGTCACAATTCAACGGCTCAGACACAAGAGGTATGTGGCAGGGTCTACAGTGAATCACAGATTACAAAAAGAAAACCAGCCCAGTCACGGACCAGGATGACTTCCTCCCAGACAGACTAAATGACTTTTTTGCCCACTTTGAGGACAATACAGTGCCACTGACACGGTCCGCAACCAAAACCTGCGGGCTCTCCTTCACTGCAGCCGACTTGAGTAAAACATTTAAATGTGTTAACCCTCGCAAGGCTGCAGGCCCAGACGGCATCCCGTGCCGCGTCCTCAGAGCATGCGCAGACCAGCTGGCTGGTGTGTTTACAGACATATTCAACCAATCCTTATCCCAGTCTACTGTTCCCACATGCTTCAAGAGGGTTACCATTGTCCCTGTTCCCAAGAAAGCTAAGGTAACTGAGCTAAACGACTAGCACTCACTTCCGTCATCATGAAGTGCTTTGAGAGACTAGTCAAGGACCATATCACCTCCACCCTACCTGACACCCTAGACCCACTCCAATTTGCTTACTGCCCAAATAGGTCCACAGACGACGCAATCTCAACCACACTGCACACTGTCCTAACCCATCTGGACAAGAGAATACCTATGTGAGAATGCTGTTCATCGACTACAGCTCAGCATTTAACGCCATTGTACCCTCCAAACTCGTCCTCAACCCTGGGTCTCGACCCCGTCCTGTGCAACTGGGTACTGTACTTCCTGACGGGCCGCCCCCAGGTGGTGAGGGTAGGTAACAACATCTTCACCCCACTGATCCTCAACACTGGGGCCCCACAAGGGTGCTTTCTGAGCCCTCTCCTGTACTCAAATCAAATCAAATTTTACTTGTCACATACACATGGTTAGCAGATGTTAATGCGAGTGTAGCGAAATGCTTGTGCTTCTAGTTCCGACAATGCAGTAATAACCCACTGTTCACCCACGACTGCGTGGCCATGCACGCCTCCAACTCAATCATCAAGTTTGCGGACAAAACTACAGATTACCAACAACGACGAGACGGCCTACAGGGAGGAGGTGAGGGCCCCTCGGAGTGTGGTGTCAGGAAAATAACCTCACACTCAACGTCAACAAAACAAAGGAGATGATTGTGGACTTCAGGAAACAGCAGAGGGAGCGCCCCCCTATCCACATCGATGGGACAGTAGTGGAGAGGGTAGTAAATTAAGTTCCTCGGCGTACACATCACGGACAAACTGAATTGGTCCACCCACACAGACAGCATCGTGAAGAAGGCGCAGCAGTGCCTCTTCAACCTCAGGAGGCGGAAGAAATTTGTCTTGTCACCAAAAGCACTCACAAACTTCTACAGATGCATAATCGAGAGCATCCTGTTGGGCTGTATCACCGCCTGGTACGGCAACTGCTCTGCCCACAACCGTAAGGCTCTCCAGAGGGTAGTGAGGTCTGCACAACGCATCACCGGGGGCAAACTACATGCCCTCCAGGACACCTACACCACCCGATGTCACAGGAAGGCCATAAAGATCATCAAGGACAACAACCACCCGAGCCACTGCCTGTTCACACAGCCACTGCCTGTTTAGATTAACTGTCTTCAAAGTAATGACTCGGGACGTCGGGTTTGATATGAAAGCTTCTTTTAGTAATAATACTTGTTCACGTTGCATTTAACCACTTTAGATTCTACGTTATCTCTCTCATTCCTGTCGCAAGGCATTCTGGAACTTGCAGTCAAAAGCGTAATTCAATACTAACCAATACATATACATATGTAAATACCTGTAAATAAATATCTTTAGATACAGCTCAATGTGTGACAAGAGATGAAAAGAATCTGCCCACTCCATCAAGCAATGGGGACAACAACACAGGGCATTCACGGGACCTCATGGAACCATGGACCGCACCTGTGGAAACTGGACAACAGGGAGAAGCAGAGGAGATACCTATCATAGACTTCTCCCAGCTGACGCTTGATATACCACCTACGCCACCCCCAGTGGTAGAAACAACCAGCTGGTATGATTGAGTGGAATCAGCCAACAGTAACACGGAAGCAGCAATGTGAGAGTCAGTAGTGCATGACAATAAAGGGTAATAATAGGAAGCTTCTGTTTAACACACAGGCCTAAGATTACGTAGGTCTACAGCACCAGTGGGAACTTCCCCTGTAAAAAGATATGTAAAGAGAACAGAGATCATAAGACAGCATGATCCTCACTAACATATGAAACAGACTTCATATGGAGAATAATCACAGGTAAATTTACTATTGCACTATACGCTTTTTGATAGAGTAAAACAATATTTTGAGAACCGGATAATTGTGCTTAAGTACTTATTGGGTCATACTCTGAAGAAGCTGGTTGAATCTTGTGAACCTGACTGAGTCTCCGAAAAACAGAGGTCTAACCACCTCTTGATCACATAGACAAAGCGGGCGTTCGCATTTTTGACACCAGATACCAGAGGTGATTAGCAATTCAAGGAAAAATAGCCAAGTACCAGTTACAATATATTGAGTCCATACACAGAGTTGGAAGTGTATAGAGATACTGGAATTCGGAATCTAGCGTCATAGCTACGAGAATACCGATTACGGGAAAGTGACCAAGGGGCTGAGCATTTAAGGTAATTTAACTATTTTTGCTATTTAGTCAATATTGTTAGAAGTGTTAACGCATTTAAAGTTTTGCAATATTATCTGGCATAGCTTAAAGCATTAAGGATTGATTGAGCATTATTGTTGTATTGAGAAACTGTATAACCATTGAATTGTAATGATGTGTATAAGACAAAAAACAGTGACTTAATAAAAACTTGAAACTTTGACAACTAGGCCAGATTAACGATCTGGAGAGCAAACGCCTTTGACACTCTCACTGAACAGAAAGTGACCCTGGTTATAGGTTAAAGTGATTGCACTAAAGAATATTTCATTGTGTGGACAATAATATATTTTTAAGAAAGTCAAAACATATACCAATACTAGTTTCCGAGTGACTACTAGCTGACGAGCATAATAACTACTAAGAGTTGTTATTAGGTATTGATATATACATAGGTAAAGATAACTTGAGGGTAAGGAAATATAGGAGGAATCAATAACGCTTAAGAATATTTAAATAGGAGTATATATATCCAAGGCCTCATACTAGACCGGAAAATAAGGGAGTGACAACGTGAACGAAGGAACAAACCCAACTCACGCAAAGGGCCATTACGAATAAATAGAAGGGTTGGTAGGGCCGCACGGCAAGGCCCTTGTTACACCGAAGTAACTAAAGTCCCAAAGTACTCTGCCCAGCCAGAGGACGGGGTAGAGGCTTTTGCTGCAGGCATTGGGCAAAAGTCAGCACCGTGACAAATGAATTAACTTAATCTTGATACTAGCCATCCCGGGATCCGGGATCCATCCCGGAATCCGGGATCGTAAATACAGCCTCGAGCCCATTACCATAACGCAACGTCAACTATTCATGAAAATCGCAAATGAAATGAAATAAATATGCTAGCTCTCAAGCTTAGCCTTTTGTTAACAACACTGTCATCTCAGATTTTCCAAATATGCTTTTCAACCATAGCAAAACAAGCATTTGTGTAAGAGTACTGATAGCTAGTGTAGCATTTAGCGTAGCATTCAGCGGGCAACATTTTCACAAAAACAAGAAAAGCATTCAAGTAAAATCATTTACCTTTGAAGAACTTCGGATGTTTTCAATGAGGAGACTCTCAGTTAGATAGCAAATGTTCAGTTTTTCCAAAAAGATTCTTTGTGTAGGACAAATCGCTCCGTTTTGTTCATCACGTTTGGCTACCAAAAAAAAAAAAACGAAAATTCAGTCATCAAAATGCAAAACTTTTTTCCAAATTAACTCCATAATATCGACTGAAACATGGCAAACGTTGTTTAGAATCAATCCTCAAGGTGTTTTTCACATATCTCTTCGATGATATATCGTTCGTGGAAGTCTGCTTTCTCCTCTGAATCACATGGAAGAATGCTTGCAGCTGAAGATTACGCACCAATTTCGACAAAGGACACCGGGCGGACACCTGGTAAATGTAGTCTCTTATGGCCAATCTTCCAATGATATGCCTACAAATACGTCACAATGCTGCAGACACCTTGGGGAAACGGCAGAAAGTGTAGGCTCGTTCCTGGCGCATTCACAGCCATATAAGGAGACAATGGAAAACAGCGCCTCGAAAATTTTGCTCATTTCCTGTTTGAAGTTTCATCTTGGTTTCGCCTGTTGCATCAGTTCTGTGGCACTCACAGATAATATCTTTGCAGTTTTGGAAACGTCAGAGTGTTTTCTTTCCAAAGCAGTCAATTATATGCATAGTCAAGCATCTTTTCATGACAAAATATCTTGTTTAAAACGGGAACGTTTTTTCAGCCAAAAATGAAATACTGCCCCTAGAGTCTCAACATTAACTTTGTTACACATTAAAGTTACAACAGCTATCATCCAGAAGGTGAGGTCAGTACAGGTGCATCAAAGCAGGGACTGAGAGACTGAAAAACAGCTTCTATCTCAAGGCCATCAGACTATTAAACAGCCACCACTAACATTGAGTGGCTGCTGCCAACACACTGACTCAACTCCAGCCACTTTAATAATGGGAATGGATGGGGATTGATGTAAAATATATCACTCGCCACTTTAAACAATGCTACTTAATATAATGTTTACATACCCTACATTACTCATCTCATATGTATATGTATATACTGTACTCTATATCATCTACTGCATCTTTATGTAATTCATGTATCACTAGCCACTTTAAACTATGCCACTTTGTTTACATACCCTACATTACTCATCTCATATGTATATACTGTACTCGATACCATCTACTGTATCTTGCCTATGCCGTTCTGTACCATCACTCATTCATATATCTTTATGTACATATTCTTTATCCCTTTACACTTGTGTGTATAAGGTAGTAGTTTTGGAATTGTCAGGTTAAATTACTCGTTGGTTATTACTGCATTGTCGGAACTAGAGGCACAAGCATTTCGCTACACTCGCATTAATATCTGCTAACCATGTCTATGTGACAAATAAATTTGATTTGATTTTACCATGCAGAGGTTCGCCAGGTCAGGTTCCTCAGGGGATTATGTGGCTGTGGTGAAGAGATCCCATTACCGGTAACCAACTGAGTTCAATGTTCTCCACATACTCACCAAACTTTGTAGGATGCCTCCAACAACCCATTAGTACTTAGTACAGATCTGTAGCTACAGTACACAGTGCTAGCTATCCCATTATGACTTCTGTAATGCACATCGATACAGAGAAGAGGGTCGTAGACTGGATTAATGTGTTCCAATGGTAAAATGTGAAAAACAGTGAGTTAACATATATAATATTGTATTTTTGTTCTGAGGGAGCCAGCAATAAAACAATGGCATTGAAACCGTAATACCAATAGGATTTCAGAAGACTAGAAGCAGCACGATCTCTACTACATTATCATCCACACAACTTCTGTGGAAGATTCTATTGTTTTCGCGTCATAGCTTAATAAGGGGTCTATGTTTTGACACAATGATCCCTTTAATTTAACATCAATTTTTTTTGCTTCTTCTCTTTTTAAAGAACGAAAAAGCCTGCTTTAGTCACAATGAAAAAACCTGCTTCAGTCCAACGAAAAAAACCTGCTTCAGTCCAATGAAAAAAAACAGCTTTAGTCCCATTTAGTCCCATGGGGTTTACAGATGATTTTATTATATTTTTGACTAATTTAGCAGACACTCTTATCATTTATTGCTGAAGCAGACAAATCATTGAATGAGATTGCAATTTTTATTTCCTTGTTTCATATACCCAATCCACATTCACATTTACATTTTCAGATTAGACATCTACATATTAGTTGGAAACTTCCATATAAATCATGTTATTTCCATTTCTGGCCAACTTGACCATACAGAAAAAAACATTTAAAATTCAGTACATTCAAGAAACGAGAGTCTTTAAACAGGAAATCGATGAGTAAAATGAAACCGAAAAAGAGCCCTCTTACTTGACATCTTTGCAACCTTCTCTGTGTATTTATTAACCCTCAGTTTTAATCAACAAATGTGAAATGTAACACCCTGGCAGTAGTTTTCCCTTTTTATTCAGGTTCTTAGGTCTTGATGCACTTTGCCAAAGATAAAAAGCTAAACGACAATCATTTTTGTTGTCTTCCTACACTATTAACATTCTGCACCTTCAACTGTGCTGATTTTCACAACACTGATAGCATCTGCATCAGTATTTCTGGTCGCATTGTCAGGGTTGCTGCTAATATTTTTTTCAGTGGTGTGGTTGCTCTAAGAGCCCTGCCTGTCACCTCGACACACAAAGACCTTCCTCCATATCCTCAGGTATGCTTTCTGGATCTTGCGGATCCTGAAGGCATAAATGATCGGGTTGACAGCTGAATTGCCATGGGAGAGGAGGATGCCCACGTAGAAGGCCTGTTGGGGTATGTCTGATGGGTTACCAAAGTAGGCAACACAGTTCATGATGTCCAGAGGGAGCCAGCAAAAGGCGAAGAGCACCAGGACCAGAGTCAGGGATCGGGCCAGGCTCCTCTCCTTCCTGAAGTAGGTGTGGGACTGGGTACTGCTCCCCACCTTCTCTCTCATGTTCCTCTGGATGTTACCGAAGATGTAGCAGTATAGGACAGCCATGACAAGCAACGGAGTGAGGGTGCAGAGGAGGAATGCAAAGTAAACCAGGTATGACATGGGAATCACAGCCAGGAAATGGCAGATGATGGTGGTTGAGTTCCCTGAGTGAGACAATGTGTCATGGTTGTACCACCCAAACATGGGTGGGAAGCTCAACATGAAGGCAACAAACCAACATATTGCCACCACCACCCAAGATCTCCTCTCTGTTACTGTCCTCTTGTACCTGTTGAAGCAGAGAATCTGTTCATCTGACATGACAACCATTTTTTAAAGCTGTGTGTATGTACTGTATATGCATGCACGCTCACCTGAGAGGGATGAAGACGCGTAGGAATCTGTCCACAGAGATGGCTAGCAGAGACATGACCGAAGACATTGTCAACATGATGACCACACAGCTTATGAAGAGACATAGATTGAATGAGGTGCACACCCGTCCATCCACCAGCACAGCCAGCGGCACAGCCACAGAACCTACAAGGAAGTCAGCTGCAGCCAGAGAGACCAAAAAACAGAAGGTGGGTTGCCGGAGGTTGCTGCTCGACCACACTGCCCAGATCACCAGGACATTTCCCAGACAGCAGGCAACAGCGATCAGCACCTCCAGCACTGTGTAGAAAACGTCTCCTCCAGGCATCCTGTTAACCGTCCAATGGAAGTTTAATATGGGCAATTACTGTACTTAACAATAAGTGTGCTCTGTTCTATACCTCTGGAGATTTGCCAGCACGTTTCTTGTTCCTTTAGGCTTGAGGATGTTCACTTGGTCATTGAAAAGGTTTATTGAAATGTCACAGCCCCCACATGCCTGCTATAGGTTGGTGATAAGTGTTGTTGTGGTTTCTCACTTCTCCTACACTGCTAGTAGGAGGAGACTGTGTATTAAAGAGTTTCAATATTCCATAAATAGACTTGTTGTAAATCTGAAAAAACTACAATGCAACCACAGCTAAACCATTTCTGTTCCTCTCAGATGAAGCCTTATCTTACATAAACATTTGGTAATACGAGGCAAGGTGTTTCCATCTTCAAATCTGAGAGATGGTACAGGACTTTTTTTTATGTTGGCTGCAGAAATATGTTCAGATGTGGTCGTGTGGTACACATTTCCTGTAGCTTTAGAGGAAGGATGCTCAAAAATACACTTGCTTCTGTGAATGGTATACATGTCACAATGTGGAACGTGACAGGTGTTATGTCTGGGATAAGTAGGCACAGTAAAGGCAGAGGCAGACAACTAAAAGGTCAGTTTCAACATGTATTTTAAGGCATGGTTTTCAATCATCATCGTTTCAGTAATCAAGTTCAATCCCCATTTTTAACACTGTCCCACAATTCATTTCAAAAGTTTCACTTCCGTAATATTTTATTTTAGCTTTTAACTTAGAAAACCATGCTACTTCAAAATCCCGCCTGGTCTCATAGACTAGACGTAACATAGTAAATGTAAATCCGGGACACTCAAATTACTATGATATATTATGTTTGGTATGGTTACATAAGACAGAGGGTTACTTAAGGCTAAAACTAAATGAGGGTGGCTGGTCGGGTTGTGCGTATAACCCAAACGTCTAGCAAGCCAAAAGTTGCTTGTTTGAATCTCATCACAGACAACTTTAGCATTTTAACTAACCCTTCCCCTAACCCTAACCCTTTAATCTAACTCTTAACCTTAACCAGTGGCGACCCGTCATTCAGGGCAGGTTTTGCCTCTATTTTTTTTCCTGTTTTGCATGATATTTTGGTTTTAATATGTGTCACATATCTGTTTTCAAACAATGTAAAAAACATATTTGACTTAATTAATTAAGCTGCATATAAACCTGGTCTCTTTTTTGCTTTCTTTTGTAAGGCAGCTCCAAAATGTAGGTGTTTCAGTCTAGCTGTGCTTTCTATGGTTGTGGGGCAGCCAGCAGATAATACGGAGCTTAGGGGTTAGTAATGTTCTCTGGTTGTTCCGTGATTGGCTCAGTGTTCTGTCACTCATGGGGACACTACGTCACCACAAAAATGACAGGTAGAGCTCGAAAATTCAAGCCCCTGGGTGCAGCCATAGATTTACATTAGAAGTGCCCATCCAAGAAGCCTCAAGGTTATTGGCCACAGATAAAATGACATCAAATCACATTATATCAACTGCAGCTTTGATTGGACAGATCATGTCAACATCATACTTTCAAAATCTTAGCTAGCAATCAGTCATCATCATGAATCAAGTCGACAATCTACTGGCAAATCCTTTTCAACCCTTGTCATATGGAGAGAAATTATAGATAAAATTTATCGGTGCTCTTCGGCCATTGGACATAGACATTACACAACAAGTTGGATATCGCAAATTCAACAATGAGTGGTTTGGAAGGAATCAGTGGCTAACTGCAAGTTTTACAAAGCAATCACTAGCCTGCTGGTCAGTGGAGTGGGTGTGTGGTCCAAGTCTGGGTTTAAGGGTCTCTTTTTAAGCTTAAAAGGAGAAACATTCACTCGCAACCCACCATGGGACAGAAAAGGTTGAATACATTGGCCATGATATCAATCCAGCATGACTTCAGTGAGTTCAAGACAACTGGCAACTCGGGATAAAACTAGCTCAGACTGGGAAAATACATTTTGAATGGTCATCCAACTTGGAATACCAAGTTGGGAATTCTGGCCTCTTTCTAGACCTGAAGATCACTGACGTCATGAATCGAGCTTGTTTTTTTCCTTGTTCCCAGTTGTCATGAAAGCATCATAAATCCAGAGAATGCCAGACTTTGATGACAAAGTTTGATGACAAAATGTTCTCAGAAGAGCTGTTGCGCCACCTTACTGTTCAAGTGAGCACAGTACAACAAGGTGAGTCCAAAAATGTATTTTATGCTGCTGCATAAATTCTGTAATATAACAGGGAGATAGTATTTCTTTCTTATCTACAGTATACCTAAGTCTATGTTGTGTAGTAAGCCGTTAGTAGCCCATGTGCCTTCATAACTTAGCCTACTGTTCTGACTTGGTGGTGCACATGTAGCCTATAGTTTTAGAGAAATGTAATTATCGAATATTGTAAGAGATTTCATTGGCTGCTTATATGCCCCCTTTATTTATCCTACGGTTCTAACTTGGTGTATAGGGAGAATACTGTAAGAACGGCCCATGTTCTGAATTCTGTCGCTGTATATTTCAAAAGTGCTGAAAAAATAGTTATATTGACAATGTCCGTCCTAGCTCACTCATCAATGTCTTAAGCGAAGTTAGTGATTGCCTCTCATGCGCTCGTTGTCGTCCCCTTATGCCATTGTTTGTAAATCTCAATTGTCAGTAGAAACCACAATTGTTTAAGCAAGTCAGCCACATCAGCTATATTTTTAAAAAGGCAGTATATGAGGCTGAATGAACTGTTTTGCTGTCAGACTGCCAGACTGCTTCGCTGATAGCCAGGTGTAGAGGTGGAAAGGATTCACTCCATGGTGCTGAAAAGAAAGCTATTGGGACAGCTTTATGTAGACCCTAACAGTTTGTGGGTAACATTTCTCACCGTTATAGTGCAATTAATGTATTGTCTAGTGTTGTGTTGTGTAGTGGTTTTGCTGGTATGCATTAAACAAAAAAAATGGGGGGTTTGCCCCACCAAGATTTACATGCTAAAATTGCCACTGACCTTAACCCCTAAACCTAACCCCTAGCCAAACAAAACAGGGGACATAGGAAGTGGCATGTGTCCATTTTCTCTAAATCTCCATGGTAACAGTTCTGTATATAATGACAAGGTGCTCGAGTCTCCACCCTAACAATTGGAGTCTTTGTCCTAAAGCCAGGAAGGCAGGCTACAAAATAAGCCCATAGAAACGCATTGGGCTTATTTTGGACAGATAAAAGCTCTCGCTTCGCCCTCTTCCTCTCTGGTTGTGACTTAAACAAATCTCCATCAGCCATGTAGGCTCACCAAAGCCATCATATGCTCGGGCAAACTTGGGCTCCACCATAATTCCGGATTGCATTCGCTTCCTGTGGGCGGCCAGCATAACCGCGAGAAGGAAAAACCTTCCGACTTCAACTGTATATATTTGTTTTATTAAAAACGTTTATTCCGAATTTTCAGGGATGCTGCAGGTGCATACACATTAGGAAAATACATTTAAACTCAGTTTTTCACAATTCCTGACATTTAATCCTGGTAAAAATTCCCTGTCTTAGGTAAATTAGGATCACCACTTTATTTTAAGAATGTGAAATGTCAGAATAATAGTAGAGAGAATGATTTATTTCAGTTTTTATTTATTTCATCACATTCCCAGTGGATCAGACGTTTACATACACCCAATTAGTATTTGGTAGCATTGCCTTTAAATTGTTTAACTTGGGTAAAACATGATGGGTAGCCTTCCACAAGCTTCCCACAACAAGTTGGGTGAATTTTGTCCCATTCCTCCTTACAAAGCTGGTGTAAATGAGGTTTGTAGGCCTCCTTGCTCGCACACACTTTTTCAGTCCTGCCCACACATTTGTTGCTTTAATTTATCCACTTAATTTTCCATCCTCATAAGACCATCTTTTTTGTGAAGTGCACCAGTCCCTCTTGCAGCAAAGCGCCCCCACAACATGATGCTGCCACCCCCGTGCTTCACGGTTGGGATGGTGTTATTTGGCTTGCAAGCCTCCCCCTTTTTCCTACAAACATAGTTTACATACACTAATTGGGAGTCTTTAAACAATGGTCATTATGGCCAAACAGTTCTATTTTTGTTTCATCAGACCAGAGGATATTTCTCCATAAAGTACAATCTTTGTCCCCATGTGCAGTTGCAAACCATAGTCTGGCTTTTTTATGGCAGTTTTAGAGCAGTGGCTCCTTTTTTATTTTTCCATTACTTTATCAGGTAAGTTGACTGAGAACACATTCTCATTTGCAGCAACAACCTGGGGTATAGTTACAGGGGATGAATGAGCCAATTGTAAACTGGGGATTATTAGGTGACCATGATGGTTTGAGGGCCAGATTGGGAATTCAGCCAGGGCACCAGGGTTAACACCCCTACTCCTACAATAAGTGCCATGGGATCTTTAATGACCTCAGAGAGTCAGGAAACCTGTTTAACATCGCAGCCGAAAGACAGCACCCTACACAGGGCAGTGTCCCCAATCACTGCCCTGGGGAATTGGGATATTTTTTTTAGACCAGAGGAAAGAGTGCCTCCTACTGGGCCTCCAACACCACTTCCAGCAGGTATCTGGTCTCCCATCCAGGAACTGACCAGGAACAACGCTGCTTAGCTTCAGAAGCAAGCCAGCAGTGGTATGCAGTGTGTTATGCTGTTGGCCATTCCTTGATGAGAGGCCTTTCAGGTTATGTCGATATAGGACTCGTTTTACTGTGGATATATATACTTTTGTACCTGTTTCCTCCAGCATCTTCGCAAGGTCCTTTGCTGTTGTTCTGGGATTGATTTGCACTTTTCCCACCAAAGTACATTAATCTCAAGGAGACAGTTCGCATCTCCTTCCTGAGCGGTATGACGGCTGCGTAGTCCCATGGTGTTTATACTAGCGAACTATTGTTTGTACAGATGAACGAGGTACCTTCAGGCGTTTGGAAATTGCTCCCAAGGATGAACCAGACTTATGGAGGTCTACATTTTTTTTCATACATCCACAGGTACACCTCCAATTGACTCAAATGATGTCAATTAGCCCATCAAAAGCTTCTAAAGCCATGACATCATTTTCTGGAATTTTCCAAGTGGTTTAAAGGCACAGTCAACTTAGTGTATGTAAACTTCTGATCCACTTGAATTGTGAAACAGTGAATTGTAAGTGAAATAATCTGTCTGTAAACAATTGTTGGAAAAATTATTTGTGTCATGCACAAAGTAGATGTCCTAACCAACTTGCCAAAACTATAGTTTGTTAACAAGAAATTTGTGAAGTGGTTGAAAATCAAGTTTTAATGACTCCAACCTAAGTGTATGTAAACTTCCAATTCAACTGTATATGTATAGAAATAAAGGATACACAAAGATGCCATTTGTTTTAATAAAAATTACAGAAAAGTATTACATTTTAGATTTGTTTATATTTACATGATTTCATTAGAATATTTAAAAATAGATTATTTTAGGATGCACGACAATTTAAAATGTGGTTCATTTAAATATTTGTCAATGTGCATATTGTTTAATCCTTTTGCATTTGTTGAAAAGGAAACGGAAGATAAGCATGAAGTTGCAGGGGGTTGTAACTTTTTCAGTGAGCAAATGTACATACTCGACAGTCTGGTCCAAGAAACATTGCTGTAAAATCCTCAGGATTATAGTTCAGTGGATTACAGTAGAATATTACACTTTCATCAGAATGGCTGACAGGATGTCTGGAGGAGAGGTGGCCTACACAGTGCTGGAGGTGCTGATCGCTGTTGCCTGCTGTCTGGGCAATGTGCTAGTGATCTGGGCAGTGTGGTTGAGCAGCTCTCTACGGCAGCCCACATTCTGCTTTTTGGTTTCTCTGGCTGTGGCAGACTTCCTTGTAGGTGCTGTGGCTGTGCCAGCGGCTATACTGGTAGATGGAAGAGTGCAGATCTCATTCAATGTCTGTCTCTTCATAAGCTGTGTGGAAATTTTGTTGACATTGGCCTCTGTACTGTTTCTACTAGCCATCTCCGTGGACCGATATCTACGAGTTTTCATCCCTCTCAGGTGAGCTGTCTTCTGACCTAAATACTGTAAATAGTCTGTAATTATTGGGACATTGAAGCATTTTTTCTTCTTTTGTTTGAAATCAAACAATGACGTCAACGTGCAGACTGTCAGCATTCATTTGAGGGTATTTTCATGAACCGTCTAGAAATTACATCCCTTTTGTACATAGTCCCCATTTTAGGGAACTAAAAGTATTGGGACACATTCACTTATTTGTGTAATAAAGTAGTACAAATTTGTTGGATGCATTTGCTGTTTGTTTTGGTTGTGTTTCAGATTATTTTGTGCCCAATAGAAATGAATGGTAGATAATGTATTGTGTCATTTTCAAGTTACTTTTATTGTAAATAAGAATAGAATATGTTTCTAAGTACTTCTACATTAATGTGGACACTACCATGATTACAATAATCCTGAATAAATCGTGAATAATGTTGAGTGAGAAAGTTAGACGCACAAATATCATACACCCAGGGTATTCTAACCTCTCACACAGTTGCAATTTTAGCATGTAAATCTTGGTGGGGAATTTTTTAAATATAAGTGGGATGCATGCCCACAAAGCCACTACACAACACAACACTAAACAACAAATGAAATGCATGATAACAATGACAAACGGTGCCCACAAACTGTTAAGGCCTACGTAAAGCTGTCCCAACAGCAGAGTCCCAATATCTTATCACTGCTTCACCTGGCTATCAGCGGAGCCTTGTCTGGCTTGTGAAACAGTTAATTCGGCCTCATTTTACTGTCTTAAAAAAAACATAGCTGATATGGTTGACAAATGTGGTTTCTAATGACTATTGAGATGTACAAATTATCGCATAAGGGGACAACAAGAGGATAAGCGGCAATCCATAATTTCAATTAATGCTCTGTAACATTCTCGCTCATCATTATTCACAATTCATTCAGGATGATCTGTGATCATGGTTGCATTCACATTAACATATAACTGTTTAGAAACATATTCTATTCTTAATTACAATGAAAGTAACTCCAAAAAGACACAATACATTGTAAGGGAATTTTAATGTTTGTGCCTTTCTGATAATTAATTTCTGTGTTCTATTCATGTACTGTTCTGTGTTCATGCAAGTGACTGATAAAAAAAATGTATTTCACCTTTATTTAAACAGGTAGGCTAGTTGAGTACAAGTTCTCATTTACAACTACGACCTGGTCAAGATAAAGCATAGCAATTTGATGCCTACAACAACACAGAGTTACACATGGAATAAACAAAACATAGTCAATAACACAGTAGAACAAAAGAAAACAAAAAGTCTATATACAGTGAGTGCAAATGAGGTAAGATAACGGAGTTAAGGCAATAAATAGGCCATGGTGGTGAAGTAATTACAATATTGCAATTAAAACACTGGA
Source organism: Oncorhynchus tshawytscha (assembly GCF_018296145.1). NCBI lineage: Eukaryota > Metazoa > Chordata > Actinopteri > Salmoniformes > Salmonidae > Oncorhynchus > Oncorhynchus tshawytscha. The sequence continues at coordinate 13,841,310 of NC_056430.1, read as the reverse complement.
ATGGTAGATGTGCAGAAGATGAATGTGCAAGTAGAGATACTGGGGTGCAAAGGAACAAGATAAATAAATAAATACAGTATGGGGATGAGGTAGTTGGATGGGCTATTTACAGATGGGCTCTGTACAGGTGCAGTGATCTGTGAGCTGCTCTGACAGCTGGTGCTTAAAGCTAGTGAGGGAGATATGTGTCTCCAGCTTCAGTGATTTTTGCAGTTCGTTCCAGTCATTGGCAGCAGAGAACTGGAAGGAAAGGCAGCCAAAAGAGGAATTGACTAGTTGACTAGTGACTAGTGAGATATACCTGCTGGAGTGCGTGCTACGGGTGGGTGCTGCCATTAAGAATGTGGTGATTGACAGAGTCGAAAGCCTTGGCTGCACAGTAATGTCTCTTATCGATGGTGGTTATGATGTTGTTTAGGACCTTGAGCGTGGCTGAGGTGCACCCATGACCAGCTCTGAAACCAGATTGCATAGCGGAGATTCGAAATGGTCGGTAATCTGCTTGTTAACTTGGCTTTCGAAGACCTTAGAAAGACAGGGTAGGATAGATATAGGTCTGTAGCAGTTTGGGTCTAGAGTGTCTCCCCCTTTGAAGAGGGGGATGACTGACCGCGGCAGCTTTCCAATCTTTTGGAATCTCAGACGATACGAAAGAGAGGTTGAACAGGCTAGTAATTGGGGTTGCAACAATTTTGGCAGATCATTTTAGAAAGAGAGGGTCCAGATTGTTTAGCCCGGCTGATTTGTAGGGGTCCAGATTTTGCAGCTCTTTCAGAACATCAGCTATCTGGATTTGTGTAAAGGAGAATTGGTGGGGGCTTTGACGGGTTGCTGTGGAGGGTGCTGGGCAGTTGACCGGGGTAGGGATAGCCTGGTGGAAAGCATGGCCAGCCATAGAGAAATGCTTATTGAAATTCTCAATTATAGTGGATTTATGGTGGATTTATTCTCCATGGACTTTACAGTGTCCCAGAACTTTTTTGAGTTAGTACCTCAGGATGCAAATTTCTGTTTGAAAAAGCTAGCATTAGCTTTCCTAACTGCCTGTGTATATTTTTTTCCTAACTTCCCTGAAAAGTTGCATACCACAGGGGCTGTTCGATGCTAATTCAGAACGCCACAGGATGTTTTTGTGCTGGTCAAGGGCAGACAGGTCTGGAGTGAACCAAGGACTATATCTATTCCTAGTTCTACATTTTTTGAATGGGGCATGCTTATTTAAGATGGTGAGGAAAGCACTTTTAAAGAATTTGCCAGGCATCATCTACTGACGGGATGAGGTCAATGTCATTCCAGGATACCCCGGCCAGGTCGATTAGAGATTAGAAAGGCCTGCTCGCAGAAGTGTTTTAGGGAGCGTTTGACAGTGATGAGGGGTGGTCGTTTGGTCGCAGACCCATTACGGACGCAGGCAATGAGGCAGTGATCACTGAGATCTTGATAGAAAACAGCAGAGGTGTATTTGGAGGGCGAGTTAGTTAGGATGACATCTATGAGGGTGCCCGTGTTTACGGATTTGGAGTTGTACCTGGTAGGTTCATTAATAATTTGTGTGAGATTGAGGGCATCAAGCTTGGATTGTAGGATGGCCGGGGTGTTAAGCATGTCCCAGTTTAGGTCACCTAGTATCACGAGCTCAGAATATATATGGGGGCAATCAATTCACATATGTTATCGAGGGCACAGCTGGGGGCAGAGGGAGGTCTATAGCAAGCGGCAACAGTGAGAGACTTGTTTCTGGAAAGGTGAATTTTTATAAGTAGAAGCTCGAATCTTTACAGTAGATTGCAACACCGCCCCCTTTGGCAGTTCTATCTTGGCGAAAAATGTTATAGTTAGCGATGGAGATTTCAGGATTTTTGGTGGTTTTCCTAAGCCAGGATTCAGACACAGCTAAGACATTCGGGTTAGCAGAGTGTGCTAAAAGCAGTGAGTAAGACAAATTTAAGGAGTAGGCTTCTAATTTCATGAATCCTTATCAGTATCTGCAATTTGGCAGTTCACCCAGACCTTGTTTTGAGCACATTAAAAATATCTCAGTTTCAAGGTCTCAGCTTCGAGGTATTGGTCTGTCACATGTTAGGAACCAGTATTGGTCGGTCACATGAATGAAACAAAACTGTAATGATTAATTAATTATGCTAAATCATGCAAATATAACTTGTCTGTGTATAGCCATATATAAGACAACTGCTGGGACTGCCCAAGGAGAGCTATGGTGCATTGAGTTGGTAAAGGATGATTAATTTAAGATTGACCTCGAGTCTCCCTGTGTAAAAAATTCCACGACAACAGCATTTTCCATTAATTTCTATTGGGCACAAAATAATCTGAAATACAACCAAAACAAACAGCAAATGCATCCAATAAATGTGTAAAGTCACAAGCTTGATGCAGTCACTTCGTTCTATGAATATGGATGAAAATACTTTCAAATTAAAGCTGATAATCTGCACTTTAACCGCATAGTCATTGCCTGATTTTAAATCTCAACTTTTGGAGTATAGAGCCGAAATAAGAAAATAATATTTACTGTCCCAATAATTACGGAGTGCTCTACATTTATCACATAACGCATTCTCTCAAAGGATCTCCCCTTTGTAATCATGATTATGAAATAGGTGGGTGCGTGCGTACAAAGGAAAGCATCAAGGTTGTCAGATGATCAGATTCTCTGCTTCAACAGGTACAAGAGGACAGTAACAGAGAGGAGATCTTGGGTGGTGGTGGCAATATGTTGGTTTGTTGCCTTCATGTTGAGCTTCCCACCCATGTTTGGGTGGTACAACCATGACACCTTGTCTCACTCAGGGAACTCAACCACCATCATTTGCCGTTTCCTGGCTGTGATTCCCATGTCATACATCGTATACTTCAATTTCTTCCTCTGCACCCTCACTCCGTTGCTTATCATGGCTGTGCTATACTGCTACATCTTCTGTACGATCCGGAAGAACCTGAAGGGGAGGACGGGGAGCGGTGCCCAGTCCCACACCTACTTCAGGAAGGAGAGGAGCCTAGCCCGATCCCTGACTCTGGTCCTGGTGCTCTTCGCCTTTTGCTGGCTCCCTCTGCACTTCATGAACTGTGTTGCCTACTTTGGTAACCCATCAAACATACCCCAACAGGCCTTCTACGTGGGCATCCTCCTCTCCCATGGCAATTCAGCTGTCAACCCGATCGTGTATGCCTTCAAGATCCGCAAGATCCAGGAAGCGTACCTGAGGATATGGAGGAAGTTTGTGTGCCGAGGTGACAACCAGACCACTGAGAAGAACACCAGCAGTAACCCTAGGGTAGCCAGAAATGACTGATGGAGGGGAGTTCATCATTGTGTGTGAGGGACAGTTAGTGACATGTATAGAGTGTGTTAAGAAGTTATAGTTCCAGGGTATTATTCTCAAATACTTTGATAAGAGTCATTGTAGGGATGCAAAGCAATTTAGAATGTGGTCTATATCTCATATTTGTCTTTATGTATTGTATTATCAGTATAATATAAGCATGTGTAGATCAGGTAGAGCTAATGTCAAAGTATTTTACTTTAGCATTGCTCAACTGCGTTGGCATATCACAGCAAATTGCGTTTGTTGCAAATGAAACTGATGATGAAAATGGAAAGAGTAGTGGGTGTTTAATTTCATTGATGCATTTCCTTTGTCTGAATGCCATTTCCTCAATCCAAAAGTTTGTCGTTTCTATAATTGTTACCTTCTGTATGTATACAGTACTTTCCCAGAATTGGAAGTAAGATGTACTATCTCAATGAAGGAGTACTTATCAAATGAACTTTTTTTATGATTATGGTTATTTTCAACACAACCATGCACAACGTTCTAACACAACTTTTCCCACAAGATTATGTTTAATGTATTTTGTGGTGGTAATGTACCATCAGGTGACACAGAAAGTATACAAATAGGTCTCCATCAAATTCTTTCTTTATTAAAATATACATTTTCTGAGATGAGGAAATCCTTTCTGAAGTTAAGTTTTTATTTCAAAATGGTTTGTAAAATACATACATTACATTTGTTGTAATATACAATTGTTGCAGCTAATGATTACATTGTGTCTATTGATTCATGTATATTAACTGGCAGTACATCTCTACAGTTCCCCTGGTCTTGTCTAAGTACACTAGATGGCAGTACGCAGTGGGATATGTATTACATTATTGCAATATGGCATACAGGTATAGATGAACGCATTGTGTTCCTACCAGAGTGATACAAAGGCTGGATATACTCTATCAGACCTCCACTGACCTTCGTAACCACTGGGTATTTTTCCATTAGATCTACATACTTTCGGTTTGGTTCACATACTGTAAACTAGGTCATGTTTTAGTGTTCAAGTCATTGTTATACTAGTAGCATCGCAGCGGTAGATGTAGTTTTGTCCACGGTTGTGGTATGTCTATGCAAAACATTATAATCCACATGACATTACATACAAGAGAATGATTATTTATGTACAAGCTAAAGAGTAGAAGCCCTAAAAATAGGAATAATCTGAGGTCTTGAATTCCTTCAAAATTCAGAGTAAAAGATAGAGGCCAGTTTCATAGCTTTATTTAACCTTTATTCTTTCATAGAACCTTGAATAATCTTGACTTGTAACAGTACTACAAGACTGAAAAAACATATTCAGGGCTTGATTTAGGTCTGGAGAACCAACCCTTATAGAGTGGGGTAAAACCGTATTTAGTCAGCCACCAATTGTGCAAGTTCTCCCACTTAAAAAGATGAGGCCTGTAATTTTCATCATAGGTACACTTCAACTATGACTGACAAAATGAGAAAAAAAACCCAGAAAACCACATTGTAGGATTCTTAATGAATTTATTTGCAAATTATGGTGGAAAATAAGTATTTGGTCAATAACAAAAGTTTATCTCAATACTTTGTTATATACCCTTGGTTGGCAATGACAGAGGTCAAACATTTTCTGTAAGTCTTCACAAGGTTTTCACACACTGTTGCTGGTATTTTGACCCATTCCTCCATGCAGATCTCCTCTAGAGCAGTGATGTTTTGGGGCTGTTGCAACATGGACTTAACTCCCTCCAAAGATTTTCTATGGGGTTGAGATCTGGAGACTGGCTAGGCCACTCCAGGACATTGAAATGCTTCTTACGAAGCCACTCCTTCGTTGCCCGGGCGGTGTGTTTGGGATCATTGTCATGCTGAAAGACCCAGCCACGTTTCATCTTCAATGCCCTTGCTGATGGAAGGAGGTTTTCACTCAAAATTTCAAGATAAATGGCCCCATTCATTCTTTCCTTTACACGGATCAGTCGTCCTGGTCCCTTTGCAGAAAAACAGCCCTAAAGCATGATGTTTCCACCCCCATGCTTCACAGTAGGTATGGTGTTCTTTGGATGCAACTCAGCATTCTTTGTCCTACAAACACGACGAGTTGAGTTTTTACCAAAAAGTTATATTTTGGTTTCATCTGACCATATGACATTCTCCCAATCTTCTTCTGGATCATCCAAATGCTCTCTAGCAAACTTCAGACGGGCCTGGACATGAACTGGCTTAAGCAGGGGGACACGTCTGGCACTGCAGGATTTGAGTCCCTGGCGGCGTAGTGTGTTACTGATGGTAGGCTTTGTGACTTTGGTCCCAGCTCTCTGCAGGTCATTCACTAGGTCCCCCCGTGTGGTTCTGGGATTTTTGCTCACCGTTCTTGTGATAATTTTGACCCCACAGGGTGAGATCTTGCGTGGAGCCCCAGATCGAGGGAGATTATCAGTGGTCTTGTATGTCTTCCATTTCCTAATAATTGCTCCCACAGTTGATTTCTTCAAACCAAGCTGCTTACCTATTGCAGATTCAGTCTTCCCAGCCTGGTGCAGGTCTACAATTTTGTTTCTGGTGTCCTTTGACAGCTCTTTGGTCTTGGCCATAGTGGAGTTTGGAGTGTGACTGTTTAAGGTTGTGGACAGGTGTCTTTTATACTGATAACAAGTTCAAACAGGTGCCATTAATACAGGTAACGAGTGGAGGACAGAGGAGACTCTTAAAGAAGAAGTTACAGGTCTGTGAGAGCCAGAAATCTTGCTTGTTTGTAGGTGACCAAATACTTATTTTCCTCCATAATTTGCAAATAAATTCATAAAAAATCCTACAATGTGATTTCTGGATTTTTTTTTCTAATTTTGTCTGTCATAGTTGAAGTGTACCTATGATGAAAATTACAGGCCTCTCTCATGTTTTTAAGTGGGAGAACTTGCACAATTGGTGGCTGACTAAATACTTTTTTGCCCCACTGCAGTTTAGATTATGTCAAACTCATGCATTTTCTATTAAGTTAATTTGATATTCTTTACTTCCTGCTCTGAGTTGTGAACATATGAGCAGAGGTGTAAAGTAACTCATTACAACTACTCTCGTTACTGTAATTGAGTAGCTTTTCTGAGTACTTTTTTGTTGTTGTTGTATTTTCATTAAAGTAACAGTACTTCTACTTGAGTAATATATTTCAGAACTCTTTCCACCCCTGGTGAGTGAGGGAAAAGATAGTTTGTGAGTGAGGGAGTGAGTGGGCGAGGGAAAGAGTATGAATGGATGAGTGAGTGAATGTTAGCCGGTCCCATGGATAAGTAAGATGTAACAGAGGGGTGAATGATGGATTGAAAGGGTGAAAGAATGAGACATGTTTATGTCTGGAATATGAAGTATATTGAAGTCTGCCAACTTTATTCTTTATGCACTTTATTTTGCATTGCTTAAAGTAACAGTACTCCTACTTGAGTAGGATATTTCAGTTCTCTTTCCACCCCTGCCTACAGGGAACCTTCCGGTCGAATGTCTCTGGAGTCCTGCTGCTCCTTGGCCACTAGGTGACGCTAGCAAACTGTAATAAACACACCAGTGCTTCCTCTGTTGCTTTTCCACAGTAAGATTGCATACAATGCAGAGGAATTCAACAAGCAGTTTTCTTTGGAGTTCCTCATCGCTGCGGACGGTCATTGTGCCTCTCAAGGAAGGCAATAGACTGTATAGTTATCACCTGAATAGGATTCTATCCCTTCACAAACTATACAACCTACTACCTCACCTCGCCAGGACACACTCACCTAAGGCTGACGGATGAGGGGGGAATGTCATTCAAACACATACAGCGAGAGGCGACAACACAAACACACTCACCCTAAAGCACACTTTCACTCAAACACAATAGGGCCATATCACAATTGGCCCCAATCGCTGTGAACCAAATTAAGAATTGGCTGGTCTGACAGAGGAAATGTTGCACATCCTCATGTTGTCCTGGAACATTCAGTGAATGGATGTCATATGCTAATTGTTAACTACCCCACAGAACACAGACAGGCTGCAGGCAGGTCTCCAGGCTGGGGAGATGGATGAGACAGCCAGGGAAAAATGGTTTGGCTTCAGGGGTATTGACGATTGGTCTGTCTCCTTAGGAAAGACAGTAGATTGTATAGTTATGTCAGAGGGAGGACATATACCCCACAACTATTCAATCTACTACCTCAGTCTCAAGGACAGGTGCTCAATTTATCATCAACCCAGAGAGGAGGTAAGGACTTCTACTGGGAATCTGGGAGAGAAAGAGAAATAGAAAAAGAAAGAGAAAGAGAGAGAGAGAGAGAGAGAGAGAGAGAGAGAGAGAGAGAGAGAGCATTTGTATGTTTAGTGGTTGATCATTACTGTACATAATAAACACATACACACACCTTTGCATATTTGCATTCAAACAAATGGTCACACATAGACACACACACATTCAGACACACCACAGGACAGCAGATTTAACCAACTTGAATAATCAGGCACAAACAGAAACTTGGCACAAGTCCAGATTATTCAAATGACATCCCCCACTACAGACTGAAGAGTTAGTCTGGTAACAGTTTTATAGGGAATTACCTACAAGGAGCAATTTTTTCTATGGTTTTGGCTCTGATGTTTAAACCTGGGCCTGGTTCAACTGCTTTGCTTTGTGTGAGCTGTGGAGCTGAACCCGAGGATTCATCAGTTCATATTAAGGCAATGACAGGTGTGTGTCTGTGTCACTGTGACAGTTATAGAGAACAGCAGGCATGTGGTCTGATTGCTACGGAATCGCTAAAGGTAGCTTAGGTCAAAAGATTAACAAAATAATAACAAAAGAATGCAGTCGCTACGGAAAGTGTGTTAATTTGTGCGAGTCTAAAACGTAACTCACTGGCATTCAGAGAAGTTGGCATGTAATAAAGGAGAGCTGTGCCAGGAATTAGTGCCATTTTCTTTAGAAACTTGGCTCTTTCCAGCCCTGCAACCTTACGGTAGCTTGCTGTTTAACAGGCAGAAGTAAAAAGCTGAATTTTATTCCCCAGTTGCCTCCCTCTAGCGTGAACAAAGCTGTGTGGATAGCCTGAACAGAGCTGTGTGGATAGCCTGAACAGAGCAGTGTGGATAGCCTGAACAGAGCTGTGTGGATAGCCTGAACAGAGCTGTGTGGATAGCGTGTACAGAGCTGTGTGGATAGCATGAACAGAGCTATGCTGATAGCCTGAACAGAGCTGTGTGGATAGCCTGAACAGAGCTGTGTGGATAGCCTGAACAGAGCTGTGTGGATAGCCTGAACAGAGCTATGCTGATAGCCTGAACAGAGCTGTGTGGATAGCCTGAACAGAGCTGTGTGGATAGCCTGAACAGAGCTGTGTGGATAGCCTGAACAGAGCTGTGTGGATAGCCTGAACAGAGCTGTGTGGATAGCATGAACAGAGCTGTGTGGATAGCATGAACAGAGCTATGCTGATAGCCTGAACAGAGCTGTGTGGATAGCATGAACAGAGCTATGCTGATAGCCTGAACAGAGCTGTGTGGATAGCCTGAACAGAGCTGTGTGGATAGCATGAACAGAGCTGTGTGGATAGCATGAACAGAGCTATGCTGATAGCCTGAACAGAGCTGTGTGGATAGCGTGAAAAGAGCTGTGTGGATATTGTGTACAGAACTGTGTGGATAGCCTGCAAGCAATGCAAAGAAGGAAGGGAACAGGATGAAAACAAAATAGTAGCGCTTTGGCCATTTTAGGGAGTTGCTTGGCACTCTTAAGTGACAACATTTGTGGGGCAGAAACCTGTGAAACTCTCACACTGCTTCTTTCAATTCATTGGATTGGATCTCAGCTGGGTCTGACTGCTTTACTTGTAAAAGGTGACACTATTATGCCCATCTGAGTGGATAAGATCAATGACATTTACAACTTTGCAGCGTCCATCATTTCGAAGAGATGAAGGTGAATGAAAACTGATCAAAGTCCATTGTTTTTGTGCTTCCAGGGTATTTGATAGTGAACTATAAAGATGTTTCTATCATTTCTACCATAACAAGAGAGTCTCAAATGTCCCCCCTAAAACTATGTGGTTGTTTTTCTCAGTGTGGAAGCCATTTCTAGCTCTTTGAAAAAGAGCTCAGTGTTAGCTGTGCCAACTAGGGTTTGAAGTACCAGCTGGGCAGTGCAGCCCACGCCCCCCAGGGCCTTGCTTCGGCTGGGTGGGTTGGGCCAGCTCAGGCAGTGTTACGGTAGATGATGGTCAAACCATGAAGAGGCCCCGCCGCTTTGCATAAATTAGCATGTGAACCATAGCCTCTGAAAGGCACCAGGGCAGTTCATTAACATTCTGAATTCCTATTTGGCCTAATTAAGGCAGACAGTGATTGAAATGTTTTGGCAGGCTGCGAGGCAGTGTGTAGGAGTGCCAGGGACTGCTCTGTGGGGGAGAATGAGAAGGCAGTGGGGCAGGGATGGAGTGGAGGTCTTAATTGAGATGTTGAATTAATTAGACGCCAAATAAGAGCCTCTTCTGACTGGTCAGTGTACATAGACGAAACAGACCGAGGGGAACTGATTTCTATTGACAAAAATAAGTGATTAAAGGCTTAGGGTTGAATCCTAACTTGTGAGTCCATAACTTGTGCTTCCTAACTTGATACATGAATGTGTTATGAAGTTTACCTTAGTTTGAGGAATTTTGTTCTTCAAGTTAGAGAAAAATAATTCAATTTCCTGGCTGTGAGTATACAATTATTTAGATGTCTTAATAAGGTCAAATAAGAAATGCGTTTTGAAATGCGTTTTCAGTTGGATTTTGTTGGAGTAACTCCACATTCCTTTGTTGATGATTTTCTGGTTGTTTATGAATAATTAACAACACAGCCCGCAGACCGGAAGTTTAACAAAGGAAATAAGATAGTGGTCAATTTCAAAATGGTAAAATATCTTAAGAAAACAAGTGTAGCACATTGGCAACACTTGATCAAAGATAAGGTTGCAGTAATCATTTGTAGAGTTTTGGTAGCAAGTTTAGTACGAAGAAGCTACACAACCTTTTGCATACCATTTTTCTATATGAAACCCATCCTTCTGTTTGAAGTGCTGGTAGGCAGTAACTTCCCACTGAACAGTGCTTCATGAGGATGATGGGCCTCATAGTTCCGGGAGAGGTTTTTGTCAAGCCTGAAGACTGGATACATGACAACAGGTGATGGGATTGACGGTGAGAATCCATAATATGATTGAGTATATTTATATTTGGAAGTGTTTTATCTGTATGACCGAATTATATAAATACAGATCTGCAGGCTTGGTAGATGTCAATATCATACAAGACAGTGAGTCATATTTGTGCACATAATATATAACCTAGACAAAAAACAGGCACATTTAAACTTGGAGAAGAGTTAATACTTACAAACATTAAAAAGTTTAAATCAGCAAAAAGCTGGATCCTTATTATCAACTGTTCAAATCCCAGGCTTCTCACTCACTGACTTCATTGGACAAAAGAAAATGGCTGCCGTGGTAAGTAAGAGAGAGGAGCTGTCTTCCTGTCACCTCTCCAGTACACTTTTTCTGACAAAGACATCATCAGAAAATGCTGTTTCTGTGTTTCGCCTTATAGAAAGATGCCCGGACAGAGTGAAACAACGTCGCAATAACAAACTTGGTTCTAATGTTCCATACTGTGGATTAGCTGGATTACGAATCACTCGCGATTAGTATTTTGCCACGAGCACAATACAAAAATATCTAACATGAGTTGGCAAAGGTCCACGGGGATCGGTAAAACACTGGGCACGACCGAGAGGGAAGAGACTGGGGTAGAATCTTGTACGCTTCTCCCTTCAATATCCTGTGCCAAGAAATGGGCATTGTCTGTGTGCCAGGCTGAATCTCAATGAACCAAAAAGCAGTTGATGTAGTGGAGGGAGCATGGCGATGCTCACCACTGACAGGGGAGGGGGAGGGGAATATTGGCACCGAAGCAATGGGAGTCTGCCATGTAAAAAAACAAAGACGTGCATGTAACAATACCATAACTACTATGGCATCGAACCAGACTTACACTGTCGCAGCATCAGCTAGATCCTGTGCTCAAGTTTTCAATTCTGAGAAATGTCCAGAGAGAGGGGTAGAGCTAATGCAGTAAAAGACTGATCCTGTCTGTGTGCTCCATCCGCTGAGACTATCTGTAACACATCCTGTTGATTTTCCCTCTCTCTCTCCATTTGCCAGGAATTTACAATGATCTTCTGCCTAATTAATGTAAACAGTTTTTTCCGCTTTACAATTAGAAACACTTTGTTCGCCTGCCACTTCAGTATGGTAATGATTGAAAAAGAAGTGGCTATTATCACGTTGAGTTCGCCCGTTTACAAGCATCTGCCTCTGTTAATGTTTTGAGCCCATTTTATTTAGAACAATACGTTATTTAGTGTCTGTTTCAAGACACATCCTATCAATTATGAACAATGTTTTCAAGCATGAAATCAATGGTGAAAAAAGCACGTCAATCATTTAGTATTCACATATATCTAACATGGAATTAGAAGAGATCAGTTGATCAATTCACCAGTAGGCAAACAGTGTATGACAGAGTTGATCTGACAATACTGCTTTCAAAAAATGATTTGCTTTAAATCAGTCAGCATTATTAAGCCAGTGTACTGTTTGAGTCAATCAGCATTTACGTCCAATCTTAAGTATGCATGTACATAACCAACCTCTGCAACAACAACAAAAATACCACCATATTGTTCAGTACAGTACTATGGACGTGATGTGCCTCTCCTTTCCCATAGCCAAGTAGTCAACGTTCAGTGTCTTCCTCGTGTTCATGTTCCAACTCTCCAGTCTACCCTTTCTGCTAATACCAGACTCAGGCTCTTCTCAGTTCAGTTTTCTATTGAGCCGAGTACAGGTGAGTTGAAAAATCCTCCAGCATAGATATACTATATATCCTATTGAGCCTAGTATGGTACCTAAACACTATATATCTAGACTAAAGCAAGTACACTTTTGTATAGTACAGTAGCCTACTTCTGAATTTATTCATCAAGTAAATCGGCTCAATCCTACGATAATGTCCTGGTTGCAAAAATAGCGGGCCCCAAACAGGAAGTATATCTGGTGTTGACCTTGTTTGACTCCATCATGTGGTCTCTGGAGGCCTCAGTGTAGTGTGGCATAGCAACCCCTATTTGTTGGAGCACTAATAACATGCAGCAACTAACTGCACTAAATCATGAACAGACCTAGATGATTGATTAACATTTAATGGATACATCTTTCACTTTGTTCAATATTCATCCCCATAGATTTGTTTAAAAGAAAACAAAGAATTTAATATCATACAGGCCTTATGAATATTGATACCAAATTTGACAATTACGGTCTTATACTGAATTCAAGTTTATAAGCTGTTTGGGCCAAAAGGCTCCATAACAGCTTCCACCCCCAAGCTATAAGTGTCACGCCCTGACCTTAGAGAGCTTGTTTATGTCTCTATTTGTTTGGTCAGGGTGTGATTTGGGTGGGGATTCTATGTTCTTTATTTCTTTGTTTCTGGCCGAGTGTGGTTCCCAATCAGAGGCAGCTGTCTATCGTTGTCCCTGATTGGGGATCATACTCAGGCAGCCCTTTTTCCCACCTGTGATTGTGGGTAGTTGTATATGTGTAGTGGCCTGCGAGCACTACGTAGCTTTACGTCGTTTGTTATTACTTGTTTTGTTGGCGACATTATAAATAAACTAAAATGTCCGCTCACCACGCTGCGCCTTGGTCCATTCCTTTCCACGAGCGTGACAATAAGACTGCTGAACAATTAATCAACTGGCCACCGGACTATTTACATTTACTCCCCCCCCCCCCTGCTACTCGCTGTTTATTATCTATACATAGTCACTTCACCCCTACCTACATGTACAAATTACCTCAACTAACCTGTTTATTATCTATACATAGTCACTTCACCCCTACCTACATGTACAAATTACCTCAACTAACCTGTTTATTATCTATACATAGTCACTTCACCCCTACCTACATGTACAAATTACCTCAACTAACCTGTTTATTATCTATACATAGTCACTTCACCCCTACCTACATGTACAAATTACCTCAACTAACCTGTTTATTATCTATACATAGTCACTTCACCCCTACCTACATGTACAAATTACCTCAACTAACCTGTTTATTATCTATACATAGTCACTTCACCCCTACCTACATGTACAAATTACCTCAACTAACCTGTTTATTATCTATACATAGTCACTTCACCCCTACCTACATGTACAAATTACCTCAACTAACCTGTTTATTATCTATACATAGTCACTTCACCCCTACCTACATGTACAAATTACCTCAACTAACCTGTTTATTATCTATACATAGTCACTTCACCCCTACCTACTTGTACAAATTACCTCAACTAACCTGTTTATTATCTATACATAGTCACTTCACCCCTACCTACATGTACAAATTACCTCAACTAACCTGTTTATTATCTATACATAGTCACTTCACCCCTACCTACATGTACAAATTACCTCAACTAACCTGTTTATTATCTATACATAGTCACTTCACCCCTACCTACTTGTACAAATTACCTCAACTAACCTGTTTATTATCTATACATAGTCACTTCACCCCTACCTACATGTACAAATTACCTCAACTAACCTGTTTATTATCTATACATAGTCACTTCACCCCTACCTACTTGTACAAATTACCTCAACTAACCTGTTTATTATCTATACGTAGTCACTTCACCCCTACCTACATGTACAAATTACCTCAACTAACCTGTTTATTATCTATACATAGTCACTTCACCCCTACCTACTTGTACAAATTACCTCAACTAACCTGTTTATTATCTATACGTAGTCACTTCACCCCTACCTACATGTACAAATTACCTCAACTAACCTGTTTATTATCTATACATAGTCACTTCACCCCTACCTACATGTACAAATTACCTCAACTAACCTGTTTATTATCTATACATAGTCACTTCACCCCTACCTACATGTACAAATTACCTCAACTAACCTGAACCCCCGCACACTGACTCTGTACCAGTGCCCCCTGTATATAGCCTCGTTACTGTTATGTTATTATGTTACTTTTTATTTTATTTGTCTTAACTCTTCTTGAACTGCACTGTTGGTAAGCATTTCACGGTAAGGTCTACACATCTTGTATTCGGCTCATATGACAAATATAGTTGGATTTGATTTAATTGGTTAGGATAACACCTATTGTTCTTTTTCAGAGCTAGGTTATATGGTCTACTCCTGTTTCCATCTAACAATACAATATGTTCACTTAAATCCAAAACTTTTCCCTCGATTTTGTAGCAGTTGGATACATCAGAGTTAAACATTGCTTTCAATATTGTTATTTTTTTTAACTTCTCATTGGCCTTCAAGTATTATCAAATCGGATTGTTTGAGTATGCTTATAGTTCCTGATGTAGGCAATGAGACTTTGTTCCTGGTAACCAGTGGGTCACTGTAACCGGGGGGAGGAGACACAAATAACAGGGGATATGAATGGCCTGGCTTCCAAAAGAACACATCATCAAGTAACATGACAAGTTCATCTGAGGAGAACGCAATGAACAAGGGGAGGAGGAGCTCGTTTTCTGTCTCTTCCCCACCTTCCCTGCCCCCACCTCTTTTTTATATTTCTCTCTTACTGTAGCTTTGGCTTTCTGTATGACATGCTCTCTCTCTTTCTCACACACATGCATAAACATGCACAAACACACCATCAGACACAAACACACACATACACACCATCACACACAAACACACTCGCACACTAACCAAATAATAGACTGTAGGTGATATTCTAAAACTGGAGAGTGTAGGCCTTGAGAGTGTAGGCCTTGGCTACATGAGCAATTTATTAATGCTGCACATTGTAGTAAGTGTACGTGTACTGACAAAATGGCAACTTTTGACGTCCCTTTGTTGAAAGTAGAGCTACTGTTAATGACCACGAGCCACTTCAACATCAATCCAGACCTTTTCTTCTTCTTCTATTAACGTGATCGTTTCTGCACGATCTTAATTGCGACATGCCAACAATAACAACTTCAAGCTACTTTGTGAGTGCAGAAATGCTGAAATTGAGACCCGAAAATCATACTATACTCTACGAACCCCTTCATGCATCGAACATTGCTTGCATCAGAATGATCTGGTTCGTACTGGTTTCTGGACAGGTCTGTAGGTAACAGCAGTAACTAACAGACCGTTAGTTACCAAAGAAGTAGTCCCCCCATTCCTTATCAGCTCATTTAATGTTGTAATTTAGTTTGACATCTCTGTTTCACTTTTTAACACATTTGGTAGAGAGAGCTTTTGTGTTACACAGCCACCAGGGCTTTCTAAATTGTTATATTTTTAGATGTGATGTAATAGTTAATGCAAAAACCTTAAGATCAGGGTCTCAATATGTTTTATATATCAAATCATGCAAAACATCAGCATATCGTAACTGTTTGTGTGTGCAGACATACAGTATATACGTTACAGACACATTGTAAGGGACCTTGAATTTCTGCACATAATCAAAATAACAAAACTGTCCATAATACTGGAGCCAACTTGTTGACTTTATTATCTTCACTATAGAGCTGCTCTACTGTTGTTATTTTGATCATACCAATTGTATAGTGTTTGTATAGTATACCAATTGTGAAGTGTTTGTATAGTATTCTATAGTATACCAATTGTAAAGTGTTTGTATAGTGATTTCTCCACAACATACAATGCAGGAGACTGGTTGCCTATTTTTCACTATGTTTTAAACCTTATGGAATTGAATTCTGCGAGAAAGGTAAACCGCAGTGTAAATATGCCAAAGTCCTTTTATCTCAAAGTACTTCCCTTTTAAACCTTCGAGAGGCAGCGCTGGTGCAGTTTGTTTCTTTTTAGGGCTATGGGATTTATGGCATAATAGTGTGATTAGGCTTTCTTTTCCTCATAACGATGCATTAATTGTTATTGTTCACTAAAAGCCTAAAAGGCCAGAGCCAGCCATGAGACCACTAAGAGGCCTATGTCTTTATCCTCGGGTGACTGTTCTACCTAAAACGTCCTACACAAACAAAGCTGTCCATCACATTCAATATAAAAGAATGCATATCGTCCTGAGCGGCTGCCTCATGCGCTAAACGTTTGACCCTGAAGTGAATAGCTATCACTGTATCAAACTTCACTGGGTTAACAAAGTGCAGAATATGCTCGTCGTCTAGCTAATTCTCTTTACCTTAACAAAAATCTGCTTAATTTCAACCGTTCAGTAATGGCAGAGATTATTAGGCGGCGGGGGCGAGGCAGACACGTGTACAGGAGGAAGATTATGGTGTAAAAGAGGAAAAGATAAAAGATAAAAGATAGGAGTAAAGAATAGGTAAATGGAAAAAATAGAGTCGCAGGGCGCTGGCTAAGAAGCAGTATTAAACATGGAAATACCTGGAGGTAGATTTTGTAAAGGACAGAGCAGGGATCTCGGCAGACATGACCAGAGGGGAACAGGCCAAGTTGGTGGAGAAAAAAGGGTGGGAAGAAAAGAGAGGAGAGCGCGTTTCCACATCCCTCTCTTTCCCCTGCAGAATGAGGGAAAGGCTGAGCGGCGTGCTGACGAGCAACCCCACTCGAACAGGGGTTGGGGCTTGAGAGCAGTCTCTGCCATGCCCTCCTCTCTCCCTGCCCTCTTCTCTCCCTGCCCTCCTCTCTCCCTGCCCTTCTCTCTCCCCACCCTCTTCTCTCCCTGCCCTCCTCTCTCCCTGCCCTCCTCTCTCCCTGCCCTCCTCTCTCCCTGCCCTCCTCTATCCCTGCCCTCTTCTCTCCCTGCCCTCCTCTCTCCCTGCACTTCTCTCTCCCCACCCTCTTCTCTCGCTGCCCTCCTCTCTCCCTGCCCTCCTATCTCCCTGTCCACTTTGGTCCAGCTGCAGAGAGAGAGAGAGATAGAGCGCGAGAGACAGAGAGAGAGAGAGCACATGAGGTCACAACAGCCTGCTCAAAATCATATTTTGTCTTAGAACTGAAAGTGTTCGATAGCGTAAACTGAGCTCTTGAACTTTGAAATCCTCTCTAAAATAGTGTCTGTAAGGAACAATGAAACAAAGTCACCCCGCAAGGCCCTTAAACCCAGAGACTGACAGTCTATCATCATCAACACACCTCACAGTAACACACTGAGGCAGAGGGAGCAGGAAAAAACACACGAATGCGGAGATAGGTATCAGAATTAAATACTCACATCGGTTCTTGCACCCCAAAAAGCTTTGCCAGACTTATTATATCAAAACAAGTCAATGCTGGAGATCTCCGCTGCATTTGGGGAGAAGAAGAGGAGGAGTTAAAGACTGCAGAGCGTGCAGTGAAGCCTTTTGTCAGCAGTTGGCATCAGTCCCAGGTAGTACATGCCTCACGATTCCCATTTTCCGTAGTCATTACAGACTGTCTGTAGCTGTTCTGCACCTGCCTGTGTCTTTGTTTTGAATTGAAGCAACACTGAGGGCAAGGAAAACTTCTGGGAACAGACGGCAGTAGTAAAATAAATACAATGACAGAGTTCCGTGGGACTCCATGCCAAGAAAAATCTAAGTCACCAAAATAATCCAGTGTTACTGTGCCAAAAAGTGTCTCCCCCCTTCCTCCCCCGTATGTCCACCAGAGAGAGACATAGACACATACAGTATGTCAGATAAACAAGTGCTGCAGGCAAGAACTATAATCATGCTCTACTTTTCTCAGGCATTATCCCGGGCAGCTCTCTCTATGAGTCATCATGCTCTACTTTTCTCAGGCATTACCCAGGGCAGCTCTCTCTGTGACATCATCATGCTCTTCTTTTCTCAGGCATTATCCCGGGCAGCTCTCTCTGGAACATCATCATCCTCTTCTTTTCTCGGGCATTATCCCGGGCTGCTCTCTGTGATGTCATCATGCTCTTCTTTTCGCAGGCATTATCCCGGGCAGCTCTCTCTCTTTGACATCTTCTGCTCTTTTGTTAGTTTCTCATTGATTTCTGTCCTTCAATGTATCTCAATCCTCATACACACTCCTCCCAATGTGTTTTATGTTTTCTTGTATAGATTCCCCTTTTAATAAACCCTAACAATTATCTAGAAAGAAATAAGGTTGCCAAAACTTCAGGAGCGAGCGCAGAGAGGAACTGGAGAATACTTCCTTTACAAATCTTTCTCTGTGTCTCTCTCTTCCTGCTCACCAGCAGTGAGCTTGTAAAAGTTTCAGCTGCAATGGCCTGGGCCAGCCTCTGTGGCAGCGGTTCAAAAGAGTGCTCGGGCTGGCTCCCTGCTCTCTCTCTCTCACTCCACCCTCAATTGGGAAAGCTTCAGGGGCAGTGGCCACACTCAGGCATCCCTCTTATGGCATTGCCAGTTCAGGCAGTGCACAGTAACCAGCCATCTTTTTCAGTTTTATTAGGGCAAGGGTCAAAATCTCTCCAAGATTCTGATGATCACATACTGAACAGTAACAATAGGACTGTGTGCTCTGGTCTCTCATGTGTATGTATGCACAGCAGAGAGTGAGAGAGAAAATGCAGGCTGTTCTCTAATGTAGCGCTACTTCCTGGATCCCTTGTCCTCCATTTCAGATGTGTGCCAGGCAAGACAGGCAGACAGGAAGGCAAGGCAAGACAGGCAGACAGGAAGGCAAGGCAGGCAGGCAGGCAGGCAGGCAGGCAGGGCAAGGCAAGGCAAGGCAAGGCAAGGCAAGGCAAGGCAAGGCAAGGCAAGGCAAGGCAAGGCAAGGCAAGGCAAGGCAAGGCAAAGGCAAGGCAAGGAAAGGAAAGGAAAGGAAGGGAAAGGAAAGGAAAGGAAAGGAAAGGAAAGGAAAGGAAAGGAAAGGAAAGGAAAGGAAAGGAAAGGAAAGGAAAGGAAAGGAAAGGAAAGGAAAGGAAAGGAAAGGAAAGGAAAGGAAAGGAAAGGCAGACAGGAAGTCAAGGCAGGTAGGAAGGCAAGGCAGGCAGGCAATATGACAAGCAGGCAAGGTATTTAAGGCAGGTAGGGCAGAGCAGGCAGAACAGGCTCTCGTGAGGTTCATGGCTGTTTGCTCTAGAGTTCACAGCAGGTTCTGAATGCCTCACCCGAATTACTGTATACAACTTTGGACTTGGCTAGTCCTGGGAGCCTCTGTCAAATATGTTCTTTCCTTTCATGTGAAGGATTTGAGTTATGATACTTCTGTTGAATTCAATATAATGAATAGATTATATTTGTCAATACAATATTTTTAGAAATGTGTACAGCAATGTAAATGTTATTTTTAAAGGTTGAATAAAAAGACAATAAAAAAATCTCCATTTGATATGGAGAATCTTTCATTGTTATGAAATGGGTAGTATAACTTGGTGGTTTATGATCAGAAAACAGTAACCCAACCACCCACCAACTAATGCACATAGCTCTCCTGTTCCACCGAGACACTCAGGTGCTGTGACGGCCCGATCATTACAGTCTGTTTGCACAACTGTGCCTCTCCCACAGCCAGAGTCAGAGCAGGACACTGTCCTCAAGGCAAGATGTCACCCCAGGGCAGGGAAAGGCTGTGTTGCATCATGGTTAAATTGAGAGTGACTGACTGATCTACAGATAATAATAAGTAGTTATTTATGATGCAAGGTGATTTGTAGATCGGTCAGTCTCGCCTCGCCTTTAAAGCCGGCTGCAATGTGGAACACGCCCAAAGTCTCTCTGTGCTTGGCCCAGTACGGCCTGCTCTTCATTTCAGGAAGGTGTTTCCTCCACGACCCTTAAAAGATCTGATCGGACTGGATTTGTTAAAGCAACATGGCAGAAACTGGATGGTGAAGCTATTGCTTAAACCTACCAAGTTGTCTCAGATTCATAAAAGGGGAGTAAAGGAGGACATAGGAGAGGGAACTTCTTGGAATGAAATGCAGCCTGGTGGCTCTGCAAACAGCCTCAACCCTAGCCCAGTTATCAGGAAAGATGTTGACCCTTAACACAGCTAGCTGTCTGGCAAATGGAAGATCATATGTATTTCACATCTCTATGTAGGCTAGTGTTGTTACAAGAGGAAGGGGCAGCAGTAACATACTGTATCCTGTTTGTGTACAGTTGAAGCAGTGTGCTGGGGAAGACAGGGATATGAGTCAATCCAGGGATTAAAACAAATGTGCCTGGATACATAAAATCAGTCAAATCTAAAATGTCATCTATTCACCTACTGTCACTGAACAGAACTTGGTAAGTCTACAACAATTCATGGCAACTCTGAAAACTTCTTGTGATCCAATCAAAACCCATGTGTGCTGTGACTACTAAATGTATAGCTGTTAATAAAAAATGTTTTTGCATACAATTTACTTTGCAAATTCTTCCTAATCATTTGATAATCCCTTGCAAACCACACTGTTTTCTAATCATAGGTGCTCCATATGCCATAAGGATGCTAATCGAATGTACACGTGAATATACAGTACAGTGCTGTGTGGGTGTGTGTGTGTGTGTCGAAGTTGATGTGGAATCTATGAAGTTAATGGTCTCTGTAGCCCCAGAACACACACTCTCCACTGGGACCCTCCATTAGCTGCAGGTTTACCCACTCACGCACACACACACACACACAGACACACAACCCTTGCTGGTGGTGAAATCCTCCTCTGGCACACGTTAGGGTTGCCCTCCCTCTTCGGGGAATCCTGGCTTTCCTCTCTCTTCTCCTTTTACTTGTACCAAGTATTTTTCAGACAAAAGGGTTTAGCAGTTTAAGGCAAAAGCAAAGTGTAACATTATCCAGTTTTTCTTATTTGGATATTTTTATTGTGTGGATTGGAAACACTTGAGAGGCTGGTGAGAAATGTAAAAAAAGCCCTCGACTTTTTTCTTTATTAGATTTCACACAACACTGGATCGGCATCGACCTGCTCTAGTAACCTTTTTCTAATGTTACCATTTGACTGTTGTGTCTTGTCTTTTTGCTGTGTAGAGTTTCCATGGTAACACCTGAGGGAGAACACTGGGGTTCCAACGAAGAGAGATGCGAGGCCGCTGTTACGGAGAACTATCGAAATGTGATTCTCAGGAAAATGTGACGTCCTGGAGTTAAGTCTAACCGTTTTGTATCGTATCTACAATTAGATGGCTCGACTGATAAACATGTGGTTGTTTATTTCAAACAAATAAAACAATTTTGAAAAGGAGGGGGGCAAACCCACGCTACCGGATATTTCACTCAACAATCAAGAAGCAGTGGATGCTGCTGATAATGGCCGGAAAGGAGCTAATGGAATGGCATCAAACACATGAACACCATGTATTTATACCATTCCACTAATTCCGCTCCAGTCATTACCATGAATGAGTCAAAGGGCTTCCGAGTGGCACAACAGTCTAAGGCACTGCATCTCAGTGCTAGAGGCTTCACTACAGACCCTGGTTCGATTCTAGGCTGTATCACAACTAGCCGTGATTGGGCAGCCCACAATTGGCCCAGCATTGTCTGGGTTAGGGTTTGGCCAGGGAAGGCTGTCATTGTAAATAAGAATTTGTTTTTAACTGACTTGCGAAGATAAAAAAATTAAATTAAAATGAGCCTGTCCTCGCCAACTAAGGTGCCACCAACCTCCTGTAGTTTCTACGTTTCTTTCCCTCTCATTGGTTGTGCTTCGCGGAGCACTCTGTCTGTGAATAGAGTTCAGAGAGAAGGGCTTATCAGGTGATAGCAACCACACCTCTCCTCATAAACAGAATCATGTTGGCCGGGATCTCTCTCTTGGACTCACATGCCATGGCCTCAACTGTCTGAGTATACTGCTCTACAAAGGTATACTGCCCTATACCCTATATACGGATCAAAAAATGTTCACCAAATTCATAGTTACCGTTATTTGCCTTTGTAGGGCAGTATACACTACTATATTTTATGCTAGTATACAATACCGTTCAAAAGTTTGGGGTCACTTAGAAATGTACTTGTTTTTAAAAGAAAAGCACATATTTGGTCCATTAAAATAACATCAAATTGATCAGAAATACAGTGTAGACATTGTTAATGTTGTAAAGAACTATTGTAGCTGGAAATGGCTGATTTTTTATGGAATATCTACATATGCTTACAGAGGTCCATTATCAGCAACCATCACTCCTGTGTTCCAATGGCACGTTGTGTTTGCTAATCCAAGTTGATCATTTTAAAAGGCTAATTGATCATTAGAAAACCCTTTTGCAATGATGTTAGCACAGCTGAAACCTGTTGTTCTGATTAAAGAAGCAATAAATCTGTCCTCCTTTAGACTATTTGAGTATCTGGAGCATCACCATTTGTGGGTTCGATTACAGGCTCAAAATGGCCAGAAATTCTGAAAGTCGTCAGATTATTCTTGTTCTGAGGGGTCTCGTGGTTGATTTGGAATCCAGTGTACGAGAAACGCTCCATGCACAACGATCATAGATCAGGGATTCCTGTTGTGTATTATTATTATATTATATTGCCCTGAGAGCCTGGTGCTGGTGGTTCTAGAACATGATGTTGTTTATAGTGAATAGTAAAGAGACCTCCTGCCATTGTCCCTGTCTTCAACTCTCCTCTCAACAGCAGTTCCTTCAGGCCCTGATTCATTCAGCCCACATCTTCCTGTTTCATCTTCATTGTTTGCACTTCCTGAGATACAACATCTCTTTCTTTCTTTCTTTCTTTCTTTCTTTCTTTCTTTCTTTCTTTCTTTCTTTCTTTCTTTCTTTCTTTCTTTCTTTTTCTGTCTTTCTTTCTTTCTTTCTTTCTTTCTTTCTTTCTTTCTTTCTCTCTCTCTCTCTCTCTCTCTCTCTCTCTCTCTCTCTCTCTCTCTCTCTCTCTCTCTCTGTGTGTGTGTGTGTGCATGATTCACCTTTACAGTGCACAGGGTTCATGTCCTCAACCCAAAGATTGTATATAAATGGACAAAGTCATCGATCACGTGACACCATTCATACCAATGTGAGGACTCAATAGCACATTTGAACCCAAGGAAGTCAGTTAAGATGGTGTGTCATGGAGACATAAAATGCGCAGTTTGAGCTACTCCAGGAAGTGACGTTTCAGGCTAGCTCAGTGCTGCCCCCTCTCATTAAATAACTCAAGTTGAAGGCCGACCTGGGTAGGCAGGCTGCCATTAGCAACTAAATTATCGTTATAATGTCTTCTGTGTGTGATTTTAAAATAATCAGTTCAAGGATATACATCTGGTGTATTAGAAGCAATTAGTGGTACCATGAATGCCTTGTAATTTTTATTTATTTACACAAATATTTAGCACAATTATTTGCATCCTGTTTCTTTAATAAAACAATGCCTATAGTACAGTGGTTGGCCTTGAACTCCGTGGCTTCAATGAGAGGGGCCAGTCGTTCTCCCCTTCCTCAACCACACTACCTGCTGGTTTGGCAATAACTGGCAAACTGAAATATCATAATTTCCCCTGGAGCAGTACCTGGCTTTGTGTACTTAATAATATAGTTTCCTGCCAGGTCACTGTTTGCGCAACCTTAAGAACGAGTCTCCTGTCCTGCCATTTTATTTTTGAGCAGTGTATTTTGTGTTTTGATTTTGTTCTGTTTTGTTGTTACAG
This sequence comes from Oncorhynchus tshawytscha, assembly GCF_018296145.1. NCBI lineage: Eukaryota > Metazoa > Chordata > Actinopteri > Salmoniformes > Salmonidae > Oncorhynchus > Oncorhynchus tshawytscha. The sequence goes on along the minus strand of NC_056430.1, from coordinate 13,817,367 downwards.
TTGTTGATGTGTCAGAATGTTGCTTAAACTAGGTTTTCTTGGTATGTCTTGCCTACTTATCATTATGGATGCGATGTTAACCCCCATCCTGTCATGAGTAACACATTCAGCACGAATAACAACAGTAGGCCTACAATACATGTCAAATTGCTGTGAACACACACACTATCCCTCCCATTCCCCCAGTTACAGTCAGCTAGGAGTACTGTCTCTTTAAGATCTTGACGCCCTCTCCCCAACACCCCTGAGGTCATTGGCCTTCCTTAGGCTGTCTGCCAAGTGCTGTGTTACTGTCAAGGGTTTACAGAAATGGCAGCAAAGCCATTAGTCTAGACTCTTTTCAACAGGCAACAGGCTGGCCAGTGTGAGGGGCCAAACAGAGAGGAGAGAGGAGGGGACGGGAGGAGGGGGCTTTCATTGAATAACCTGAATACTGATTTGCTGTTGAAACACAGACAGGTGCAGTCTGCAGATTACATGTACATGTATCATTACTACATTACTACAGTATGACTGATGTTACATGTACATGTATCATTACTACATTACTACAGTATGACTGATGTTACTACTAATTTTACTAATACAACTAATAATACTGCTACTACAAATACTACTACAACTAATACTAGTACTACTACTAATAATAATACTGCTACTACAAATACTACAACTACTACTACTACAATTAATACTAGTACTACTACTACTACTACTACTACTAATACTACTACTACTATTACTAATGCTGCTGCTACTACTACTACTACACCTACTACTATTAAAACTACTACTGTTACTACTAGCACATGCCCTACTAATACAACGAATACTACAACCAATACTACTAACACTAGCTACTACTACTACTACTATTAATACTAGCATATGACCTACTACTACTACTGCTACTTCTACTAGCATATGTCCTACTAATACAACTAATACTACTACCAACACTACTAGTGCTACTGCTACTACTAATAATAATACTACTCCTAATACTACTAGCATATGACCTACTACTACTACTACTCCTACTAATAGTACTACTACTATCTCTAATACTACTACCACTACTACTCCTATTAATATTACTACTACTATGTCTAATACTACTACCACTACTACTTCTACTACTACTCCTACTAATACTACTATGACTAATACTAATACTACTATGACTACTACTACTACTACTACTACTAGCATATGACCTACTACTACTACTAGCATATGACCTACTACTACTACTACCTGTTGATTTGACTAACAATACATTACTACCACACCTCTCTGATTCAGGGGGGTTGGGTTAAATGAGGAAGACACATTTCAGTTGAATGCATTCAGTTGTACAATTGACTAGGTATCCCCCTTTCCCTTTCCCATTTACTACTTCACCACCAGTATTATATTGACTAATAATATAGTACAATTAATGAAAATGTAGTTACAGTTATCAGTTAGAGTGAAGCCTAAATGCAATGTAAGTACATATTCATAATGAATAACACATGATCATCACACATTTTGCTTAAAGAAACATATAGCTGCAAAGTAAATATTGTAGGGGCCTGTGATTGACTACCCCTTTGGTTAAATTATCTGTGCTGTCTGGGTTCCTTGGGACATCCGTACCCCAATGAAGTTGACCATTTAACAGGTTATGGTAAGGGTTATGGTTTTTAACTAGGAAAGGCAGTTAAGAACAAATTCTTATTTTCAATGACGGCCTACCAGGGAAAAGTGAGATAACTGCCTTGTTCAGGGGTAGAACAACAGATTTTTACCTTGTTAGATCAGGGATTTGATCTTGCAACCTTTTGGTTACTAGTCTGACACTCTAACCACTAGGCTACCTGCCACACAGCATCTGGGTTAAGGTTAGTGTTTAGGGTACTGATGTCCCAAGGATCCCGTATAGAGGTGACTCTTATTCAATTTGCCTCTAATTAAAATGGCTGTATACTGTGTAATGGCTGTATAGAATCTCTCAAATGCCTGATTTGCGCCCCCATGTGGTGGTGCTGGCTCCTGCAATGCTTGTGGTATACTGACATTCAGCAGCATCAGGTGGTAGAAAGTGAGAACTACAAGTGTGCATCATATGACTAGCAATATGCTATAACACCATTCTCCACCATTGGTAAACACACACAGGTTTACGTTCATATACTAGGATGAATGTTGAATCTTTTTTTTCTAATCGTGGCAAGGTCAGAGCACACTTTGGATAGAAGTTGACACTCCAAACCTATCAGAACTCACCATTTCGTCTAAAATGGATTGAAAAGTCCCCAGATGGTGCAGAGCTGATTAGTGTAAGCTGTAATGGGGGGAGAGGGTAGGGTGGCGGGTCAGGATGTCTTGTCCTGGTGGGGTGGGTCGTAGTGGCGGAGACCTGCTGCCCTGCTAGAAATCTGATTAACAGGTTGAGGAGCCCAGTTGAGGGGGCCAAATCATGTGTGGGGAATTCTCTTGGTGAAGTGGTGCTATGACCAGCCAACATGGCCAGGATCAGTATGGGACCCCTGTGGGCAGTCATTGTGGAGGGCTGTGTGTGGGGAGACCAACTGACCACAACACATCCAATGATCAGCACCCACTTAGAGCCAGTCAAAGGTATTTAATATGTAATCCGAGATGGTGTAGCAGTCAGGCGTCTTTGTCTTAATCTTGTCGTGTCCCGTGTATTTATATTTTTTCTTCACATATATTTCGTATATATTTTTTAAATATTTTTAAACTCCAACATACTCTCCTGCAGCCCGCCTCACTCAATGTGGTATGTGTATAACTTTAGACCGTCCCCTCGCCCATACCCGGGCGCGAACCAGGGACCCTCTGCACAGATCAACAATAGTCACCCACGAAGCATCGTTACCCATCGCTCCACAAAAGCCATAGCCCTTGCAGAGCAAGGGGAACTACTACTTCAAGGTCTCAGAGCAAGTGACGTCACCAATTGAAACGCTATTTAGCGCACACCGCTAACTGTTTCACATCCGTTACACTCACCCCCCTTTTGACCTTCCCCCTTTTCCGCAGCAACCAGTGATCCGGGTCAACAGCATCAATGTAACAGTATAACTTTAGACCGTCCCCTCGCCCATACCCGGGCGCGACCCAGGGACCCTCTGCACACATCAACAACAGTCACCCTCGAAGCATCGTTACCCATCGCTCCACAAAAGTCACGGCCCTTGCAGAGCAAGGGGAACTACTACTTCAAGGTCTCAGAGCAAGTGACGTCACCGATTGAAACGCTATTTAGCGCGCACCACTAACTAAGCTAGCCGTTTCACATCCGTTACATATGGATCTTCTATTTTCTAGCCAGCTAACTAGCTACTAGCTAGTAGTCAGCTAGCCATTGCTAGCGGTAATCAGCTAACCTTTAGCCCGGACAGCTCCTGGCAGTCTGCACAGCGCATTCAAACCAGAGCATACCGGACTCTTTCTCCCCACATCTCCGGATTCCTACCGCAAGCTCTGAACCTTTCCACCTGGATCATCGTAGCTAGCTAGCTGCTATCCGAGTGGCTACTCCTGGCTGACGTCTCTGTCCCGAAGCAAGCACCAATTAGCCTGGAGCTAGCCTATGCTAGGCCCATCTCCCAGCTAGCTGAAGAGGTCCATCAGCCACTTCCTTGGGCTACATTACCTATTTTACCAATTGGACTGGACCCCTTTACTGCCGATACGGAGCCCCGCGTGTCTCCAGCCCAACGTGTCTCCAGCTCGCCTCGCTACTCACTAGACCCCATGATCACTCGGCTACGCATACCTCTCCCTAATGTCAAAATGCCTTGTCCATTGCTGTTTTGGTTAGGGATTATTGTCTTATTTCACTTTAGAGCCTCAGCCCTGCTCAATATACCTTAGCTAGCTCTTTTGTTCCACCTCCCACACATGCAGTGAACTCACCTGGTTTAAATGGTGTCTCTGGAGACAATACCTCTCTCATTGTCACTCAATGCCTTGGTTTACCTCCACTGTATTAAAATCCTACCATACCTTTATCTGTACATTATGCTTTGTATCTATTCTTCCATGCCCAGAAACCTGCTCCTTTTACTCTCTATTCTGAATGGACTAGATGACCAGTTCTTATAGCCTTTAGCCGTGCCATTATCCTACTCCTCCTCTGTTCCTCTGTTGATGTAGAGGTTAATCCAGGCCCTGCAATGTCTAGCTCCACTGCCATTCCCCAGGTGCTCTCAATTGTTGACTTCTGTAGCCATAAAAGCCTTAGTTTCATGCATGTTAACATTAGAAGCCTCCTCCCTAAATTTGTTTTAGTCACTGCTTTAGCACACTCTGCCAACCCAGATGTCCTAGTCGTGTCAGAATCCTGGATTAGGAAGACCACCAAAAACCCTGAAATTTACATCCCTAACTATAACATTTTCTGACAAGACAGAAATGAATAAGCATGCAGAGTTGCAATCTACTGCAGAGATAGCCTGCAGAGTTCTGTAATACTATCCAGGTCTGTGCCAAAACTTTTTGAGTTTCTACTTTTAAAAATCCACCTTTCCAGAAACAAGTCTCCCACCGTTGCTACTTGCTATAGACCACCTTCTGCCCCCATCTGTGCCCTGGATATCATATGTGAATTCATTGACCCCATCTATCGTCAGAGCTCGTACTGCTAGGTAACCTAAACTGGGACATGCTTAACACCCCGCCCGTCCTACAATCTAAACTAGATGCCCTCAATCTCACACTATCTCACACTCACGTTATCCTGACCAACTGGCCCTCCAAATACACCTCCGCTGTCTTCAATCAGGATCTCAGCGATCACTGCCTCATTGCCTGTATCCGCTACGGGCCCGCAGTCAAACGACCACCCCTCATCACTGTCAAACGCTCCCTAAAACACTTCTGCGAGCAGGCCTTTCTAATCGACCTGGCCCAGGTATCCTGGAAGGATATTGACCTCATCCCGTCAGTTGAGGATGCCTGGTCATTCTGTAAAAGTAACTTCCTCATCTACTTAGATAAGTATGCTCCGTTCAAAAAATGCAGAACTAAGAACAGATATAGCCCTTGGTTCACTCCAGACGTCACTCCTGAGATCCTTAAAAGGTTCTACAGCTGCAACATCGAGTGCCCTGACTGGTTGCATCACTCTCTGGTACGGCAATTACTGCATTTGCATCGAACAGCCCCCGCGATATGCAACTTTTCAGGGACCTTAGGAACCAATATACACAGGCAGTTAGGAAAGCAAAGGCTATCTTTTCAAACAGAAATTTCCATCCTGTAGCACAAACTCCCCAAAATTCTGGGACACTGTAAAGTCCATGGAGAATAAGAGCACCCCCTCTCAGTTTCCCACTGCACTGAGGATAGGAAACACTGTCACCACCGATAATTCCACTATAATTGAGAATTTCAATAAGCATTTTTCTACGGCTGGCCATGCTTTCCACCTGGCTACCCTTGCCCTGGTCAACAGCCCTGCACCCCCACAGCAACTTGCCCATTTCTCCTTCACCAAAATCCAGATAGCCGATGTTCTGAAACAGCTGCAAAATCTGGACCCCGACAAATCAGCCGGGCTAGACAATCGGGACCATCTCTTTCTAAAATTATCCGCTGCAATTGTTGCAACACCTATTAAAAGCATGTTCAAACTCTCTTTCGTATCGTCTGAGATCCCCAAAGATTGGAAAGCTGCCGTGGTCATCATCCTCTTCAAAGAGGGAGACACTCTAGACCCAAACTGTTACAGACCTATATCTATCCTACCCTACCTTTCTAAGGTCTTCGAAAGCCAAATTAACAAACAGATCACCGACCATTTCAAATCCCACCGTACCTTCTTCGCTGTGCAATCTGGTGTCCGAGCTGGTCATGGGTGCACCTCAGCCACGCTCAAGTTCCTAAACGATATCATAACCGCAATCGATAAGAGACAATACTGTGCAGCTGTATTCATCGACCTGGCCAAGGCTTTTGACTCTGTCAATCACCACATTCTTATTGGCAGACTCAACAGCCTCGGTTTCTCAAATGACTGCCTCCCTGGTTCAACAACTACAGTGCCTTGCGAAAGTATTCGGCCCCCTTGAACTTTGCGACCTTTTGCCACATTTCAGGCTTCAAACATAAAGATATAAAACTGTATTTTTTGTGAAGAATCAACAACAAGTGGGACACAATCATGAAGTGGAACGACATTTATTGGATATTTCAAACTTTTTAACAAATCAAAAACTGAAAAATTGGGCGTGCAAAATTATTCAGCCCCCTTAAGTTAATACTTTGTAGCGCCACCTTTTGCTGCGATTACAGCTGTAAGTTGCTTGGGGTATGTCTCTATCAGTTTTGCACATCGAGAGACTGAAATTTTTCCCATTCCTCCTTGCAGAACAGCTCGAGCTCAGTGAGGTTGGATGGAGAGCATTTGTGAACAGCAATTTACAGTTCTTTCCACAGATTCTCGATTGGATTCAGGTCTGGACTTTGACTTGGCCATTCTAACACCTGGATATGTTTATTTTTGAACCATTCCATTGTAGATTTTGCTTTATGTTTTGGATCATTGTCTTGTTGGAAGACAAATCTCCATCCCAGTCTCAGGTCTTTTGCAGACTCCATCAGGTTTTCTTCCAGAATGGCCCTTTATTTGGCTCCATCCATCTTCCCATCAATTTTAACCATCTTCCCTGTCCCTGCTGAAGAAAAGCAGGCTCAAACCATGATGCTGCCACCACCATGTTTGACAGTGGGAATGGTGTGTTCAGGGTGATGAGCTGTGTTGCTTTTACGCCAAACATAATGTTTTGCATTGTTGCCAAAAAGTAAAATTTTGGTTTCATCTGACCAGAGCACCTTCTTCCACATGTTTGGTGTGTCTCCCAGGTGGCTTGTGGCAAACTTTAAACAACACTTTTTATGGATATCTTTAAGAAATGGCTTTTTTCTTGCCACTCTTCCATAAAGGCCAGATTTGTGCAATATACGACTGATTGTTGTCCTATGGACAGAGTCTCCCACCTCAGCTGTAGATCTCTGCAGTTCATCCAGAGTGATCATGGGCCTCTTGGTTGCATCTCTGATCAGTCTTCTCCTTGTATGAGCTGAAAGTTTAGAGGGACGGCCAGGTCTTGGTAGATTTGCAGTGGTCTGATACTCCTTCCATTTCAATATTATGCTCCTTGGGATGCTCCTTGGGATGTTTAAAGCTTGTGAAATCTTTTTGTATCCAAATCCGGCTTTAAACTTCTTCACAACAGTATCTCGGACCTGCCTGGTGTGTTCCTTGTTCTTCATGATGCTCTCTGCGCTTTTAACGGACCTCTGAGACTATCACAGTGCAGGTGCATTTATACGGAGACTTGATTACACACAGGTGGATTGTATTTATCATCATTAGTCATTTAGGTCAACATTGGATCATTCAGAGATCCTCACTGAACTTCTGGAGAGAGTTTGCTGCACTGAAAGTAAAGGGGCTGAATAATTTTGCACGCCCAATTTTTCAGTTTTTGATTTGTTAAAAAAGTTTGAAATATCCAATAAATGTCGTTCCACTTCATGATTGTGTCCCACTTGTTGTTGATTCTTCACAAAAAAATACAGTTTTATATCTTTATGTTTGAAGCCTGAAATGTGGCAAAAGGTCGCAAAGTTCAAGGGGGCCGAATACTTTCGCAAGGCACTGTAATTCTCTGACAGAGTTCAGTGTGTCAAATCGGAGGGCCCGTTGTCCGGAACTCTGGCAGTCTCTATGGGGGTGCCACAGGGTTCTAATCCCGGGCTGACTCTTTTTTCTGTATACATCAATGATGTTGCTCTTGCTGCTGGTGATTATCTTATTCACCTCTACATAGAAGACACCCTTCTGAATACTTCTGGCCCTTCTTTGGACACTGTGTTAACTAACCTCCAGACGATCTTCAATGCCATACAACTCTCCTTCCTTGGCCTCCAACTGCTCTTAAATGCAAGTAAAACTAAATGCATGGTCTTCAACCGATCGCTGCCTGCACCTGCCCGCCCATCTACCTTTACTACTCTGGACAGTTATGACTTAGAATATGTGGACAACTAAAAATACCTACGTTTCTGGTTATATTGTGAACTCTTTTTCCAGACTCACATTAAGCAACTACAATCCAAAATTAAATCTAGAATCGGCTTCCTTATGTCGCAACAAAGCATCCTTTGCTCATGCTGCCAAACATACCCTCGTAAAACTGACTATCCTACCGATCCTTGACTATGGCGATGTCATTTATAAAATAGCCTCCAACACTCTACTCAGCAAATTGGATGCAGTCTATCCCAGTGCCATCCGTTTTGTCACTAAAGCCCAATATACTACCCACCATTGCGACCTGTATGCTCTCGTTGGCTTGCCCTCGCTTCATATTCTTTGCCAAACCCACTGGCTCCAGGTCATCTACAAGTCTCTGCTAGGTAAAGCCCCGCCTTATCTCAGCTCACTGGTCACCATAGCAGCACCCACCTGTAGCACGGGCTCCAGCAGGTATATTTCACTGGTCACCCCAAAATCCAATTCCTCTTTTGGCCGCCTTTCCTTCATGTTATCTGTTACCAATGACTGGAACTAATTGCAAAAATCACTGAAGCTGCAGACTAATATCTCCCTCTCTAAATTGAAGCACCAGCTGTCAGAGCAGCTCACAGATCACTACACCTGTACATAGCCCATCTGTAAATAGCCCATCCAACTCCCTCATCCTCATACTGTTATTTTTTTTGCTCCTTTGCAACCCAGTATCTCTACTTGCACATTCATCTTCTGCACATCTATCACTCCGCTCCTTTAATTGATACATTTTAATTATTTCGCCACTATGGCCTATTTATTGCCTTACCTCCCATATCTTACCTCATTTGCACACACATTGTGTTATTGACTGTATGTTTGTTTATTCCATTTGTAACTGTGTTGTTGTTTGTGTCGCACTGCTTTGCATAATCTTGGCCAGGGAGCAGTTGTAAATGAGAACTTGTTCTCAACTAGCGTACCTGGTTAAATAAAGGTGAAATAAAAATATATAGATTTTTTAAATTACGTTAAAAAAAATTGAAGTTGGAAGTTTACATACACCATAGCCAAATACATTTAAACAGAGTTTTTCACAATTCCTGACATTTAGTCTTTGTAAAAATTCCCTGTCTTAGGTCAGTTAGGATCACCACTTTATTTTAAGAATGTGAAATGTCAGTATAATAGTAGAGAATGATTTATTTCAGCTTTTATTTCTTTCAGCACATTCCCAGTGGGTCAGAAGTTTACATACACACAATTAGAATTTGGTAGCATTGCCTTTAAATTATTTTACTTGCGTCAAATGTTTTGGGTAGCCTTCCACAAGCTTCCCACAATAAGTTGGGTGAGTTTTGGCCCATCCTCCTGACAGAGCTGGTGTAACTGAATCAGGTTTGTAGGCATCCTTGCTCGCACATGCTTTTTCAGTTCTGCCCACAAATGTTCAATAGGATTGAGGTCAAAGCTTTGTGATGGCCAATCCAATACCTTGACTTTGTTGTCTTTAAGCCATTTTGCCACAACTTTGGAAGAATGCTTGGGGTCATTGTCCATTTGTGACCAAGCTTTAACTTGTTGGGGATAGGGGGCAGTATTTTCATTTTGGATGAATTGCGTGCCCATAGTGAACTGCATCCTACTCTGTCCTAGATTGCAAATATATGCATATTATTATTACTATTGGATAGAAAACACTCTGAAGTTTCTAAAACTGTTGAATTATGTCTGTGAGTATAACAGAACTCATAGGGCAGGCAATCTTCCAAACAGGAAGTGAAATTCTGAATACATGTCTAATTTCAAGTCATCGCCTATTCACCTGCAAATAAGATATGGATCTGGTAGCACTTCCTACGCCTTCCACTAGATGTCCTCATTCAGTAGAACGTGGAGTGGAGCCTCTGGTGTGAACTTTGACTGAATGGGAGGGGAATGAGTCACTGTCCTGGCAGAATGCAATTTCCCTGTTGCGAGTTCGTCTGTTGATATCACCATCGTTCCATTTGGCTGCAGATGAAAACGTATGCTCCGGTTGGAACGTTATTGGATATATATGAAAATAACATCCTGAAGATTGATTCTCTACTTAGTTTGACCAGTTTATTCGACATGGAATATATCTTTTTGAAGTTTTTGTCCGAGTTCTCCTGGACCAGCGTCAGCTTTTGGGAACGTGAGCTGAAAGTGCTAGCAAATGCAGCTAATTGGACACTAGTATTGGACATTATGGAACAAAACAATGATTTATTGTGGAACTAGGACTCCTTGCACTGCATTCTGATGTAAGATCATCAAAGGTAAGGGAAACTTTATGATGTAATTTCGTATTTCTGTTGTCTCCAACATGGCGGAAAAATATATTAACGTCTGAGTGCCGTCTCAGATTATTGCATGGTAGGCTTTTTTCGTAACGTTTAAAAAAAATCTGACAAAGTGGTTACATTAAGAACCAGTGTATCTTTAATTATATGTAGAACATGTATCTTTCGTCAAAGTTTATGATGAGTATTTCTGTTATCTGGCATAGCTCTCTGTAATTACTCCGGATATTTTGGAGGCATTTCTGAACATGGTGTCAATGTAAACCGAGATTTGTGGATATAAAAATGCATATTATCGAACAAAACATACATGTATTGTGTAACATGTCATATGACTGTCATCTGATGAAGATTATCAAAGGTTAGTGATTCATTTTATCTCTAATTCTGCTTTTGTGACCCCTATCTTTGGCTGGGAAAAATGGCTGTGGTTTATTTTTGATTTGGTGGTGGTCGAACATAAATATATGTTGTGTTTTCGCTGTAAAACATTTAAACAATCGGACATGATGGGTAGATTAACAAGATGTTTATCTTTCATTTGCTGTATTGGATTTGTTAATGTGTGAAAATATTCTAAAGAATATTTTTGAATTCCCCAAGGGGAACTCCTCGCCATATTAACTTCCTGACTGATGTCCTGAGATGTTGCTTCAATATATCCGCATAATTTTCCTCCCTCGTGATGCCATGTATTTTCTGGAGTGCGCCAGCCGCTCCTGCAGCAATGCACCCCACAACATGATGCTGCCACCCCGTGCTTCACGGTTGGGATGGTATTCTTCGGCTTGCAAGCGTTTTTCCTCCAAACATGGCGTTGGTCATTATGACCAAACAGTTCTATTTTTCTTTCATCAGACCAGAGGACATTTCTCCAAAAAGTACGACCTTTGTCCCCATGTGCCGTTGTAAACCGTAGTCTGGCTTTTTTATGGTGGTTTTGGAGCAGTCGCTTCCTCCTTGCTGAGCGGCCTTTCAGGTTATGTTGATATAAGACTTGTTTTACTGTGGATATAGATACTTTTGTACCTGTTTCCTCCAGCATCTTCACAAGGTCCTTTGCTGTTGTTCTGGAATGGATTTGCACTTTTCGCACCATAGAACGTTCATCTCTAGGAGACAGAACACATCTCCTTCATGAGTGGTATGACGGCTGCGTTGTCCCATGGTGTTTATACTTGCGTACTATTGTTTGTACAGATGAACGTGGTATCTTCAGGCATTTGGAAATTGCTCCCACGGATGACCCAGACTTTTGGAGGTCTACAATTTTTTTTCTGAAGTCTTGGCTGATTTCTTTTGATTTTCCCGTGATGTCAAGCAAAGAGGCACTGAGCTTGAAGGTAGGCCTTGATATACATCCACAGGTAGACCTCCACTTGACTCAAATTTAGTTAATTGGCCTATCAGAATCTTCTAAAGGCATGACATAATTTTCTGGAATTTTCCAAGCTGTTTAAAGGCACATTCAACTTCCGCCACCTCCCTTCCTCTGCATTGTCCCTTCGATTGTGCCATTGATCTCCTCCCGGGCACTACACCGCCGCATGGGCAAAAAATTCTACATCACCTGTACTCCACACACAACGACTTGTACAAAGCTCTCCCTTGCCCTACATTTGGTAAATCCGACCACAACTCTATCCTCCTGAATCCTGCTTACAAGCAAAAATTAAAGCAGGAAGCACCAGTGACTCGGTCTATAAAAAAGTGGTCAGATGATGCAGATGCTAAACTACAGGACTGTTTTGATATCACAGACTGGAACATGTTCCAGGATTCTTCCGATGGCATTGAGGAGTACATCACATCAGTCACTGGCATTATCAATAAGTGCATCGAGGACGTCGTCCCCACAGTGACTATACGAACATACCCCAACCAGAAGCCATGGATTACAGGCAACATTCGCACTGAGCTAAAGGGTAGAGCTGCTGCTTTCAAGGTGCGGAACTCTAACCCGGAAGCTTACAAGATATCCTGCTATGCCCTGTGACGAACCATCAAATAGACAAAGCGCCAATACAGGGCTACGATTGAATCATACTACGCCGGCTCCGATGCTTGTCTTATGTGGCAGGGCTTGCAAACTAGTACAGACTACAAAGCAAAGCACAGCCGTGAGCTGCCCAGTGGCACGAGCCTACCAGACGAGCCAAATCACTTCTATGCTCGCTTCAAGACAAGCAACACTGAGGCATGCATGAGAGCATCAGCTGTTCTGGATGATTATTTGATCACGCTCTCCATAGCCGATGTGAGCAAGACCTTTAAACAGGTCAACATACACAAGGCTGTGGGGCCAGACGGATTATCAGGACGTGTGCTCCCGGCATGTGCTGACCAACAGGCAGGTGTCTTCACTGATATTTTCAACATGTCCCTGATTGAGTCTGTAAACCCAACATGTTTCAAGCAGACCACCATAGTCCCTGTGCCCAAGAACTCACGTCCGTAGCCATGAAGTGCTTTGAAAGGCTGGTAATGGCTCACATCAACACCATTATCCCAGAAACACTAGACCCACTCCAATTTGCATACCGCCCAAACAGATTCACAGATGATGCAATCTCTACCTCCCTCCACACTGCCCTTTCCCACATGGACAAAAGGAACACTTATGTGAGAATGCTATTCATTGACTACAGCTCAGCATTCAACACCATAGTACCCTCAAAGCTCATCACTAAGCTAAGCAACCTGGGACTAAACACCTCCCTCTGCAACTGGATCCTGGACTTCCTGTAGGGCCGCCCCCAGGTGGGGAGGGTAGGTAGCAACACATCTGCCATGCTGATCCTCAACACTGAAGCCCCCCAGGGGTGCTTGCTCAGTCCCCTCCTGTACTTCCTGTTCACCCACGAATGCATGGCCAGGCATGACTCCAACGCCATCATTAAGTTTGCAGACGACGCAACAGTGTTAGGTGTGATCACCGACAATGACGAGACAGTCTATAGGGAGGAGGTCAGAGACCTGGCCATGTGTTGATGGGGCAACAACCTCTCCCCCAATGTGATCAAGACAAAGGAAATGATTGTGGACTACAGGAAAAAGAGGACCGAGCACACCCCCATTCTCATCGACGGGGCTGTAGATTGAGAGCTTCAAGTTCCTTGGTGTCCACATCACCAACAAACAAACATGGTTTGGCAACAGACAAACAGAAACCACCAGTATATATACACAGGGAATAATGGAACAAATGGGAGACACCTGGTGGGGGGTAGAGACAAGGATCCACACCAAGACAGTCGTGAAGAGGGCATGACAAAGCCTATTCCCCCTCAGGAAACTAAAAGGATTTGGCATGGGTCCTGAGATCCTTAAAAGGTTCTACAGCTGCAACATCGAGTGCCCTGACTGGTTGCATCACTCTCTGGTACGGCAATTGCATTGCTCGGCCTCCAACCGCAAGGCACTTCAGAGTGTAGTGCGTACGGCCCAGTACATCACTGGGGCTAAGCTGCCTGCCATCCAGGTCCTCTACACCAGGCAGTGTCAGAGGAAAGCCCCCAAAAATGTCAAAGACCCCAGCCACCCCTGTCATAGACTGTTCTCTCTACTACCACATGCTTGCGGTACCGGAGTGTCAAGTCTAGGACAAAAAGGCTTCTCAACAGTTTTTACCCCCAAGCCATAAGACTCCTGAACAGGTAATCAAATGGTTACCCGGACTATTTGCATTGTGTGCCCCCCCTGCAACCCATCTTTTACACAGCTGTTACTCTCTCTTCTAATATATGCATATGTCACTTTAACCATATCTACATGTGCATACTACCTCAATCAGCCTGACTGACCGGTGTCTGTATGTAGCCTCGCTACTGTTTTTCACTCTCTTTTTCTGTTGTTTTTATTTCTTTGTTTTATTTATTTGTATTGTTCACCTAATACCTTTTTTGCACTATTGGTTAGAGCCTATAAGTAAGCATTTCACTGTAAGGTTTACCCCTGTTGTATTCGGCGCATGTGACAAATAAACATTGATTTGATTTTATTTGAGAGGAACTATGGCGTTGGTAATCGGGATCTTCTTGCAGTCAAGATGGCACTGGAGGAGTGGAAGCACTGGCTTGAAAGGGCAGAAAACTCATTCTTAGTTTGGACCGATCATAAGAATCTTGAATACACCCTTCCCTGCTCGGCCACTGGGCTCTCGCCTTTCGAGTGTTCCCTGGGTTACCAGCCTCCGCTCTTCCCAGAGCAAGAGGAAGAGGTCAGCGTACCTTCAGCACAGAAGTTCGTCCGTCACTGTCGGCATACCTGGAAGAGAGCCCGGTCCGCTCTTCTTAAGACCACCTCCAGGTATCAGCGACAGGCGGACCTCCACTGGACCACGGCTCCCCGCTATAGTCTCGGACAGAGGGTATGGCTCTCTACTCAGGATTTGCCCCTCAGAGTGGAGTCCCGTAAACTTTCTCCCTGCTTTATCGGCCCCTTTCCCATCTCTAAAATCATTAGTCCCAAAGCTGTTCGTCTTCTGTTGCCCCAAACCCTCCCCATACATCCCACTTTTCATGTGTCAAAGATTAAACCTTTGTCTCACAGCCCTTTGTCTCCTGTTTCCAGGCCCAACCCCCCTCCTCGTCTCATGGATGGCCATCCGGCATACACGGTGAGACACCTCCAGAGGTTTCCAGTGCCTGGTTGACTGGGAGGGTTACGGTCCGGAAGAGAGGTGCTGGGTCCCCGCTAAGGACTTCCTGGACCTGGCCCCCATCGCTGACTTTCAACGCCGGCATCCCGGTCAACCAGGTATGGGGGGGGGGGGTGGTACTGTCACACCCTGATCTGTTTCACCTGTCTTGTGCTTGCCTCTTCCCCCCACCAGGTGTCTCCCATTTGTTCCATTATTCCCTGTGTATATATACTGGTGGTTTCTGTTTGTCTGTTGCCAATTCGTCTTGTCTTATCAAGCCTGCATGTTTTTTAGTCCCTGTTTTCTAGTCCTCCCGGTTTCAACCTTTTCTGCTTGCCCTGACCCTGAGCTGGCCTGCCATACCATTCTGCCTGCCCTGACCTCGAGCCTACCTGCCGTCCTGTACGCATCTGACTCTGACCTTGTTTACAAACTTCTGCCTGTCCTCTACCTGCCTCTTTCCCTGCCCCTTGTCTATTAATAAATATCAGAGACTCTAACCATCTGCCTCCTGTGTCTGCATTTTGGTCTTGTCCTGTGTCGTTATAGTACGAACTGGCCATGACTGACCCAGTAGACTCGGACCAGCTCCGCAACACTGTCTCCCTGCATGGAGCCACAATTGGAAGAAATGAGGAGCTACTCCAGAACATTTTGGGCACACTTACTCATTCAAGGTTTTTTTCTTTATTTTTACTATTTTTTGACATTGTAAAATAATAGTGAAGACACCCAAACTATGAAATAACACATTTGGAATTTACGTAGTAACCAAAAAAGTGTTTGAGATTCTTCAAAGTAGCCACCCCTTGCCTTGATGACAGCTTTGCACACTCTTGACATTCTCTAAACCAGCTTCACCTGGAAAGATTTTCCAACAGTCTTGACAGAGTTCCCACATATGCTGAGCACCTGTTGGTTGATGAACTTCACAGGGTGGTGAAAGTCCACTTGTATTCTTGATGCTTCATTCCAATAAATATCGAGGGTCTTATTCTGGTGACATGATGCCAAGACTAGCCTTGCCGCACAGCCTACCTGCACTGTATCTGCAAGATGTTGGCTAGAGCTCACGTGGCAAAACCAGAGTAGGCACATTTCCTATTTAACGCAACAGTTTTTGTGACAAAACTATTGGTATAGTTGATAACGTTATGGAAACACATTCAACTTGAGATTTTTATTAGGTACATGAAAACTGAAGCAAAAAAGTACATTTTGTGTGCATTAAATCATCACGCATTGAGTTCTTTCTGCAACAAGTCAGTTTGGTGGAAACACACCACTGGTGGGAAATTGCTCATATTTAAGCGGATTTTAGAATACTTGCATGAAAATCTGTTGCTATTTTTGTGGAACACTTTTTTAAGAGGTTAAAATAATACTGTGAAATTGTGAAAATTATGATAATGCCCTTTCAGTCTAATAGCTGTTTGAAAACACATTTCAGCATATTGTGGTGAGATGACATCATCAGGCAGTAAATTAGTTAATAGGCCAATAAGAGAGTTCCAAATCTTTCTGCCATTAACAGCTAGTTTTCAGTTTTCCCTCCCCACTCAGATGACTCCCAGACCGTCCTGTCAAAATTCCTGCTTGAGAAATTGCTCTTTGCTAAGAAGCAATTTATGTTTCTGTTTGACCATTATTTTTGACCACAGTAAGATACTTAATTGTTACCCAGAAATGATTTATATTGAGATAAAAAATGGCTGCTTAACTGGACCTTCAAGAAAAGTGCAAGGGTGCCAGTATATTTGGCCAACTGTAGATGTCCCCCCCTGGCCCAGCGCCTCTTTAAAACCGCTGTAGTGGTCTTCATATGAGCTTGACAGTGCTTGAGCATGGTAGAAATGTTTGCATGCCAATCCTTCCCATACCCGAGAGCTCACACATTTCTCCACGGCTACTAATAATACCCACACCTTGTTTCCATAGGTTCTGTCCAAGTAAGACCAATCAGGGTCTGTCAGGGGAAAGTTCTACTGTTACCATGATGATAATTACAGTAGGCCCAGTTCCCTCACAATGTGACCTAATAAATAAAATAACATTTTATTGGTCACATAAACATATTTAGCAGATGTTATTGTAGGTGTAGCGAAATACTTGTGTTCTTAGCTCCAACTGTGCAGTAGTATCTAACAATTCACAACAATACACAAATCTAAAAATAAAAGAATGGAGTTAAGAAATATATACAGTGCATTCGGAAAGTATTCAGACCCCTGGATTTTTTTCCACAATTTGTTATGTCGCAGCCTTATTCTGAAATTGATTTTTTGGATTGGATTTGTTCCCTAATCAATTTACAAACAATGCCCATACATAAAAAGCAAAACAATTTTGCAAATGTATAAAAAAAACTGAAATATCACATTTACATAAGTATTCAGACCCTTCACCTCAGTACTTTGTTGAAGCACCTTTGGAAGCGATAACAGCCTCAGCTCTTCTTGGGTATGACTCTACAAGCTTGGCACACCTGTATTTGGGGAGTTTATCCCATTCTTCTCTGCAGATCCTCTAAAGTTCTGTCAGCTTGGATGGGAAGCATTGCTGCACAGATATTTTCAGGTCTTTCCAGAGATGTTTGATCGGGTTCAAGGCCAGGCTCGGGCTGGGCCACTCAAGGACATTCAGAGACTCCTGCATTGTCTTGGCTGTGTGCTCATGATCATTGTCCTGTTGGAAGGTGAATCTTCAACCCAGTCTGAGGTCCTGAGCACTCTGGAGCAGGTTTTCATCAAGAATCTCTCTGTACTTTGCTCTGCTCATCATTCCGTTAATCCTGACTAGTCTCCCAGTCCCTGCCGCTGAAAAACATCCCCACAGCATGATGCTGCCAACACCATGCTTCACCGTAGGGATGGTGCCAGGTTTCTTCCAGACATGTCGCTTAGCATTCAGGCCAAATCTTGGTTTCATCAGACCAGAGATTCTTGTTTCTCATGGTCTGATAGTCTTTAGGTGCCTTTTGGCCAATTCCATGTAGGCTGTAATGTGCATTTTGCCGAGGAGTGGCTTCTGTCTGGCCACTCTACCATAAAGGCCTGATTGGTAGAGTGCTGCAGAGATGGTTGTCCTTCTGGAAGGTTCTCCAATCTCCACAGAGGAACTCTGGAGTTCCATCAGAGTGACCATTGTGGTCTTGGTCACCTCCCTGACCAAGACCCTTCTCCCCCTATCAGCTTTCGGCTTATGTACATGATGGGGTGCTCCTCCCCATTGTGTATCTAGGACAGAACGGCCCTTAGCCTAACATCACATGCATCCGTCTGGACCAACAACGGCACCTGGAAATCGGGCGTTACGAGAATCGGATGGGAGTACATTGCTTCCTTCAGCCGCCTGAATGCTGCTTCGGTCTGGTCTGTCCATTTCACTGTTTTCGGGAGGCGGGCCCTGGTTAGATCAGTGAGGGGGGAAGCTATA
Source organism: Oncorhynchus tshawytscha (assembly GCF_018296145.1). Lineage (NCBI taxonomy): Eukaryota > Metazoa > Chordata > Actinopteri > Salmoniformes > Salmonidae > Oncorhynchus > Oncorhynchus tshawytscha. Next base: position 13,798,931 of record NC_056430.1, on the reverse strand, counting down.
GCCGCAAAGTTGGGGATAAACCGGCTATAGTATCTTGCCAGTCCCAGGCCGGAAGGACTTGACCTGTGTCTTGGTGAGTGGAACGGGCCAGTCACCTACCGCATGAACCTTCCTCTCCTGGGGCTTGACGTTCCCCCGTCCGATCAAATATCCCAGGTACTCCACCACCTCGAACACTAGTTTGCATTTCCTGGGGTTCACTGTCAACCCTGGCTTGTCTGAGAGCATCAGGCGCGTCAGGTGCTCTTCCCAACCTTGGCTGTGGATGATAATATCATCCAAATAGGCCGCTGCGTACTGCTGGTGGGGTCGAAGTAGTTTGTCCATCAGGTGCTGGAATGTGGGCGGGGCTCCGCGGAGATCAAGTGGGAGTACCTGGTACTGATATAATCCATCTGGTGTCAAAAATGCCGTCTTCTCCCGGGAGGAGGCTGCCAACGGTATCTGCCAATATCCTTTGGTCAGGTCAAGGGTGCTGATGAACCGGGCCTTTCCCAATCGGTCAAAGAGCTTGTCCACCCTCGGCATGGGGTAGGCGTCGAACAAGCTGATGTCGTTCACACCATAGAAATCATTACAGAAGCACAGGCTACCGTCCAGTTTGGGCACCAACATGATGGGGCTGCACCATGCACTGTTGGACTCTTCAACAACCCCATCCTCAGTATAACCTTCACTTCCTGCTTCACGGCCTTCCTTAGGGCCTCAGCAATCCAATATGGCCTCTTTCGTACTGTTTCCCCGGGCCGGGTATGGATGTGGTGTTCAATGAGTGTCGTGCGGCCCGGCTTCTCGGAGAACAGCGCTGTGTTCCCGATCGACGAGCTCCCTGAGCTCTTGCTTCTGGGCCAGGTCAAGGTCCACATTGCTCGGGACCACCACTGATACCGTTGGCATCCTGGGTTCCGACCATAACACGGCCAAGGCTGTCCTCCCGTGCCACTTCTTCAACAGGTTCATGAGGTACATCTGTTGGGGTTTCCGTCTCCCCGGCTGCCATACGCGGGAATTGACACGTCCCAGCTTCTCTATCACCTCATAGGGCCTGTGCCATGTTGCCAGGAACTTACTTTAAGCCGTGGGGATTAAGACCAACACCCTGTCTCCCACCTGGAATTCTTGGGACTGGGTTCCTCGATTGTAGACCTAGGCTTGGGCGCATTGGGCCTTCTCCATATGTTCCCTACCACGGGCCATATGGCTGACATCCACTCCCTCATCGTCTCCATGTGCTCTACCACGCATAGTAAGGGGGTCGGCTGGGCTTCCCACACCTCCTTGGCGAGGTCCACTAGGACGTGTGGCCTCCTTCCTTAAAGGAGTTTGAAAGGGGAAAAACCTGTGGAGGACTGGGGTAGTTCATTTATCCCCTTACACTGTGTATAAGACAGTAGTTTTTTTTGGAATTGTTAGTTAGATTACTTGTTCGTTATTACTGCATTGTCGGAACTAGAAGCACAAGCATTTCGCTACACTCGCATTAACATCTGCTAACCATGTGTATGTGACAAATAAAATTTGATTTGATTTGAGATGGGGTAGTAGCTGGTCCCAGTTCTTCCCATTCTGCTCGATGACCTGCCGCAGCATTTGTTTGAGCTTTTTATTGAACCGCTCGATGAGCCCATCTGTCTGCGTGTGAAAAACGGAGGTCCGGATCTGCTTGATTTGCAGGAGAGCACCCAAATCTTTCATTAGGCGGGACATAAACTCAGTACCTTGGTCTGTCAGGATCTTGTTTGGGATGTCCACCCAGCTGAAAGGTGGAACAGCTCCCGGGCGATTCCCTTGGATACTGTCGCCCATAGGGGAATGGCCTCGGGATACTGGGTGGCATAATCTAGTATTACCAGGATGTACCGATGTCCTCATGCTGTTTTTACCAGGGATCCCGCTATATCCATGGCGATGCGTTCAAAGGGAACCCCGATGATCGGTAGGGGGACCAGTGTGTTTCGGAAGTGTGCTTTTGGGGCAGTGATTTGACACCCAGGGCAGCTGCGACAGTAGTCTTCCACGGCCCTCCTCATCCCGGGCCAGTGGCACCGGGCAGCGATCCATTCCCGGGTCTTCTCCATTCCCAGGTGCGCCCTCAACAGGTGGGTGTGGGTGTGGGACACTGTCGGGGCAGCAACAATACCTCTCGAAGTTCCCCTGTTGGCGTGACACCTGATACGAAAGGTTATTCTTGATTTGGAAATGGGGGTATCACCAGTCACTCACCCCGGAAGTAGCTGTCCATCCACCGCTATCACTTGGGCTGCAGAGGCTTTCAAGTTCGGATCCTCCCACTGGGCCGTCCCGAATTGCCCCCTCAGTTGGCCCCCAGCGGGTGTCTCGACTGGCCCCTTGAAATCAAGGAGGGGTAGGCTGGGCTACAGTGGGCTCCAGTGGTTCCCCAGAGGGGTCGGGTTCCAGTGCCCCCTCTGACTCCGGACACATAGATACAGGTTGGTCAACCGTTCGCTTCAGGGCTGCACAGGCGATGGGTCGTCGAGCCGGGAAATTCCAGACAATGTGCCCCCGGGCACCACATCCAAAACACATCCTTTGGTCTCTATCTACCTGGGGTCGTTGGTGGCGGGTCGGCCCTACCCCAGCCACCCGAACACGGGTTTGCGGTCGTTTGGCCCTGCCGAATGTTGGTTCGGGGTACACAGCAGTGGGGCTGTACTTCCGTCCCCTCGAATGGGTCGCCGACTCGGCCCTGCTCCCACTCAGCAGGGCCTGAGTGTTCTGATGCATCTCCACTGCTTCCAGGAGGCCCTCCAAGGTCTGGGGCGCACATAGACTCACTGCCCTCTTCATGTCGGGGGGTAGTGCCCTTAAGAAGCGATCCAGGACCACTTTGTCTAGGATTAGAGAGGGTGGATACATCGGTTGGAGCCATGCCCTGGTGAAGCACAGTAGGTTGCTCGTCTGGGGTCAGGGGGCTGCGTCGGTTATGAACCTCCAGTTGTGGAATAGTTGAGCCCGATGGAATAGTTGAGCCCGATGTAACCGTAGAAGCTGACTATCTCCCATTTGAGTCTGTCGTAGTTAGCCGCCTGTTCATCGTTCATGTCCCAATACGCCTTTTGGGCATTCCCAGAGAGGAACGGGGTCAGCAGACTTGCCCACTTCTGCCTTGGCCATCCTTCCCGTAGCGCTGTCCATTCAAACGTGCAGAGGTATGTTTTCGATGTTATCATCTTCCCTTAGCTTGATTAAAAACTAGTTTGGATGTGATTCAGTAGACGCTCCTCCTTGTAGCTTCCTGATTTCCTCAATGAGGCGGACATTTTGTAGTCGCTGTTCCTCCAGCGTTCTTTCCTGAACTGCTAGTTGGGCCCGGACAAACTGAGCTATCAACTCGTCCATGCTGATGCTGCGTAAACGTCAACCCTGATCTGACCAAGTTAACAGATTGCCCGCATTCTCCACCACTTGTGGCAGACCAGGGGGTTTGGTCAAAACGCTTACACAGATCAGACACGGACAGAGTAGGATTAGCTTGGTTTCAAGGGTATTTATTTGAATAACAAACCAAAATAAAAGAATAGGTCTCCTCCATGAGACCCTCTCCGGGATACCGTCTTCTGGGCTCCGGGTCTTGCTGTATCCTGTGGGGAACAAAAACAGAACTCCCTCCTTTTACCTCTGGAATCGTCCCCAACTATACAGTAATAACCTTTCTTCCCCCAGTACCTTCTCCCATGTGCTGCCCTTCTGGCAGCTTTATGAGACCCGTCCAGAAGGTGAGCAATCAGCCCTTGATTTACTCACCAACCACAATCAGCCCCAATTAGTCCTGGCTGGAGAGCCCGTCGAGACCTGTCACGTCCAGCAGAGGGAGTAATCGCCTCGTGATGTATACTCCGTCTGTCACCAGGCCTCGACGAGTCCCCCCTGGTGGCTGTTCTGCTGTACGTTACAATAAGGTATTTCAGTTTTTTATTTTTAATACTCAAAAAATTTAAATGACCTGTTTTCGCTTTGTCATTATGTGATATTGTGTGTAGATTGATGAGGATTTTTAATATTTTATTTACTCCGTTTTAGAACAAAGCGGTAACATAACAAAATGTAGAAAAAGTAAAGGGATCTGAATACTTTCCGAATGCACTACATATATTAGGACGAGCAATGTCGAAGTGACATGGACTAAAATAGAGTAGAAAAGAATAGAGCATATACATATGAAATGAGTACAGCTAAATGTAAACATTATTAAAGTGACTAGTGTTACATTCTTAAAGTGGCCAGTGATTCCATATCTATGTACACAGGGCAGCAGCCTCTAAGGTGCAGGGTTGAGTAACTGGGTGGTAGCCGGCTAGTGACGGCTATTTAACAGTCTGATGTCCTTGAGATAGAAGCAGTTTTTCAGTCTCTCGGTTCCAGCTTTGATGCACCTGTACTGACCTCGCCTTCTGGATGATAGCGGGTTGAACAGGCCGTGGCTTGGGTGGTTGATGTCCTTGATGATATTTTTGGCCACCGGGTGCTGTAGGTGTCCTGGAGGGCAGGCAGTGTGCCCCCGGTGATGCGTTGGGCACACCAATAATAATAATGGCACAAACCAACCTCTGCTGGGATGTGTTCTGGAGAGAGCAATTCTATAGATACTTTGTAGAACAGACATCACACTCTATCATGAAGAATAATAAAGCTCTATTCAACACAATGTAATTTCTGTCTTGCCAGAACGAGTGTCTGAGTAAAATAACTATTAAAAAGTGTCATGCTATTTCAAAATGTATTCCACTGGTCTCAAAATGAGTCCGCTCCACAGAAGGTAAAAGTCCATCATAACAAAAACCACATCTAGGTAGCTGGGTGTGCCTTTTTTGTCCATTGTTAAGACACTAGCTGTTCATCTCCATGTCTATTTGCGCCACTTTTTTTGGTCATGTGAGAATAAATTGTTGTGTCCGAGACAAAGTTGGTTGGTTATGAGTCACATGGACCATTACATCCAGGAGGGGGGTGTCAAGATATATATAGTGGACCTGTGCTTGTCCTCTGTGTTCTCATAACATACTTCTTACCCCTAGTCCCACGCCATGTTGGTTCGTCCTGTTGACGTGTCTCTGTCTCTGAAGAACAGATGGCTTTACACATAAATCCTATTAGCAACTTTCTGCTGATGGTGAACCATTCAGTTCAAGGCTCCTCACTCTCTTAATTAACCTCCATTGTGTTGAATTGCCTCATTTTGTCTTTCTTTTTACTAAGAACGTTTTCAGTAAAGAGGAGTTTGTAGTTTATTAGAGCCGAAGTCACTGGCCACACCATGTCTGCAGAGAAGGTAACGTTATAGAAACTGTGTTTTGAAGAGCTTTTGTTGTTGAAAGGATGTGAGAGAGGGAATAATGGTGATGAACTTAGAGCATTTCTTTACGTAGCATTTTGATTCAGATATACCGTCATGGTGTTTAGATGAATACAGATGAATGACTTAAAGTTATTCCCTCTAGATCGTTAGACAATTCACTGGATAGAAGACCAGTTGACCTGTAATCAGATTATTACAACAGAATGCTGCTGTGGTATTGTTACAGTTATTTTTTTATTTAACCTTTATTTAACCAGGCAAGTTTATTTAACTAGGTATTGTTACAGTTGTACAGTTGTAGTTGATTTCCCCCAGCCTGGACTGGTGTGCATAGTAGTGCTGGTTATGTAGAATTAGCCACCTAGTTGTGTGGAGGTTCTGGGATAAATGTGCTGTAGTGTGGGAAAGACTTGGGAGGTGGTTCTATGTTGTCTGTCATTCATGAAACCAATCATGTCTCTCCTCCTATTTTATGGACATAGTACCCAGATTTATTTCAGAAAGAGTGTTGTTAATGGACTGTGGTTGTCATTGGCTATCACGTCATGGTGAAAAACCCACAGGTGGTAAGATGAGAGTGGATCATTTGCCTCTTCCTTCTCTGCCCCACTGTCAGAGGCCTCATGTCCATTAAAACTGATGGGGAAGGATTTACCTATCTGAAGGATACAAAAATATGAAAAATACTGTTTCCTTGAACATATTGATGCAGTTGATGCAATGATTTTGAATTCGGTCATCAGTTCCCCCCTTACAATTGCCTGACGACTTTGTCTGTAGGCTGCCATTATTCAACTGACAGCTTGTCTAAGGTGAGGACAGAAATAGAGCCACATCTTAATCGGATTACTGTGGACATCCATCACTGCACCCCGTCAGTCAGTGTTCAAATGACCAGCAGGATCACAGTGGATGACATCCTTATTCTCTGTGTCTTGGGATGCTGGGTTGTGCTGTGTTGTTTTGTGGTGTGTTGTGTTGAAAGGGATTTCTGGGATGTTGGTTGACATAATACCAGATCATATAGTGGACAACTGTCTGGTTACTGTGGGAAATGGGACTAATTGGGAGAGAAGCTGTATGTGCTTGTGTTTGAATAGAGTTGGATTGTCCAGTGCACTTCCAACTGCACAAGAGTGTTTTTAAGAATGCAAGTAAAACATCTGCCCAATTTCAATTACATTTGCATTGATTTAAAAGTCCAGAGCCATTACTTTCTATACTTATTTTCCGGAGCAACCTTGTGCAGTTGATATGTAAATCTCTAAAACACTATTACTACAACTAATATACAACTACTTAATCTCTGTAGCACTGGATGTGACGCAACATGTTCACGTGACTGAGGCAGCTGACTGTGATTTTCTCAGTCCTGACCAGTTTGTTAGGTCACTGTGTCATTAGGACAGGTTACATAAAATAGATTAACTAGAATATTCTAATGATTATTATCAGTTCCAAATGAAGATATTCATGGATTGATTACTATTTCCTTTTTGAAAGGAAATCAGTTTTAAGAGAATGTCTTGAAAATATGCATTTTTGGATAATCAAGTGTACTGTATTTGTAGTAGTGTGATTTGAAATGTACAATGTTTGACTTGTTTCTGTCTCCATACCTTTCTGCTTGCATATTCCACTGTCTTTTGAATGGTAAGTCACTAAAATCCTCATGCTCCTAAGCACACATTTCCAGTGATGGGAAAAAAAGTACATGCATATGCAATAAACACATAATCTAACTGGGGACAGCTAGCTAACATAATGTCAATAAGCATGATGCGCTTGCCAGTTAACTTTCACCATATTTCTGAGTTGGTCAGATATTAGTTTAGAAAGACATGAAATTGGCATGGGAGCTAACTAGCTAGCAAGCCACCAGCTAGATGCTTATCAAAGGTAGATAGGTTGTTGGTTCATTTTTACAAAAGAAATTGACCAATATACAGTACCAGTCAAAAGTTTGGACACACCTACCCATTCAATTAAAAAAATAAAAATATTTACTATTTTCTACATTGTAGAATAATAGTGAAAACATCAAAACTATGGAATTTGAGTTTCTTCAAAGTAGCCACCCTTTGCCTTGACGACAGCTTTGCACACTCTTGACATTCTCTAAACCAGCTTCACCTGGAATGCTTTTCCAACAGTTTTGAAGTAATTACCATACATGCTGAGCACTTGTTGACTGCTTTTCCTTCACTCTGCGGTACAACTCATCCCAGACCATCTCAATTGGGTTGAAGTCAGGTGATTGTGGAGGCCAGGTAATCTGATGCAGCACTCCATCACTCTCCTTCTTGGTCAAATAGCCCTTACACAGCCTGGAGGTGTGTTGGGTCAATGTCCTGCTGAAAAACAAATAATTGTCCCACTAAGTGCAAACCAGATGGGATGGCGTATCGCTCCAGAATGTTGTGGTAGCCATGCTGGTTAAGTGTGCAATGAAGTCGAAATAAATCACGGACACCATTTTATTTTTTAATTTTTAATTTTACGGATAGCCAGGGGCACACTCCAACAGTCAGCATAATTTACAAACAAAGCATGTGTCTTTAGTGAGTCTGCCACATCAGAGGTAGTAGGGATGACCAGGGATGTTCTCTTGAATTTGACAATTTTTCTGTCCTGCTAAGCATTCAAAATGTAACAATAACTTTTGGATGTCAGGGAAAATGTATGTAAAAAGTACATTCTTTTCTTGATGAATGTAGTGAAGTAAAAGTACAGATAAAGTACAGATACCTCCAAAACTACTTAAGCATTTTAGTACTTTATTTTTACTTAAATACTTTACACCAGTGCCCATTGACATAAATGCATGCTTCATGCAAAAGGTAGAGTTACAGAGTTTAATGGTTGTGATAGGATGATTAAAAATATTGTAGTTATTCCACAATACTAACCTAATTGACAGAGTGATAAGAAGGAAGCCTGTACAGAATAAAAATATTCCAAAACATGCATTCTGTTTGCAACAAGGCACTAATGAAATACTGCAAAAAATGTGGCAAAGCAATTAACTTTCTGTCCTGAATACAATGCGTTATGTTGGGGGCAAATCCAATACAGCACATTACTGAGTACCACTCTCCATATTTTCAAGCATAGTGGTGGCTGCATCATGTTATGGGTATGTTTGTAATCGTGAAGGACAAGGGAGTTTTTCGGGATAAAAAAGAACCCGGAATGGAGCTAAGCACAGGAAAACTCCTAGAGGAAAACCTTTTCAGTCTGCTTTCCACCAGACACTGGGACATTAATTCACCGTTTAGTTGGACAATAACCTGAAAGACAAGGCCAAATCTATACTGGAGTTGCTTACCAAGAAGGCGGGGAATGTTCCTGAGTGGCCGAGTTACAGTTTTGACTTAAATCAACTTGAACATTTATGGCAAGACCTGAAAATGGTTGTTTAGCAATGATCAATAACCAATTTGACAGAGCTTGAAGAACTTTGATAATTATCATGTGCAAATGTTGGAAAATCAAGGGCTAACCCAGAAAGACTCACAGCTGTAATCACTGCCAAAGGTTCTCCTACAAAGTATTGACTAATGGGTGTGAATATTTATGTAAATGAGATATTACTGTTTTTCCTTTTCAATAAATGTGCTTCATTTTCTAAAAACATGTTTTCACTATTTCATTATGGGGTATTATGTATAGATGGTTGTGAAATTTTAAATTCAGTCTGTAACACAACAAAATGTGGAATAAGTCAAGGGGTAAGTCAACACTTTCTGAAGGCAATGTAGATCTGAAATTAGGATTTTCTCCTTACTTCATATCTGTGTCATCTGTCTCTGGTGTCTGACCCTCTCTTTCCTCACCTCACCTGACTCTTCTTCCTATAGATAATGCTTTATAGAAGCCAAAGAAGAAGAAGGCAGAGACAGCGAGCTCAGCCACCAATGGTGCCGACGCAAAGCCCAAAAAGACCAAGAGCAAGAAGAGTGATGACCTGTCTGGAGAGGAGAGTCCTGCAGTTCAAAGTACGGACAGTTCAGATGAGATATCTTCCAAAGAGCTATATGGAAATGATTGTGTAAAATATCACCAGTATTTTGCCAGGAAACAGACCCAGGCGAAGTGAACTTGCTGCCAAAATGTTGTTTCTTAAACAAATCATTTTTATCTGAGATAGAGTGAGCGGCTTAAAAATGTAATGAATAAATATATCAAAACATTACATTTCTTTGGAGGTCATCCCTCTCTCAATCTTCCTAACGATGTTGTTTCTTTTCATTACGTTTGTCAAATAGATGGAAAAAAGGTAAAGAAAAAGAAAGCAGATGAAGAAAAAACTGAAAAAGAGAAAGAGAAAGGGAAAGGGATAGAAAAAGAGAAAGACGAGCCAAAGAAGAAAACAAAAAGTGTGCCAAAGAAAAAGAAAGGTGAGCAGTCAGAAACATAACTGGTATTATGCCCAAGGTGAACTGCATGTTATAGCATCAAAACTTCTGTAAAACCCAATGAAATGTACTCTTCTTTTCTGCCCAAGGTTCAGATACAGAAGATGACGACGATGATGATGAGGAAGAGACTCCACAAAAGAAGACAAAGAAAAAGACCACAAAGGAAGCTTCTGAAAAAGATGGCAAAGATGGCAAAGAGAAGAAATCCAAAGCTAAAGGTGGACAGATGTATAGGAAAGCAATTTTCTTAAAGGAGTTAGTAGACAACAAGAATAAGACCTGTTTTAAGAGGATTAGGTAGGAGATTGAATTGTAATGTTGAGTGAAAGGAAACACTAGTCCTGCACACGAGGTGGAAGGCCACAGTCTTATGCTGTCATCACCTAACAAGCTGTTGCAGATTACACAACAAGACAGTGTGCAAAACATATAAACGAAATAGCATCACTGATAGAAGTATTTTCGTCTCACGTCTTTTTTCAGATGACAAAGAGTCTGACAAAAAATCAAAGAAAGACACCAAGAAAAAGGAACCAGCTTCTCTGTTCTCTGTAAATGGAGATAAGGATAAGTCAGACTCCAAGAGCAAGAAGAAAGGTACAGTAAGCCTCAACACTATAGCTTTAAGTACTCATTTTAAACTGATGCAACTTTAGGGATAATGATTAACTTTGTGGTTGAGAATCAATAACCCATCATCATGTATGATTTGTGTCTAAACATCTCCAACATCGGAAGTCTCACACCCCTTTTGCAAGAGCACATACTGCAGTGTCACAGTACTGTTGGTAAAGCACTGTAGGTACACTGTGATACGATTATAACCAGAAGTGGATTCTTTTAAACCAGCAGCCAAATCAGATAGTGAAGACAGCGAACCAGAAACCAAGTCCAGCAAGTCAAAATCAAAGAAGAAGGAGAACGCCAACCCAGCATCCATGTTCTCAGCAGGGGGGGACAAGGACAAGGACAAAGACAAGGACAAAGACAAGGACAAGAAGAAGAAGAAGAAAGGCAAGTGTTTTCTGTTATAATTAAACACAGCTCCGGTGTTTGACCATATTCCTGCTGGTCAGTAAAATAAAGTTGTCTGATATTTCCCAACGTTCTATTTCCTACCAGCCAAAGCATCAGACAGTGATGATTCTGACTCCGAAGCAGAAAAAGGAAAAAAGAAAAAGGGAAAAGGGAAGAAGAAAAAGGTTTGTTTGTTTAGTTATCTAGGTCATAGTCTGTTTAGTTAGCTAGGTCATAGTCTGTTTAGTCAGCTAGGTCATAGTCTGTTTAGTTAGCTAGGTCATAGTCTGTTTAGTTATCTAGGTCATAGTCTGTTTAGTCAGCTAGGTCATAGTCTGTTTAGTTATCTAGGTCATAGTCTGTTTAGTTAGCTAGGTCATAGTCTGTTTAGTTAGCTAGGTCATAGTCTGTTTAGTCAGCTAGGTCATAGTCTGTTTAGTTAGCTAGGTCATAGTCTGTTTAGTCAGTTAGGTCATAGTATGTTTAGTTAGCTAGGTCATAGTCTGTTTAGTCAGCTAGGTCATAGTCTGTTTAGTTAGCTAGGTCAAAGTCTGTTTAGTTAGCTAGGTCATAGTCTGTTTAGTTATCTAGGTCATAGTCTGTTTAGTTATCTAGGTCATAGTCTGTTTAGTTAGCTAGGTCATAGTCTGTTTAGTCAGCTAGGTCATAGTCTGTTTAGTTAGCTAGGTCATAGTCTGTTTAGTTAGCTAGGTCATAGTCTGTTTAGTCAGCTAGGTCATAGTCTGTTTAGTCAGCTAGGTCATAGTCTGTTTAGTTAGCTAGGTCATAGTCTGTTTAGTCAGCTAGGTCATAGTCTGTTTAGTTATCTAGGTCATAGTCTGTTTAGTTAGCTAGGTCATAGTCTGTTTAGTCAGCTAGGTCATAGTCTGTTTAGTTAGCTAGGTCATAGTCTGTTTAGTTAGCTAGGTCATAGTCTGTTTAGTTATCTAGGTCATAGTCTGTTTAGTTAGCTAGGTCATAGTCTGTTTAGTTAGCTAGGTCATAGTCTGTTTAGTTAGCTAGGTCATAGTCTGTTTAGTCAGCTAGGTCATAGTCTGTTTAGTTAGCTAGGTCATAGTCTGTTTAGTCAGCTAGGTCATAGTCTGTTTAGTTAGCTAGGTCATAGTCTGTTTAGTTATCTAGGTCATAGTCTGTTTAGTCAGCTAGGTCATAGTCTGTTTAGTTAGCTAGGTCATAGTCTGTTTAGTTAGCTAGGTCATAGTATGTTTAGTTATCTAGGTCATAGTCTGTTTAGTTAGCTAGGTCATAGTCTGTTTAGTTAGCTAGCTCATAGTCTGTTTAGTCAGCTAGGTCATAGTCTGTTTAGTTAGCTAGGTCATAGTCTGTTTAGTTAGTTAGGTCATAGTATTTTAGTTAGCTAGGTCATAGTCTGTTTAGTTAGCTAGGTCATAGTCTGTTTAGTTAGCTAGGTCATAGTCTGTTTAGTTATCTAGGTCATAGTCTGTTTAGTCAGCTAGGTCATAGTCTGTTTAGTTAGCTAGGTCATAGTCTGTTTAGTTAGCTAGGTCATAGTATGTTTAGTTATCTAGGTCATAGTCGTCTGTTTAGTTAGCTAGGTCATAGTCGTCTGTTTAGTTAGCTAGCTCATAGTCTGTTTAGTCAGCTAGGTCATAGTCTGTTTAGTTAGCTAGGTCATAGTCTGTTTAGTTAGTTAGGTCATAGTATGTTTAGTTAGCTAGGTCATAGTCTGTTTAGTTAGCTAGGTCATAGTCTGTTTAGTTAGCTAGGTCATAGTCTGTTTAGTTAGTTAGGTCATAGTATGTTTAGTTAGCTAGGTCATAGTCTGTTTAGTTAGCTAGGTCATAGTCTGTTTAGTTAGCTAGGACATAGTCTGTTTAGTTAGCTAGGTCATAGTCTGTTTATTTAGTTAGGTCATAGTCTGTTTAGTTAGCTAGGTCATAGTCTGTTTAGTTAGCTAGGTCTCAGTCTTGCCACAGTGATGGCAGGTGGGGTATACAATTCTGCAATCCTTTAATAAAGTATTACATATAAATTAACCTAAAAGGTCCCCAAACGAACATTGGTTAAAGATGCTGATAAGCTTATAACCATATTCTTTCCTGTCCCACATCCAGGAGAGGCCTCCGTCCCCGGACATTGAGTTTGACAGCCTGGAGGAGTTTGTTCTGCAGCCAGCCCAGCAGGGGGTGACTGTCAAATGCAAGGTGACCCGGGACCAGAGGGGCTTGGACAAAGGCCTATACCCCACATACTATCTCCACCTGGACAATGAAAAGAAGGTGAGGCACTCTCAGAGGACAGGTTTAGGGGGTTTACTGTCACACACAGCTTTAGAGATTTGAGATTCATTTTGAAACCAATCCGAGATGGAGCCAACGCGCATAAAACCAAGTTGTGGACTTGTGATACAGTATGATATGCATTTGAGGAATCATTGTCCAGGGGATTAATTATGTGTTTTTACAGGTCTTTCTACTGGCTGGGAGAAAACGAAAGAAAAGCACAACCTCCAATTACCTTATCTCCATAGACCCCACAGACTTGTCTCGGGGTGGAGAAAATTTCATTGGAAAGTTGAGGTATGCTGTAACCTACATTCATAGCTCAAACTGAAGAATTTCCATAAAACATGTTTTATTGCAGCTGTAATCAGGCATTTCATAAACTTGTGTAATTCATGAAATGATTCTTTAAGCATGTGTAATTCACAGAGTGATTCTTTACACTCCATAGGTCCAACTACTTGGGCACGAAGTTCACAGTGTTTGATAATGCACTGCACCCAGACAGAGCTCTACCAGACATGTCCAACGCTCGCCAAGAATTAGCAGCCATTATTTACGTAAGGCATTGAAGTGTACATTAATGAACCATTTATAAAGGTTTTTCCAAAGGGTTCATAAGTATTTTATAAATTGCTAATTATTATGGTGTAGTAAAATGGGTTATAAAGGGTCTGTAAAGGGCCTATAAGTATACTGAGCAAAAATATAAATGCAATATGCAACAATTTCAAAGATTTTACTGAGTTACAGTTCATATTAGGAAATCAGTCAATTGAAATACATTCATTAGGCCTTAATCTATGGATTTAACATGACTGGGAATACAGATATGCATCTGTTGGTCACAGATACCTTAAAAAAAGATAGGGGCCTGGATCAGAAAACCAGTGTGACCCCCATTTGCCTCATGCAGCGTGACTCATCTCCTTCACATAGAGTTGATCAGGCTGTGGATTGTGGCCTGTGGAATGTTGTCTCACTCCTCTTCAATGGTTGTGTGAAGTTGCTGGATATTGGCGTGAACTGAAACACGCCATTGTACATATTGATCCAGAGCATCCAAAACATGCTCAATTGGTGACATGTCTGGTAAGTATGCAGGCCATGGAAGACATGGGACATTTTCAGCTTCCAGGAATTGTGTACAGATCCTTGCGAAGTGAACTGTGCATTATCATGCTGAAACATGAGATGATGGCGGCAGATGAATGGCACGACAATGGGCCTCAGGATTTCGTCACGGTATCTCTGTGCCATCGATAAAATGCAATTGTGTTTGTTGTCTGTAGCTTATGCCTGCCCATACCATAACCCCACCGACCACCATGGGGCACACTGTTCACAATGTTGATGTCAGCAAACTATTCGCCCACACAACGCCATACACGTGGTCGGCGGTTGGACATACTCCCAAATTCTCTAAAACGATGTTGGAGGCAGTTTATGGTAGATTAAAGAACATTAAATTATCTGGCAACACTTCTGGTGAATATGAGCCAGCATTCCAATTGCACGCTCCCTCAAAACTGTGTTGTGTGACAAAACAGCACATTTTAGAGTGACCATTTATTGTCCCCATCACAAGGTGCACCTGTGTAATGATCATGCTGTTTAATCAGCTTCTTGGAATACCACACCTGTCAGGTGGATGGATTATCTTGGTAAATGAAACAGGGGTGTAACAGGGGGTGTAAACAAATTTGTTCACACCCCCTGATAAGCTTTTTGTGCATATGGAACATTTCTGGGATCTTTTATTTCAGCTCATGAAACATGGGACCAACACTTTACATGTTGCATTTATATTTTTGTTCAATGTAGTTAATAGACTGTTCATTATTAGATTGTTATTACAAAATCTTAGTTTAAATTGATCTATGATGGAATCCAATTTCCCTAAAAATGTCATTCCTAATTCCGCTTATCTCTCTGACCTTTGGGTATAGGAAACAAATGTCTTGGGAATGAAGGGTCCCAGAAGGTTGACCGTTATCATCCCAGGGATGGGCAAGGACAGTGAACGAGTACCCATCCGACCTCGCAGTGTAAGCAAACCGTTGTTATACAGATGCCACTCTGTCAGAGTTATGGATGAGGACAGAACAGCAGTACTGTTCATCATGATTTCATCTTTGTAGGACATTACATGCTGTGTAAGCTACATACAGTATGGTACAGTATATCTGATGATTTTATCACATTATTCCTCATTATCCATATTGTTATTGTGACCAGCTGGGTCGTTCCACCAATTTGGTGCCTTTTGAGATGTGTAACTCGGTAAAACCATTACTTGATGTCACCTAATTTTAACATTCTGTCATAAAGACCAAATTGTTCAACTTCATAAAATAGATATTTTCCTATTTCAAGATGTTAAATAAAAATGTGACTATAGTAAGTGCTTAGTAATAAGTGCTAAATAAAGTAACAGGGTTGACCGAAACAGGTTTGATCGAAACAGGGTTGACCGTAACCTGGTTGACTGTAACAGGGTTGATTATATCAACTTAAATCATCCATAAATCCCCTTGTGCCATGGAGAATGGAAGCTTGTTGTGTACAAAAGGAAGTGGTAATTGAATGTAAACTTCACAATTCTGATTTATTTTTACATTCTAGCCTGTCTATCTATGGGTAACAGTGTTGACGTGTTATGTTCGACCCGCTCAGTTTTCCACCAGAAAATGGCCAAAAAGAGTACAACCAGCTCACCTGCTTTTACTCTATGATTTCACTTTTAGATGTTAAATGTTACTTTTAAAAAGGAAGTTTCACCATATTAAAATGGGAGCTCAGTTCACATAATAGGGTTGACCTTAAAATGGGGGACAGATGTAAATAAATCACTAATCACATGAAATAAATAATCTTCAGAAATGACAAAGCAACAAAAGCAACAAAATAACTCAGGCTTTAAAAATGTTTGAATTTTGTGGTCTATATTAAATTAAAGGACACTTCATTGAATATAACAGGCTTTTAAAATTCTATATTTGTGCAAAATTTCTACTTAAAATGTAAATGGGAGGCAAAAGGCACTAATTTTAAAAGGCACTAATTTCATGGAACTTAATTTCATGGAACGACCTAGCTAATGTTGCTAATGTTGCCATTTCTTCAGGACAACGATGGTTTATTGATGAAGTTCCAGAATAGAAAGTTGGACAATCTAATCGAGCTCCACAACAAGACCCCCACGTGGAATGAGGAGACGGCGTCCCATGTGCTGAACTTCAACGGCAGGGTCACACAGGCCTCCATCAAGAACTTTCAGATCGTCCACAGCAAGGATTGTGAGAAGAGTCTCAAACCGCAATCATTACATTATTTACATATTGTTTATTTCTAGTACATATCATAAATAATACAGGTGAACAAAAGTCAAGTTGAATAAGGTTGAATAAAGTCACAAAATGTAATTTGCCATTTTCCTGTTAAGAATGTAAATGTTAAATGTTTTTTGTGTGTTTAAAATATTTTATTTATTTTCTTATTCTAGTGGACTATATTGTGATGCAGTTTGGACGAGTAGCAGACGATGCCTTCACTCTGGACTATAGCTACCCTATGTGTGCAGTGCAGGCCTTTGCCATTGCTCTATCAAGCTTCGATGGCAAAATAACCTGTGAATAAGAGGGAACCATTTAGGCTCTGGTGCCTCCTCAAGCTGCTGCAACTCGTTATTGGCATACAGATGCCAACTACCAGAAAGAAGAATTTTCTTCACCATTACTCAACATCAGTGCAAGGTACATGGAAGGACGGAAGTCCTAGATGGAATGGGGGTCCAAGTGCATTTCATATCATGGACTGCCTCGGGATTGTTTTCTTTGTTTGTGTCTCATTGCAATGATAATCATGAGCTTTTCTGGGAACCAGATTATTTTGACCAATTGGAGATCCTTGAGTGCAGTGAAGGACGTGAGGGGATGCTGATGCACCATGCAAGTCTGAGCACTGGAGCTTTGGTGCTTTGGCATTACACCATTTCAGTTTAGCGGGACGTGGACCAATTGGGGGATGAAAGTGACATCTGAAGAGTGAAAGCCTATTTTCCACCTACATCAATGCTTTTATAGCATAGTACATGTCCAATATTCGTTCATTCTGTTGCGTTTAATTTGGCATACAAATCCAGTAATGTGTCGGTAAAAAATCAATCTATTGGTAAAAAAATGTAAATATTGGTAACACAAAACTGTGTCTACGTGGACTTATATAAAATTAATTTAAAAACATGTCAAAGTATATTTATTTATGCCTACTTTTTCTTATTATTTTTAGGGTTATATTTGTTTCCATGCATTATTTGTGGTATTTCCAGATTATGAAATTGACTTAATTTGACAAATTAGAGGTTTCATTGTGAACAGTTATGAGACAGAGGTATAAGGCAATATGCTTGTACCATGTGACTGTGGGCAGTCACAAGTATTTCTCTAATCATTTGCTGTTCTCATTCCACTCAAATGACAATTTTGTTGTTGTTCTGCCTTTTTAAGTTATATGTTCTCTCTTCGGCTAGATTCTGTCTTTGTATGAATCATGTGGACAAGAGCCTTATATTGACATATATTGACAAATATAAAGCACTGATGTGGACCATTGTTGTTTTGATAAGGATAGTTAATATATGTTCCAAAGGTAAACAATGCATTTCAGTCTCTTGTGAACTTCTCTTGAATGAAAGTCAAAGTGCAGGCTTGAAGAAAACATGCTCAATAATGAATTAATCTGCAAATAAAGTATGACATGTTTAAAATGAATTCTTACAGGATAAATGTACAGTAAACACCCAACATTATGCTGTATAGTTTACTGTGCATTTGACACAGTACTATATTAGTGTTAACTTGATAGATAATTGTCAACTCAATGCTCCCTGGGAACCTGCATTGATTCGACATCTTGCTTTTGAATGACAATGCTTTATGACACAATGTCAGCAGTCAGCAGCAGAACACTGGTTTCAAATGAATCAGTTGTTCGTTTTCTAGTTTTCTGAGACAGTCGTACTGTTTTGTAGATGTTGTTACCTTACAAAATGTGGGGTAAGAGAAGAAACTTGATTTTAGGAGGAAAAACCTGTTTGGGCTGACAGCAGAGGATCCTGAGAGCAAGTGGAAGGTGTGCTCTCTGCCCGAACCTGCTCCGGCAGTTGTCCAAACTCGCAGAGGCAATGAAGCTAATCACAGACAATGTTTTTGGACAATTATGTGCACACTTCCTCAGAGTTGACTTCACAGAAAGTTGTCTTCTTGAAGTGTCCATGTTTAGTTAACAGAGCGAGTTATGACTATGACGCTGTTGTTTTACCCACACGTTTTCTTTTGTCGTCTGTAATTCTCTAGAGGAACGCTACTTAAAAAAAAAAAACATTTTCAGCAGCAACCAATCCTATTAGCAACGTAGGCCGAATTCCAATGCCAACAATCGAAATCATTATTTTTACCAACAGAGGGAGCTATTCTATTGTCAGATGTGAATAGGTATACATGTTCAAATGAAAGCTTCTAAAACATTTCATGAATTCGAACCTGAAAGGGTTTACATCATGGAGTTTGACACTCTTGACATGCATAATGACATTTTCGACCTATATTCGACCTTACTTCAGTGGAATGTGTAAATTCCTCGGCAGGAAACAAACAGTAATATAATAATAATAATAAGGATTGAGTTTAATGTTTGTTTAGACTAAATGTTAACAATTATATTATTATTGTTGTTGTGGTATTATTAATATTGTTGTTGTAATTATTCTTACTTTATTAATTGTAGCCTACAGGTCTCATATAACACTTCATTTTGTATGCATTATCTATTCCACCGGCTTTGTAGCAAAGTAGTCTAATAATAGACATAGACATTTTCACATTGAACAAAACAAGTCATGTGATATTTACTGATACTATAAATGTTACTGCATAGCTCATGTTGTCATTTTTGTCATTTTATGTGGCACGGCCAGAGAACAAAAGGCAACTTCAAAGAATAATTATATATTGATAAAGACTTCTCTGGAATATCCTGCAGTAAAAGTCATGGGGGTGGAGATTTGAGTGGAGGCACTGCCCCCAAGTATTTTGATTGACAGTACCCAATGGCTCCTCCTTGAACGTTTTTTTCTTCGTTTTCCAGTGTAGTGCGTTCATTGATTTCATACCAAAGTCATACTTAACATTCCACTTACACTGTCAAACCAGGAGAAATATTACTGAAAACTATAAGGCGCCAAAAAAATATATAGTATAAAAATAAGTAAGTTATCTTCGCTTTTGTCAGGAGGGGTGACTTCCAAAAAAAGGTGAGTAAGCATGAATTTGTTCCCTTTGTTTAAGAGCTTTCGGTGAAGTTTTCATGCTCTCATGGTGAAGTTTTCAGATCATTGTCATTTTTTGCATTTTTCCATGGAACTCCTTGCCTTTGGGAAGGAAGAAAATAACGGATTGATCGGCTATATCAATTGTGTGTGACTTTTTTTGTGTGCAGGACATCTTTGCTAAGATGTAACTTTATTGACTCTACTCATTGACAATCATAAGACGTTAGTAGGCTAATGCTTTCTTTGTCATAACTATGGGACAACAAGCATGTTTCCTTTCTTTTTCATACAGCTGCTTGGATCCTGATCACTTTCCTCCTAAGTTGTTCTCCATAAGAATCAAGTCTTTACATATCCGAGGATTGACAGACAGAAAAAGGCAAATTGGAGGAATACATAACTCGATATTTTACGCGCTGTTTTACTGCACCCCATAGGTAAGTGAATCACCCAATTTGGTAACATTGTGTCGAAGAGAAGAGGCCATATACGAGCCCCCCAACCAATGCATATTGCTAGCTGCTGTTGCATCTTTAGAAGTTGACATTTCAGTAACCAAAAACATATTGTGTCAATTAACCAAAAACATATACGCGCTACAAGGCCTAGGTCAAGAATACACATTTATTTCATCGTATTCTTCATCTTATTACAGTAATCTATTATGTTATGTGTTCAATACAGGTTTACAGTTTTTTTCTGGAAAAAATGAAACACTGACAAAACGAATCTCAGTTTCACGCAACACATATATACTGCTGATCTTGCTACATTTTGACATGGTTATTTATGCATGTTAATAATATATTTAAATATACAACAGAGACTAAATATAGCAATCATATCATAACACATCATAACTTTAGGACTCACACCAGAACACCCACTACACACACTGTTGTCTACAAACTTTCAGATTTACTTAGGACACATGAAAAGTATTTTCTATTCTTGTCCAAAACACATTAAACGTCTGTTTTAATTTTTTATTTAGTATTCATTTGTATTTGGATGTGCCTTAATGAATGATGCATTATTCATTTATGTGTATCCCTTACTGACTTTGATGAGAAAGATTCTAGTATGTTACATGTTGTTTTTAGACACTACTCCACAGTCTAAACAGTCTGACAAATGGACAGTAGTATTTTTATTAATACTTGTGAAATTATATCATCCAATAGTTTAGAGTCTCAGGTAAAAACTCTATTACCGCTGTGTCAATGCTCCATACATGTATGCTACATGACAATTAGATGCATCATCATCTCACTTTAATAACAGTTTGGACAGCCAAATTAGTGCAGATTTCTAATCAAAACATTTCGCGGTAGCCTACTGACGGTATTTCAAGAAAACCGTATTCTTTCCAACAGTTTCTTTCAACCATCCTTTCTGTTGTATGGGTAAATAATGTTTAAGTAAGGGGTTTGTATTTTAGAGTTGTGGATCTTTCTTCATCTCTTCCACAGGGACCAGTGATGTTTCACTGGAAATCCTTATATTAGGATTTTCAATGCATGGAAATTGTTTATAATTCTAATTGTATGACTGTATAAATACCTCTTCAAGCATCACATGTTCATGGTGTACTGTTGGTTAAGATTGGGTAAACCGACTTTTCCTGTTTTGCTTATTAGAAATACAAAAATCTGTGCGATGCTTTACTTAGGATTTATTATTGTTGTTCTTTCTTAACAATCGTGTAAACAGGTGTACACAACAATGCTACAGCACATTCAGTGTCATTCAAAGGGTTTGGCCAAAAAATAGAATGTTGTCTTTCAGGTTTCTCGCTACGTAATTTTAATAGCCTGTTAACATTTACGGTTGACATTATAGGCATGTTCTGTGTCTTTGTTATATCTCAGACTGTCAAACTTTCCTACGTTACATTCAAATGGTAAATCAGCCATTCACTCTGAAACGAGAACAGATTATTACAAAATATTTGACACGACTCGAAAGATACAGCCAGTCAATCACCATTTGGTCAAACGATACGAAGCAATCACACCAAATCACAATTTAGGGCTTGTTTATAATTGACATACGAACACAGTTGACAGAATGGATCCATACAAAGTTACAAACGCTAGTCCCAGGTCATCTGCATCCTGTATGCCCAGCTGTAAATCTTTCAGATGGACTGAGTAGCCCAAATTGTTGAAGCACTGCAGGCACTCCCAGTCACAGTTGCACCTTCTCTGACTCTCGAAGAGATAGACCAGTGTTTGCCTATACAGTCTCCAGTACAGATTGAAGTTGACATACAGTATTTGGTTGAGATTGTGATAAAAGTGTTGCCTAATAGAACTAGTACTCCAGCTATAATATAGTAAGTGTAGTGCGTGATGTCTGTTGGAGCATTGTGGCAATATGAGTTTCAGGATAGGGAAACAGTATTTATTCTGACAGAGGGACATAGAGTCAACAGGTTGAAGGGACATTTTTGGAATTGTTTTTATAAAAAAAAAAATATATATATTTAACTAGGCAAGTCAGTTAATGACAGCCTACACTGGCCAAAACCAGACGACGCTGTGCCAATTGTGCGCCGCCCTATGGGACTCTCAATCACAGCCGGTTGTGATACAGCCTGGATTCGAACCAGGGTGTCTGTAGTGACACCACTGAGATGCAGTGCCTTAGACCGCTGTGCCACTCTGGAGTTTATACCCTAAAACAGGGAAGTGTGTCTGGTGAATCACACTGAACAAAAATATAAATGCAACATGTAAAGTGTTGGTCTCATGTTTCATGAGCTGAAATAAAATATACCAGAAATGTTACATATGCACAAAAAACGTATTTCTCAAATTTTGTGCACAAATTTGTTTATGTCTCTGTTAGTGACCATTTCTCCTTTGATAATCTATCCAACTGAGAGATGTGGCATATCAAGAAGCTGATTAAACAGCATTAAACAGCATTATTATTACACAGGGGCACCTTGTGCTGGGGACAATAAAAAGCCACACTAGTTTTGTCACACAACACAATGCCACAGATGTCTCAAGTTTTGATGGAGCTTGCAATTGGCATGCTGACTGCAGGAATGTCCACCAGAGCTGTTGCCAAATCATTAAATGTTCATTTCTCTACCATACGCTGCCTCCCAACGTCGTTTTAGGGAATTTGGCAGTACGTCCAACCGGCCTCACAACAACAACACGTGAATGGCGTCGTGTGGATGAGTCGTTTGCTGATGTCAATGTTGTGAACAAAGTGCCCTGTGGCAGTGGTTGGGTTATGGTATGGGCAGGCATAAGCTATGGACAAAGAACACAATCGATGACAATTTGAATGCACAGAGATACTGTGACGCGATCCTGAGGTCCATTGTTGTGCCATTTATCCACTGCCATCACCTCATGTTTCAGCATTATAATGCACGGCCCCATGTCGCAATGACCTGTACACAATTCCTGGATGCTGAAAATGTCCCAATTCTTCCATGGCCTGCAGACTCACCAGACATGACACACATTGAGCATGGGGATTGGGATGCTCTGGATCGACGTGTACGACAGCGTGTTCCAGTTCTCGCCAATATCCAGCAACTTCTCACAGCCATTGAAGAGTGGTGGGACAACATTCCACAGGCCACAATAAACAGCCTGATCAACTCTATGCGAAGGAGATGTGTCGCTTTGCACGTGGCAAATGGTGGTCACACCAGATACTGACTGGTTTTCTGATCCACACCCCTACTTTTTTTTACGGTATCTGTGTCTAACAGATGCATATCTGTATTTCCTTATGTAAACTGTTGCATGTTGTGTTCATACTTTTGTTCAGTATACTTCCATATATTAGAGGTGATGCCTTACATGCTGACTACACTGCTCGCGTCGCGTGTCTGAGCGATATATATATTTACACATACATGTTCTTCAGTCACTGCACCCACACTGCTTGCGCGCGTCAACGAGCATCTGCGTAGCCAGTCGCTAAAATAGAACTTGGTTTGATTTGTGAGGATTGACACGCTGCGAATCACGCCTCTGCCATCTCCTCATTGTTTTTTAGGAGCATATGCCCACATGGGTGATTGAAAGGTGAACTGAGGTCCACACTCCAGTCCAGTTGGTAGTGGTAATGCACCTTAAAGTTGGTTGCCAACCGCCATATAAAGTCCAAAGAAGAAGAAGCCTGAAGGAGGAGAGATGACGAGAAACTAACTCGGTTTACCCTTTTATCTGTGGATTAATTGTCAGAGTAGAGGACCTTGTGCATTTCAGGTAAAATAACAACCCAATGTTTATATCCCAGGACAAATTAGCGAGCAACAGCAAGATAGCTAGCTAATATAGTTGGCATTTCAACCTGGTTGTCCTGATTGCGTCTGGTGTTCGTGGATAAAATCAACATGTGCTGGATGGCAGACACCAGGGCGCAAGCTGTCTGGCCCACATATTATAGTGCAGCCTGCTTTGTATCATAGTAGTGCAACCAATAGTGCAACCAATAGTGCAACCAAACAAAAAAACAATCAGGCATATTTTACCCTACACTCTTAGAAAAAAAGGTGCTATCTAGAACCTAAAAGGGTTATTCGGCAGTCCCCATAGAACCCTTTAAAGTTCCAGTAGTACCCTTTTGAGTTCCAGTAGAACCCTTTTGAGTTCCAGTAGAACCCTTTTCGAGTTCCAGTAGAACCCTTTTGAGTTCCAGTAGAACCCTTTTGGTGCCAGGCAGAACCCTTTTTGGTTCCATGTACAACCCTTTCAATATAGAGTTCTATATGGATACCCAAAAGGGTTCTACCTAGAACCAAAAAGGGTTATGCCTGCAACCAAAAAGGGTTCGGCAGGGTAGCCTAGTGGTTAGAGTGTTGGACTAGTAACTGAAAGGTTGCAAGTTTGAATCCCTGAGCTGACAAGGTACAAATCTGTCGTTCTGCCCCTGAACAGGCAGTTAACCCACTCTTCCTAGGCTGTCATTGAAAATAAGAATTTGTTCTTAACTGACTTGCCTAGTAAAATTGAAAAACATTTACCCTATGGAGACAGCCGAATAACCCTTTTGGAACCCTTTTTTTAGGCTTGACAGTGAAGTAATTGGAGCTACATGCACAAACAAGTAAAAGACAGTTTTGTGGCCGTTATTAATAATTTATACACTTACTGGCAAAACATGGTGAAATGAAACCAGGGGAATAAAGTATTGTCTTTACCTATTTTGGGTGGTCCGTTATAAAACAGAACCCATCAGACCATAATTTGAAGTTACATGTTGTTGATTTCAGTTTCCTGTGGTAGAATTGTTTACTGCACTGTTGGAACTAGGAACACAAGCACTTCGCTACACCCACAATAACATCTGCTAAATATGTGTATGTGACCAATAACATTTGATTGTAATCCAACGTGAACACTTGGGTGAAAGTTGAGATTGAAGATTGATCACACTTAATACCCTTTAATATCTACAAAGCTGGACCAAAATACTTTCTCTCTGAACATGTGGAAATAGAAGAAAGTAATGGAAGCATCATTGGTGAATGAAGGTGTGATATTTTAGATGGAGAAGAGGAGGGTAAATCTGCTGCTGTAACAGATCCTCTGTTCTCAGTGTGTTTTATGCAACATGCATGTAGTGGGCTAGTGCTCTTGCTCTCAGTCCCAATCAGCTCTTCTCAAACAAACTGCAACGCTGCAACTCACTCTGAATCTATTCTATGGGCTAAGTATTTTTTTTACATCTTGCAGTTTTACTTTTAAGGCAAAAGGCCATAGCTGCCTGTCTGCTTTAAGGCTCCTGGTCAATTATTAGATTATTTGAACAATATCCTGTTAAAGTGACTCGTTTCTTTGTTGGTCTTCCTTGCTGTAGTTCCTCAGGCCATGGGTTGAAGCAATAATTTAATTAACCTGTTCCATCCCAGGTTCGTGAACAAGCACTGAGCAGGGACTTTTGTTTCAGAACAGAATGGAGGTAAGACTGTTAAGTGCAGATATTAAAAATACAGTTAGATCTCGAAGATATTATTTTTGACGAGATATCGTATCGTTTTGTCAACATCGCAATATTATTTTTGCTCTAGTCGGCTGTACCTGCATCATACTGCATTATTATTCCTTCATAGCTTGCTCTCCATGTTATTTTTTAAATAGGGAGCCAATGTGTCTTTAGCATTTTTATTTCCATGACTGATCAAAACTTGTTTTCTCATGGCTCCCTCTTGGCATTCTGCAGCAGACATATTTGGAACATCGAATCGCAATAAAACCACAGAATCGAATTGCAATATATATATAGAATTGTAAGAATCGTGAGAATCGCAATACATATCAAATTGACACATAAGTATTGTTATAATATCGTATTGTGATGTCCCTGATATTTCCCAGCCCTACTTACAACATGTCATTTCCCAATGCAAAAGCTGATAATATACAGTACCAGTCAAAAGGTTGGACACACCTTCTCATTTAAGGGTTTTTCTTTATTTTTACTATTTTCTACATTGTAGAATAATAGTGAAGAGATCAAAACTATGAAATAACACATGGAATCATGTACTAACCAAAAAAGTGTTAAACAAATCAAAATATTTGTTATATTTGAGATTCTTCAAAGTAGCCACCCTTTGCCTTGATGACAGCTTTGCACACTCTTGGCATTCTCTAAACCAGCTTCACCTGGAATGCTTTTCCAACAGTCTTGAAGGAGGTCCCACTTATGCTGAGCACTTTTTGGCTGCTTTTCCTTCACTCTGCGGTCCAACTCATCCCACACCATCTCAATTGGGTTGGGGTGGGGTGATTGTGGAGGCCAGATCATCTGATGCAGCACTCCATCACTCTCCTTCTTGGTCAAATAGCCCTTTGGGGGGTGATGATGTGGCTATTTCATATTACATTAGAACACAGCTACTGTCCAGGCATTCACTCAGATCTTCATGCATTTTGCACGTTATGTGTCACTCTCTTGGGTAATTTAACAATGTAATCAGGGAAATCTTTTTTATGTTGCCACAACTGTGGTTTTAATGGTCATGAATAAAATGGGCTATTTTCTGTACTGCAATATAAACAGAGTCTATAATATTTGTGTTTTTTTAAATCAACTTGCTCAGACAGCATATCATTTGAACATTTTATATTTTGTGTGCTACTATTCATCTCCTATATTCATCTACTATTTTGAAATGTACCTTCCTTGAAAATACAGTAGGTAATTTGTTGTTACAGAGATTCTGGGCTGTTTCTAGGTCTATCTTTGCTGACTATTTGAGTGCAACTTCACTGTAGGGCTGACCCCATTTAGTCGACTGGTCGATTGTTTGGTCGATAGGTTGTTGGTCGACCAAGATATTTTTAGTCGAGCAGTCACAAATATATATATATATATATATATTTTTTATTTTTATTTTTATGGCACCTGAGACACCTGTCTGATTCATTCCTGTCTGAGTGGACTAATCCATTGTGGAGGCCACGGAGATGGCACACCAGTATCACCAGTAGTACATTTCCCATTAATTACCATAATTTCTAATGTACAATGTTTGTTTGGTTAAGGTAATTTATGTTAATGCTTTCAATATATTACTATTACAGTCTTTTACTGTTCTCATTGTCAGAGTGGACACGTTATTTGCAGACTGCACAACCTAGGCTACACTTGTGAGGAACACGTTTTGGTTTATTTCATTCCATTTACGAGTTGTCAATTTATTCATTGTATTTTGTTTGTAGTGCTCCTGTCAATGTTGAGTAAGGACACGCACCTGATTTATACATAGAAGTAGGCCTAGACTACCAGGCAAATGTAGGCCTATAAATGTGCCCGTTTGGCAGTGGTGGAAAAAGTACTCAATTGTCATTCATGAGTAAAAGTAAAGATACCTTAATAGAAAATAAAAGTAAAAGTGAATGTTACCCAGTAAAATAGATACTTCACACAACTGCCATTTGAGGATCTGATACTATTTCTGATTATCTTAACTCACCACCACTGTGGAGCTTCTTTTCTTCATCTCAAACAGCAAGAAACCAAAGTCTGTTTTTACATACATTGAGAATGACAATAGTTCCTCAAGTTCCTTGCAGACAGGCCATGCATAGCCAATGTGATTTATAGTCTATTTATTTTTATCAGGATATTTTCTACTTACAGGCAGCAATGTTTTTATTTGTTAGCTTTATGTAGGCTATTTTTACATAGTTGCTAATGGCAATATACGTTTCTTTTAGAATTTTGATTAACCACATGATAAGGATTTTGAGATACAAAGACTTTATTGTAAATTAAATGAAGCTGTTCCACCAACATTTGCATACTGTTGCAAAATCATAACTGGCACGCAGATCGGTAGATAAAGTGGCCTATTATCTACCGTCAAATACAGGAGCATAACAGCAGAATATGTGAAGGCCAGCAGCAGCCGGAGGAGGAGGGTCGGGAACTGTTTTTATCTTCTTCTGGTTAGGCTATCTTGATTCCTGGTTCCATATTGAGTCATTTGTGTGTCTTAATTATTTAATCACTGTATGCTTAAAGCATCAGACAAGCCCAGTAGCATACATATAGTTGATTTTATTAAACAGATGACTCTAGGTCGGCCAAGTTTTTTTTTTTTGTCGGGACAACCCTACTTCACTGGTTTGTGTTGAAGCCACAGAAGAATGACTAATGAGCTCTGCCCATTTGTGCAGACGTTGGTTGCCTTTTAGCACCATCCCCAGAAGTGGTCTTCCAAATGGTGGCACTTACCTTTCTGTCAACAGAGGTCTGAACAAATACCACTTGTGACTGTTGCAAACACACAGACAGAGCCTCAGAGCAAACTGGCCTTTACAACATGGTATAACATCTAACTCAGGCCTCAAGAGTGCATATTAGTTGTATCATTAAGGATATTCATTTGGGAAACTTCATTTAACCTTTTACTGCAATGGGCTAAATCAGGATTGCACAGTGTTTGTTGGTAGTAGTTAACAAATTTACTTTGAAACAAAAGTATACACCTCACACACATGGTTATGGGCTTAAAAGAAGACACCTGTACCATGTCAGGTATAGAGTTTAAATGTATTCAATTCTAAGTTTGCATCCCAATATTACAACGTATATACAGTTGAAGTCAGAAGTTTACATACACTTAGGTTGGAGTCATTAAAAATTGTTTTTCAACCACTCCAAAAATTTCTTGTTAACAAACTATAGTTTTGGCAAGTTGGTTAGGACATCTACTTTATGCATGACACAATTCATTTTTCCACCAATTGTTTACAGGCAGATTATTTCACTTATAATTAATTCACTGAATCACAATTCCAGTGGGTCAGAAGTTTACATACACTAAGTTAACTGTGCCTTTAAACAGCTTGGAAAATTCCAGAAAAGTATGTCATGACTTTAGAAGCTTCTGATAGGTTAATTGACATCATTTGAGTCAATTGGAGGTGTACCTGTGGATGTATTTCAAGGACTACCTTCAAACTCAGTGCCTCTTTGCTTGATATCATGGGAAAATCAAAAGAAATCAGCCAAGACCTCAGAAAAACATTGTAGACCTCCACAAGTCTGGTTCATTATTGGGGGCAATTTCCAAATGCCTGAAGGTACCATGTTCATCTGTACAAACAATAGTGCGCAAGTATAAACACCATGGGAGCACACTGTCATCATACCGCTCAGGAAGGAGACGTGTTCTGTCTCCTAGAGATGAACGTACTTTGGTGCGAAAAGTGCAAATCAATCCCAGAACATCAGCAAAGACCTTGTGAAGACGCTGGAAGAAACCGGTACAAAAGTATCTATATCCACAGTAAAACGAGATTCAAAATTCACCCAACTTATTGTGGGAAGCTTGTGGAAGGCTACCCGAAACGTTTGACCCAAGTTTAACAATTTAAAGGCTATGTTACCAAATACTAATTGAGTGTATGTAAACTTCTGACCCACTGGGAAATGAAAGCTGAAATAAATCATTCTCTCTACTATTATTCTGACATTTCGCATTCTTAAAATAAAGTGGTGGACCTAACTGACCTAAGATAGGGCATTTTTACTTGGATTAAATGTCAGGAATTGTGAAAAACTGAGTTTAAATGTATTTGGCTACGGTGTATGTAAACTTCTGACTTCAACTGTATACTATATATTAGAGGTCGACCGATTATGATTTTTTAATACCGATACCAATTATTGGAGGCCCAAAAAAGCCGATACCGATTAATCAGACAATTTTTTAAATAGTTTTATTTGTAATAATGACAATTACAACAATACTGAATGAACACTTATTTGAACTTAATATAATACATCAATAAAATCAATTTAGCCTCAAGTAAATAATGAAACATGTTCAATTTGGTTCAAATAATACAAAATAAAGTGTTGGAGAAGAAAGTAAAAGTGCAATATGTGCTATGTAAGAAAGCTAACGTTTCAGTTCCTTGCTCAGAACATGAGAACATATGAAAGCTTGTGGTTCCTTTTAACATGAGTCTTCAATATTCCCAGGTAAGAAGTTTTAGTTTGTAGTTATTATAGGAATTATAGGACTATTTCGCTCTATACCATTTGTATTTCATTAACCTTTGACTATTAGATGTTAGATAGGCACTTTAGTATTGCCAGTGTAACAGTATAGCTTCCGTCCCTCCCCTCGCTCCTCCCTGGGCTCGAACCAGCAACACAACGACAACAGCCACCCTCGAAGCAGCGTTACCCATGCAGAGCAAGGGGAACAACTACTAGAAGGCTCAGAGCGAGTGACGTTTGAAACGCTATTAGCGCGCGCTAACTAGCTAGCCATTTCACTTCGGTTACACCAGCCTCATCTCGGGAGTTGATAGGCTTGAAGTCATAAAGAGCGCAATGCTTGACGCACAACGAAGAGCTGCTGGCAAAATGCACGAAAGTGCTGTTTGAATGAATGTTTACGAGCCTGCTTCTGCCTACCACCACTCAGTCAGATACTTAGATACTTGTATGCTCAGTCAGATTATATGCAACTGTAACAGTATAACTTTAGACCTTCCCCTCGCCCATACCCGGGCGCGAACCAGGGACAGTCTGCACACATCAACAACAGTCACCCACGAAGCATCGTTACCCATCGCTCCACAAAAGCCACAGCCCTTGCAGAGCAAGGGGAACTACTACTTCAAGGTCTCAGAGCAAGTGACGTCACTGATTGAAACGCTATTTAGCGCGCACCATCGCTAACTAGCTAGCAGTTTCGCATCCGTTACACTCACCCCCCTTTTGACCTCCTCCTTTTCCGCAGCAACCAGTGATCCGGGTCAACAGCATCAATGTAACAGTATAACTTTAAACCGTCCCCTCGCCCATACCCGGGCTCAAACCAGGGACCCTCTGCACACATCAACAACAGTCACCCACGAAGCATCATTACCCATCGCTCCACAAAAGCCACGGCCCTTGCAGAGCCAGGGGAACCACTACTTCAAGGTCTCAGAGCAAGTGACGTCACCGATTGAAACGCTATTTAGCGCGCACCACCGCTAACTATTTCACATCCGTTACACAACGCAGGTCACACTAGATAATATCTAGTAATGTCATCAACCATTTGTAGTTAACTAGTGATTATGATTGATTGTTTTTTTATAAGATAAGTTTAATGCTAGCTAGCAACTTACCTTGGCTTACTGCATTCGCATAACAGGCAGTCTCCTTGTGGAGTTCCAACGAGAGAGAGGCAGGTCGTTATTGCGTTGGACTAGTTAACTGTAAGGTTGTAAGATTGGATCCCCCGATTTGACAAGGTGAAAATCTGTCGTTCTGCCCCTGAATGAGGCAGTTAACCCACCGTTCCTAGGCCATCATTGAAAATAAGAATGTGTTCTTAACCGACTTGCCTAGTTAAATAAAGGTATAATATATATATTTTTTTAAATAAAATAAAATAAATCGGCGCCCAAAATACCGATTTCCGATTGTTATGAAAACTTGAAATCGGCCCTAATTAATCGGCCATTCCGATTAATTGGTCGACCTCTACTATATATGCAAAGGTTTGTGGACACCCCTTAAAATTAGTTGATTTAACGTCATTTTGTACACCTGTCAGCAACAGGTATGGCTAAAATAGACGAATCCATACATTTGAAGAGGTGTCCACATACTTTTGTATAAATAGCGCATAACAAAACTGTTTGACATAGAAACACAGGATTTTCGTTGGGTTTAATTTTTTTATTTTTTATTATGAAATTCTGAAAAATATGAATAACATTCCACCCATGAGGCCATGAGGTCATTTGCCTGCAGTAACGGGCTACAGCCCATTTCAATCTTCTATGATTTGGTTATAAACATACCGTATTTGATGCTATCCTTTTTTCCAGAGTCCAATTCAATGTACCCCTCAGCAATTACTGTGTCTTAGTAGCCTAATTACAATACCATTAATCAACATTTGATTAAAGTTAATGCATTGAGTGCATGGGCTTGTTTACATATTCTCCAAATTCAGCAAGGTCCTATCTAACAGATAAGACTTCTGGCTCTCCAACTACTCAATGGAGGCGCTTGGGAGTGACCTAGAACAGGAAAGCCTTTGTGTCCGTTTGTCCGAAATGGCTAAACATTTCGGTTGCTCTTGTTGCGACCAGCTCCAAATCTCTAATGTACGTATCCAGAAAATGACAACAGAACTCTGTGGGCCCAATGACCCATGCTTCATATAGCAGTGAACAGGAGAGTATGCATCTGTTTGTTAGTTTGGGTTTCTAGCTGGTGTTCATTATAAATGATGGAGGCAACAATCTGGGCATGGCTATATGGGATCTAGTCCTATGCCTGATGTGTGTGGCCATTGTGTTGGAGTGGTTCTCCATTGACTTTAAGGGGCACTCACTCATACGAAGCCTTGCTCTTAGTCCCTACCTTCAGAGTGTGGATTTGGAGGACGACCCCTGTAAAACCAAACCACACACTTACTGAACAATTTAAACCATACTAAGCATCATACTTGTCTAGAAGTGTTGTTTAAAGGATCAACATGATTTGTCTGTTAAAAGAGTTCTAGGCTACACAAAGGCTGTGAAGTCATTTTAAAATGATGATCACCTCTGGGTTTGGGTTTGAAAGTTTGTTCCTTTATTTATTAAAAACCCCTCTCTCTTCTCAACCTCCTTATTGTTCTTGCGATGCAAATACCACATCTTAGCTATGTAGCCAGATTCCAAAATTGATATGGGTAGATGAGTGGCCTTATTAGCGTGTATACTTGTGCATAAATTACGGATGTCGTAAAAGTTTCACAGATTAGGGCACCAAACCGCTGGTCTCACCACAGAATGACCAACTCAGGCTAGGAGGAGAGGATGACTGCTCTGCAACGCTCCCTGGAAAATGTCAGATTAAACTGCTGAATCAGGCTGTAAAAGAAGCAGTCTGGCGCTCTCTGCTTTGTCAGTCTTTCCTCTGTTTGTGGGCCAGATTAAGGCTTTACTCCATGGGGCCCGTAGGTAGCCAAGCGGTTAAGAGAGGGCAGTAACCGAAAGGTCGCTGGTTTGAATCCCTGTGCCGACTAGGTGAAAAATCTGTAGATGTGCGCTTGAGCAAGGCACTTAACCCTAATTGCACATTTAAGTTGCTCTGGATATGTGTGTTTGCTAAATGACTAAAATCAAATAAAAGACACTGAGGTAGACTCTAGTCTGTGTTGTACTAGGAAAGGGGTATACCTAGTCAGTTACACATCTGAATACCTTCAACCAACCTCTGAATCAGAGAGGTGCCTTAATTGAGGTCCACGTCATCAGTGCCCAGGGAGCAGTTGTTGTTGGGGGTTAACTGTCTTGCCCATGGGCAGAACGGCACATTTTTATACCTTGCCGGCCTGGGGATTCAAACCAGTAACTTTTCGTTCTCAATGCTCTTAACCGCTAGGCTACCTGCTGCTATTCGTCAATTACTGCCCCATTCAGGCCCTGGCTTGATGTTTTGTACTTCAAGGAATACTTTTTTCATGTGTCAAGGCAGATTGTGAAAGATTGAAATGTTATATCTCCTTCTGTCAGACTTGGAAATATGTTGTTTGATTTCAGACTTTTCCATCTCAAACATGCCTTTTTGGGGGAATTTGAAATTGTATCAAGCTGTGAACTGCCTTACTGACTATAAATATAAGCCCCTCTACCCTCTCTCTCTTTCTGCCTCACTCTCTCTTTTCCCTACTCTCTCTCTCTGTCTCTCCTTCTCTTTTTCCTCTCTCTATCTCCCTTCCCTCCCTCTGCCTCTTGCTGTGTGAGCTGTTGGTCGTCCAGCCCTCCTCTCACCCTCAGCCCTGATTGTTTCCTGAGAGCTGTGCCAAAGAGGAAGTAGGAGGAAGTTATTGGAGGAGCTGGAGAGAATTTATTAGGGCCAAACACAGACAGGGGAGGGAAGAGGAGGGGGAGGGAGAGCTCCTCTAGTGCTCTGAGATGGGGCTCTCATACTCTTGGGAGTCTAGGAGGGGAGGGAGTTAGGGAGGGAGGGTTGGCAGTGTCTTGGCCCTCTCTCCGTCTCTTTCCTCTCAGAGGCAAGACTCGACTAGGCTACTCAATAGGCAGCTCACTTTCCTTTTCAACTGTTGAAATGGAACATTTTTAAATGGATTTAAACCTGTGTGTACTGTAACCCAGTGGTAAAATAAGCTGCCTTTGATTAGAGAGAGGAAGAGCAAGAGTGTGTATCTGTGTCTGTGTGTGTCTGTGTGTGTCTTTGTGTGTGGGCTGGTGGGTAAGGCAGTGTCTCCAGCCCTGTCAAGAGAGTCAAAAATGTTTACTGTAACTGTAATCTGACCTAAGAGAGCAGCTGCTCCTTCAATCGCCAAGTCCTGTTGTTCTCTTCGTCAAGTGTGTGTTTGTGAGGCCTGGAGTGTGTGGGTGTCTCCGAGAAAGAGAGAGAATGAGCATCTGTGTGTAATTGTGTTTGAGAATATGCCCTTCAGCCATGAGAATGGGATTTATTTTCTGAGATTGTGTGCAGAGAGAAAAATCTGGTCTGTCTGTCTGTCTGTCTGTCTGTCTGTCTGTCTGTCTGTCTGTCTGTCTGTCTGTCTGTCTGTCTGTCTGTCTGTCTAGTATTGGTGAAAGATGGGTGTGTGCAGCGCTTTGGGTCTGACCTCAGGGGTCATCTCTCCCTCACCAGCAAGTGTCCCAGCTGCAACAGCAGTCCTAACAATGCCTGCATTCTAACACACAGGAACAATCTGACTAAAAGCATTATGAATAAATGGGAGGGAAGACCATGCAGTCCACCAACATGTACCATTTTTAAGTTGTTTAGTAGACACTCTTATCCAGAGCAACTAGGGTTAAGTGCCTTGCTCAAGGGCACAGCCACAGATAGTCCACTTTGCCAGCTCAACTTTGCCATACAGTTACTGGCCCAACACTCTAAACCACTAGACTACCTGCCATCCTTTTTCCCTGCAAACAATAATGTGTCATTAGGACGTCCCCGGGACATCACAAAATGGTCACCTAAAGCCATCAGGAAGTGTCATGGTCCATTTGAGGTTTTTGTCCAGTTCCCGGTTTGTCCCAGAGACATCACCAGATGGTCACAAAGAAACACCCCCCCACTCCAAAAAATACATGTTTTACCCAGTGCATGCGCACCCTAGTTTCATTACACATCACACCATGCAGAGCTTGTCATCCAAGATGGCGTAGCAGTTCAGACATCTTCGTCTTGTCGTGTCCCGTGTATATATGTTTTTTTCCCCTTTCGTATATAATTTTAACCTCCGTTTCAACATACTCTCCTGCAACCCGCCTCACACAATGTGGTATGGATCTGCTATTTTCTATACTTTAGAACCGGAACCCCCAACAAAAGCTAGCCAGCTAACTAGCTACCAGCTAATAGCCAGTTAGCCACTGCTAGCAGTCATTAGCTAACCTTAGCCTGGTCAACTCCTGCCAGTCTGCACAGCGCAATTCAACCCAGAGCATACCGGACTGCTTTTTCTCCACATCTCCAGGTTTCCTACCGCAAGCTCTGAACCTTTTCACCTGGATCAGCGCAGCTAGATAGCTGCTATCCAAGTGGCTATCCTTGGCTAAAGTCTCTGTCCCAAAGCAAGCACCAGTGAGCCTGGAACTAGCCTCGTGCTAGGCCCATCTCCTGGCTAGCTGAAGAGGTCCATCAGCCAATCCCCAGGCTACAATATATTTTTTGCCAATTGGCTTGAACCCGTTTTACTGCCGACACGAAGCCCCGCCGATTCCACCACGACTGGGCTACCGACGTTATCCGCCTGAGGGGTTTCAACAGGCTCCTCTGTCGCAACGTCCGGGGCTCGCAAGCTGCGGGGCTCGCAAGCTGTCTAGAACATACTGGACTGTTAGCTGAAGAGGACATTCATCCAATTTCTTGGGTTACAATACCTATTTTGCCAATTGGCCTGGACCCTTTTGCTGCCTACACGGAGCCCTGCCAATCCAACACGACTGATCTGCCGATGTAACCGTTCGAGGGGGCTACAACAGACTTCTTCCGTCACGACGTCCCCCTAAGGCCCTTCTGCTAGCCTGCTAGCCCCGGTCCGCTAGCTGTCTGAATCGCCGTGTTTCCAGCTTGCCTAGCTTCCCACTGGTCCCTATAATCACTCGGCTATGCATGCCTCTCCCTAATGTCAATATGTCATTGCTGTTATGGTTAGTGATTATTGTCTTACTTCACTGTAGAGACTCCAGCCCTGCTGAATATGCCTTAGCTAGCCCTTTTGTTTCACCTCCCACACATGCGGTGACGTCACCTGGTTTAAATGGTGTCTCTAGAGACAAAACCTCTCATCGTCACTCAATGCCTAGGTTTACCTACACTGTATTCACATCCTACCATACCCTTGTCTGTACTGTACATTACGCCTTGAATCTATTCTTCCACGCCCAGAAACCTGTTCCTTTTACTCTCTGTTCCGAACGCACTGTAACCGTAAAAGCCTTGGTTTAATGCATGTTAATATTAGAAGCCTCCCCGTAAGTTTGTTTTAGTCACTGCTTTAGCACACTCTGCCAACCCAGATTTCATAGCCGTGTCTGAATCCTGGCTTAGGAAGGCCACCAAAAATCCAGAAATGTCCATCCCTAACTATAACATTTTCCGACAAGATAGAACTGCCAAAGGGGGCGGAGTTGCAATCTACTGCAGAGAGAGCCTGCAGAGTTCTGTCATACTATCCAGGTCTGTGCCCAAACTATTCGAGCTTCTACTTCTAAAAATCCACCTTTCCAGAAACAAGTCTCTCACTGTTGCCGCTTGTTATAGACCACCTCTGCCCCCAGATGTGCCCTGTACACCATATGTGAATTGAATGCCTCCCATCTATCTTCAGAGCTCGTACTGTTAGGTGACTTAAACTGGGACATGCTTAACACCCCGGCCGTCATACAATCTAAGCTAGATGCCCTCAGTCTCACACAAATTATCAATGAACCTACCAGGTACAACCCCAAATCTGTAAATATGAGCACCCTCATAGATATCATCCTGACCAACCTGCCCTCTGAATACACCTCTGCTGTCTTCAACAAAAGGATCTCAGTGATCACTGCCTCATTGCCTGCGTCTGTAATGGGTCTGTGGTCAAATGACCACCCCTCATCACTGTCAAACGCTCCCTAAAACACTTCAGTGAGCAGGCCTTTCTAATCAACCTGTCCCCGGGTGTCCTGGAAGGATAATGACCTCATTCCGTCAGTAGAGGATGCCTGGTTATTCTTTAAAGGTGCTTTCCTCACCATCTTAAATAACCATTTAAAAAATGTAGAACCAGGAACAGATATAGCCCTTGGTTCACTCCAGGCCTGACTGCCCTTGACCAGCACAAAAACATCCTGTGGCGTACTGCATTAGCATCGAATAGCCCCTGTGATATGCAACTTTTCAGGGAAGTTAGGGACCAATATACACAGGCAGTTAGGAAAGCAAAGGCTTTTTCAAACATAAATTTGCATCCTGTAGCACAAACTCCAAAAAGTTCTGGGACACTGTAAAGTCCATGGAGAATAAGAGCACATCCTCCCAGCTGCACTGAGGCTAGGAAACACTGTCACCACCGATAAATCCACGATAATTGAGAATTTCAATAAGCATTTTTCTACGGCTGGCCATGCTTTCCACCTCTCTAACCCTACCCCGGTCAACAGCTCTGCACCCCCCACAGTAACTTGCCAAAACCTCCCCCATTTCCCCTTTACCCAAATCCAGATAGCTGACGTTCTGAAAGAGTTCAAAATCTGGACCCCTACAAATCAGCTGGGCTAGACAATCTGGACCCTCTCTTTCTAAAATCCACCACAATTGTTGCAAACCCTATTACTAGCCTGTTCAAACTCTCTTTCGTATCGTCTGAAATCCCCAAAGATTGGAATGCTGCCGCGATCATCCCCCTCTTCAAAGAGGGAGACACTCTAGACCCAAACTGTTACAGACCTATATCTATCCTACTCTACCTTTCTAAGGTCTTCGAAAGCCAAGTTAACAAACAGATCACAGACCATTTCAAATCCCACCATACCTTCTTCGCTATGCAATCTGTTTTCAGAGCTGGTCATGGGTCCACCTCAGCCACGCTCAAGGTCCAAAACGATATCATAACCGCCATCAATAAAATACAATACTGTGCAGCTGTATTCATCGACCTGGCCAAGGCTTTTGACTCTTTCAATCACCACATTCTTATCGACAGACTCAACAGCTTTGGTTTCTCAAATAACTGACTCGCCTGGTTCACCAACTACTTCTCAGACTGAGTTCAGTGTGTCAAATCGGAGGGCCTGTTGTCCGGACCTCTGGCAGACTCTATGGGGGTGCCACAGGGTTCAGTTCTCGGGCCGACTCTTTTCTCTGTATAGATCAATGATGTTGCTCTTGCTGCTGGTGATTCTCTGATCCACCTCTGCGCAGATGACACCATTCTGTATACTTCTGGCCCTTCTTTGGACACTGTGTTAACTAACCTCCAGATGGGCTTCAAAGCCATACAACTCTCCTTCCGTGGCCTCCACCTGCTCTTAAATGCAAGTAAAACAATGTCATTTATAGAATAGCCTCCAACACCCTGCTCAGCAAATTGGATGCAATCTATCACAGTGCCATCCGTTTGGTCAGCAAAGCCCCATATACTGCGACCTGTATGCTCTAGTTGGCTGGCCCTCGCTTCATATTCGTCGCCAAACCCACTGGCTCCTGGTCATCTATAAGTCTTTGCTAGGTAAAGCCCCACCTTATCTCAGCTCACTGGTCACCATAGCAGCACCCACCTGTAGCACGCGCTCCAGCAGGTATATTTCACTAGTCACCCCCAAAGCCTATTCCTACTTTGGCCGCCTTTCCTTCATGTTTTCTACTAATATCTCCCTCACTAACTTTAAGCATCAGCTGTCAAAGCAGCTTACAGCTCACAGATCACTGCACTTGTACATAGCCCATCTGTAAATAGCCCATTCAACTACCTCATCCCCATATTGTTTTATTTAAAAAAACAATCTCTTTTGCACCCCAGTATCTCTACTTGCACATTCTTCTTCTGCACATCTTCAGCACATCATTTTTCTATTGTGTTATTGACTGTACGTTTGTTTATTCCATTTGTAACTCTGTGTTGTTGTTTGTGTCGCACTGTTTTGCTTTATCTTGGACAGGTCGCAGTTGTAAATGAGAACTTGTTCTCAACTAGCCTACCTGGTTAAATAAAGGTGAAGAAAATAAGAAATAAAACATGTTTTACTCTTACAAACCCCCTCAACACCATAGTACCCTCCAAGCTCGTCATCAAGCTCGAGACCCTGGGTCTCGACCCCGCCCTGTGCAACTGGGTACTGGACTTCCTGACGGGCCGCCCCCAGGTGGTGAGGGTAGGCAACAACATCTCCTCCCCGCTGATCCTCAACACTGGGGCCCCACAAGGGTGCGTTCTGAGCCCCCTCCTGTACTCCCTGTTCACCCACGACTGCGTGGCCATGCACGCCTCCAACTCAATCATCAAGTTTGCGGACGACACAACAGTGGTAGGCTTGATTACCAACAACGACGAGACGGCCTACAGGGAGGAGGTGAGGGCCCTCGGAGTGTGGTGTCAGGAAAATAACCTCACACTCAACGTCAACAAAACTAAGGAGATGATTGTGGACTTCAGGAAACAGCAGAGGGAACACCCCCATCCACATCGATGGAACAGTAGTGGAGAGGGTACAAGTTTTAAGTTCCTCGGCATACACATCACAGACAAACTGAATTGGTCCACTCACACAGACAGCATCGTGAGGAAGGCGCAGCAGCGCCTCTTCAACCTCAGGAGGCTGAAGAAATTCGGCTTGTCACCAAAAGCACTCACAAACTTCTACAGATGCACAATCGAGAGCATCCTGGCGGGCTGTATCACCGCCTGGTATGGCAACTGCACCGCCCTCAACCGTAAGGCTCTCCAGAGGGTAGTGAGGTCTGCACAACGCATCACCGGGGGCAAACTACCTGCCCTCCAGGACACCTACACCACCCGATGCTACAGGAAGGCCATAAAGATCATCAAGGACATCAACCACCCGAGCCACTGCCTGTTCACCCCGCTGTCATCCAGAAGGCGAGGTCAGTACAGGTGCATCAAAGCTGGGACCGAGAGACTGAAAAACAGCTTCTATCTCAAGGCCATCAGACTGTTAAACAGCCACCACTAACATTGAGTGGCTACTGCCAACACACTGTCAATGACACTGACTCTACTCCAGCCACTTTAATCATGGGAATTGATGGGAAATTATGTAAATATATCACTAGCCACTTTAAACAATGCTACCTTATATAATGTTACTTACCCTACATTGTTCATCTCATATGCATACGTTGATACTGTACTCTATATCATCGACTGCATCCTTATGTAATACATGTATCACTAGCCACTTTAACTATGCCACTTGGTTTACATACTTATCTCATATGTATATACTGTACTCGATATCATCTACTGTATCTTGCCTATGCTGCTCTGTACCATCACTCATTCATATATCCTTATGTACATATTCTTTATCCCCTTACACTGTGTATAAGACAGTAGTTTTTTTTTGGAATTGTTAGTTAGATTACTTGCTCGTTATTACTGCATTGTCGGAACTAGAAGCACAAGCATTTCGCTACACTCGCATTAACATCTGCTAACCATGTGTATGTGACAAATAAAATTTGATTTGATTTGATTTGATTTCTAGGCCCATATTGGTGAACCTCAAAGCCAGCTGATGTAAAACCCTGCTGTACGACTATTCCTACACTTTGCACTTCAAAGTAAATCTCACCTTTGTTGAAAATACACTGAAGACTTATCAAATCAAATTTTAAAATCAAATTTTATTTGTCACATACACATGGTTAGCAGATGTTAATGCGAGTGTAGCGAAATGCTTGTGCTTCTAGTTCCGACAATGCAGTAATAATCCAACAAGTAATCTAACTAACAATTCCAAAAAAAAAACTACTGTCTTATACACAGTGTAAGGGGATAAAGAATATGTACATAAAGATATATGAATGAGTGATGGTACAGAGCAGCTTAGGCAAGATACAGTAGATGGTATCGAGTACAGTATATACATATGAGATGAGTATGTAAACAAAGTGGCATAGTTAAAGTGGCTAGTGATACATGTATTACATAAGGATGCAGTAGATGATATAGAGTACATTATATACGTATACATATGAGATGAATAATGTAGGGTATGTAAACATTATATTAGGTAGCATTGTTTAAAGTGGCTAGTGATATATTTTACATCATTTCCCATCAATTCCCATTATTAAAGTGGCTGAAGTTGAGTCAGTGTGTTGGCAGCAGCCACTCAATGTTAGTGGTGGCTGTTTAACAGTCTGATGGCCTTGAGATAGAAGCTGTTTTTCAGTCTCTCGGTCCCAGCTTTGATGCACCTGTACAGACCTCGCCTTCTGGATGATAGTGGGGTGAACAGGCAGTGGCTCGGGTGGTTGTTGTCCTTGATGATCTTTATGGCCTTCCTGTAACATCAGGTGGTATAGGTATCCTGGAGGGCAGGTAGTTTGCCCCCGGTGATGCGTTGTGCAGACCTCACTACCCTCTGGAGAGCCTTACGGTTGTGGGCGGAGCAGTTGCCGTACCAGGCGGTGATACAGCCCGCCAGGATGCTCTCGATTGTGCATCTGTAGAAGTTTGTGAGTGCTTTTGGTGACAAGCCGAATTTCTTCAGCCTCCTGAGGTTGAAGAGGCGCTGCTGCGCCTTCTTCACGATGCTGTCTGTGTGAGTGGACCAATTCAGTTTGTCTGTGATGTGTATGCCGAGGAACTTAAAACTTACTACCCTCTCCACTACTGTTCCATCGATGTGGATAGGGGGGTGTTCCCTCTGCTGTTTCCTGAAGTCCACAATCAGAACGCACCCTTGTGGGGCCCCAGTGTTGAGGATCAGCGGGGTGGAGATGTTGTTGCCTACCCTCACCACCTGGGGGCGGCCCGTCAGGAAGTCCAGTACCCAGTTGCACGGGGCGGGGTCGAGACCCAGGGTCTCGAGCTTGATGACGAGCTTGGAGGGTACTATGGTGTTGAATGCCGAGCTGTAGTCGATGAACAGCATTCTCACATAGGTATTCCTCTTGTCCAGATGGGTTAGTGCAGTGTGCAGTGTGGTTGAGATTGCATCGTCTGTGGACCTATTTGGGCGGTAAGCAAATTGGAGTGGGTCTAGGGTGTCAGGTAGGGTGGAGGTGATATGGTCCTTGACTAGTCTCTCAAAGCACTTCATGATGACGGAAGTGAGTGCTACGGGGCGGTAGTCGTTTAGCTCAGTTACCTTAGCTTTCTTGGGAACAGGAACAATGGGTGGCCCTCTTGAAGCATGTGGGAACAGCAGACTGGTATAGGGATTGATTGAATATGTCCGTGAACACACCGGCCAGCTGGTCTGCGCATGCTCTGAGGGCGCGGCTGGGGATGCCGTCTGGGCCTGCAGCCTTGCGAGGGTTAACACGTTTAAGTGTTTTACTCACCTCGGCTGCAGTGAAGGAGAGTCTGCATGTTTTCGTTGCAGGCCGTGTCAGTGGCACTGTATTGTCCTCAAAGCGGGCAAAAAAGTTATTTAGTCTGCCTGGGAGCAAGACATCCTGGTCCGTGACTGGGCTGGTTTTCTTCCTGTAGTCCGTGATTGACTGTAGACCCTGCCACATATCTCTTGCGTCTGAGCCATTGAATTGAGATTCTACTTTGTCTCTATACTGACGCTTAGCTTGTTTGATAGCCTTGCGGAGGGAATAGCTGCACTGTTTGTATTCGGTCATGTTACCAGTCACATTGCCCTGATTAAAAGCAGTGGTTCGCGCTTTCAGTTTCATGCGAATGCTGCCATCAATCCACTGTTTCTGGTTAGGGAATGTTTTAATCGTTGCTATGGGAACGACATCTTCAACGCACGTTCTAATGAACTCGCACACCGAATCAGCGTATTCGTCAATGTTGTTATCTGACGCTATACGAAACATATCCCAGTCCACGTGATGGAAGCAGTCTTGGAGTGTGGAATCGGCTTGGTCGGACCAGCGTTGGACAGACCTCAGCGTGGGAGCTTCTTGTTTTAGTTTCTGTCTGTAGGCAGTGATCAGCAAAATGGAGTCGTGGTCAGCTTTTCCGAAAGGAGGGCGGGGCAGGGCCTTATATGCATCGCGGAAGTTAGAGTAACACTGATCCAAGGTTTTTTCAGCCCTAGTTGCGCAATCAATA
The DNA here is from genome assembly GCF_018296145.1 of Oncorhynchus tshawytscha. NCBI lineage: Eukaryota > Metazoa > Chordata > Actinopteri > Salmoniformes > Salmonidae > Oncorhynchus > Oncorhynchus tshawytscha. Next base: position 13,755,853 of record NC_056430.1, on the reverse strand, counting down.
TGCTGATACAATTTAGGGAGTCTTGTTTTCAGATTAGCCTTGTTAAAATCCCCAGCTACAATGAATGCAGCCTCACGATGTATAGATTCCAGTTTGCAAAGAGTCAAATAAAGTTTGTTCAGAGCCATCGATGTGTCTACTTGGGGGGGAATATATACGGCTGTGATTATAATCGAAGAGAATTCTCTTGGTAGATAATGCGATCGACATTTGATTGTGAGGAATTCTAAATCAGGTGAACAGAAGGATTTGACTTCCTGTATATTTCTGTGATCACACCACGTCTCGTTAGCCATAAGGCATACGCCCCCGCCCCTCTTCTTACCAGAAAGATGTTTGTTTCTGTCGGCGCGATGCGTGGAGAAACCCGCTGGCTGCACCGCCTCCGATAGCGTCTCTCCAGTGAGCCATGTTTCCGTGAAGCAAAGAACGTTACAGTCTCTGATGTCCCTCTGGAATGCTACCCTTGCTCGGATTACATCAACCTTGTTTTCAAGAGACTGGACAGTGGCGAGAAGAATCCAATGGAGTGGTGCACGATGTGCCCGTCTCCGGAGTCTGACCAGAAGACCGCCTCGTTTCCCTCTCTTACGGAGTCGTTTTTTTGGGTCGCCGGCTGGGATCCATTCCGTTGTCCTGGTTGAAAGGCAGAACACAGGATCCGCTTCGTGAAAATCATATTCTTGGTCGTACTGATGGTGAGTTGACGCTGATCTTATATTCAGTAGTTCTTCTCGACTTTATGCAATGAAACCTAAGATGACCTGGGGTACTAATGTAAGAAATAACACGTAAAAAAACAAAAAACTGCATAGTTTCCTAGGAACGCGAAGTGAGGCGGCCATCTCTGTCGGCGCCGGAAGTACACCACCATTGTGATTCAGGAGTAACATTTAAAACATAATAATATACCCCGCCAACACTTACAACTACACTGACAACCCAAACTCAAATTGCTCAAATGAATAAATGAAATCAATGAGTGAATAGTCAGATTAACTGATATCTAAAATGGCTTCTTCCAAACACCGGTATACGGTATTTGCGGTATACCGCCCAAACCTAGCAGATTACACTCTTTCGCTAAATGCAGAGAGGTATTGTGGGCAATGAATGTGTAGGGCACATTCCCAGGTGGGGTCATATTGAGAAGTTAGTACTAAGTGTTAATTTCAAATATTGTAATTGATTAAAGATTTGTACACTATTTTAGCTGAACAGTGTACCACTTACTTAAAAAACCCACACCATTTCTTTACTTTACTTATAATGGTTTGGGACACTTGGCACCATCACGTGACAAAAACCTCCAGGGAACCATGACACAACGTCCCAAGAATGTTCAAGAGACCTTCAGGGGACCACGACACAACATCCCAAGAACTTCCACAGGACAAACCAGGAACTATAAAAAGGTCCACCATCACACGACGTCCTAAGGACTAGTAAAATTAAAGTCCTGAATACATCCTGATATGGTCCTCAGTGACGTCCTAGTAACTTACAGGGAACTTCACAAAGGTCCCCTTAGAATGTTCCCTTGGGACCATCACGAAACCTTTATGGGGCCTATTGGGAACGTCATAAAATGTCCTCAGGACGTTCAATGTTAGCTGTGTTGTTACTGTGTTTTAAATGTCACTGTTGACTACATGAGGTACAATTTCATGGCCTTTGTATCTATCTCTAAAAATACAATTATTTTATTGTTTATGAGCATGACGTTGAGCAAATGCATATCACTTCAGTATTGTTATCCCATTCAATTTCAATTTGTAGTGTCACAGTTGAGCGTTGTGTGTTTGTCGAGAGCATTTTACACATTAACTTGAAGTGACTTCGTGGTAAGATGACTTCATTTGATTGACAGCTTTGGTTGGCTATCCAGTCCTAATCTACCTTGTGAGGATGGTGTCTGTCTGACGCTGGTTTCCTCGTCAGTTACACTATTGTCCCAGCTCAAAAGGCAGACTTCTCCCTCTCAGGGTATGTTTTGTCTCTGTAAAACTACGATTTATTTCTGAAATAAATCATGTTTGTTTCAAAGTGCAGCATATGAATGAAACGTGACTTTTCCACCACTTTTGGAATGGAGCAAGGACAGTCCCCATGTCATAATGTTACAGCCACCTACTGTCTCTTTAGAGTCGGGGTTGTCTGTTCCTTTTCATCCCCCTTTCTCCCAACAAAAAAACCCCAACAAGAAACGGATCAAATTTTGAATGTATCAGCATGATCTCATCTACATGCACTGTGTGAGTGAATAAATCACTGGTTATCCATTTACAATCCTCCACCCACAGCCAAAACACACACTACCTCTATTTGTTTTACTGTCTGTGGCTGACTGTGGGGGTTTTCCCACGTTGACTGTGGACAGTAATACACATGTTATAACACGTATACTCTCAGGACTCTCATGGAATCACTTCGTGTGTTTATACCTACAACTTTCCATATAAGAAAGACATATCAATAACATATCAAGCATTACATGGGATGTATGAGTGGAATTATGCAGTTTAGGAAGAAAAGGATACCAAACTTGCAGAGGCTTTGTAGAAGAGGCCTGTGCAAAGATATACCAGATTGCTGAGGCTTTGTAGAAGAGGCCTGTGCAAAGATATACCAGATTGCTGAAGCTTTGTAGAAGAGGCCTGTGCAAATATATACCAGATTGCTGAAGCTTTGTAGAAGAGGCCTGTGCAGAGATATACCAGATTGCTGAAAACGAAGTGCAACGTGATAGCTCTATGAGGCCTGGGAAAACAGGATTTCTGGGCTGTGAATGGTGGAGTTTGAATGAATGTGCGAGGTGCATAGCTTTCCACTGGTATTTACATTCCTGCTGCACATTGGAATTCTGTAGCATGATGGTCTCAGTCAGGTCTGTGGCTGGACACACTCCCAGAGAGTGTAGGAGGGGAAGTGTGTGCGTGCATGCTTGTGTGTGTCTCATCTGACTTTGTGATCAATCTGAGCGTACCATGTCATTCAATCAAGACGCCTAATATCCCATCTGGCAACAGGCGAAAGACTCCATTCATGGAAAGTATTCTAGAAGAGTTTGTGTGTGATGTTTGTAAGTGTGTGCTCATATTTCTGTCCGGATCAGTGTGCCTCCCATCACAGGAGTGTTGTGTGTCACCCATAAGGAGTCAAAGGGCCTTTCATCTGTGTGAGGAACAGCCGATTTGATATACAGCCTGTGTCTTCTAAAGGGTTTTGAGGGTTTTACATTTTCAAAGGCCCACATGGTCATGGAGTGCCGAGGCACTGATTTACAGTGTTCTCCCAATACTGTTGCTATATTGGACATTGCAGGTCAAAGTTATATTGCAGTCTCCTTCCGCCTAATGCAACCTTATGTTACTAAACTCCTTATAATCCCTATGAATGGTTGGGTGTTTTAATAATGGTAACAATGTCTAATAATGTCACTGTCTAATAATGTTAACACTGTCTTAATAACGTTAACACTGTCAAATAACCTTAATACTAGAGGTCGACCGATTATGATTTTTCAAGGCCGATACCGATTATTGGAGGACCAAAAAAGCCAATAAATATTTTATTTATTTGTAATAATGACAATTACAACAACACTGAATTAACACTGATTTTAACTTAATATAATACATCAATAAAATCAATTTAGCCTCAAGTAAATAATGAAACATGTTCAATTTGGTTTAAATAATGCAAAAACAAAGTGTTGGAGAAGAAAGTAAAAGTGCAATATGTGCTATGTAAGAAGGCTAACATTTCAGTTCCTTGCTCAGAACATGAGAACATATGAAAGCTGGTGGTTCCTTTTAACATGAGTCTTCAATATTCCCAGGTAAGAAGTTTTAGGTTGTAGTTATTATAGGAATTATAGGACTATTTCCCTCTATACCATTTGTATTTCATTAACCTTTGACTATTGGATGTTCTTATAGGCACTTTAGTATTGCCAGTGTAACAGTATAGCTTCCGTCCCTCTCCTCGCTCCTCCCTGGGCTCGAACCAGCAACACAACCACAACAGCCACCATCGAAGCAGCGTTACCCATGCAGAGCAAGGGGAACAACTACTCAAATGCTCAGAGCGAGTGACGTTTGAAACGCTATTAGCGAGCGCTAACTAGCTAGCAATTTCACTTCGTTACACCAGCCTCATCTCGGGAGTTGATAGGCTTGAAGTCATAAACAGCGCAATGCTTGACGCACAACAAAGAGCTGCCGACAAAACGCACGAAAGTGCTGTTTGAATGAATGTTTACGAGCCTGCTTCTGCCTACCACCGCTCAGTCAGATACTTGTATGCTTGTATGCTCAGTCAGATTATATGCAACGCAGGACACGGTAGATAATATCTAGTAATATCATCAACCATGTGTAGTTAACTAGTGATTATGATTGATTGTTTTTATAAGATAAGTTTAATGCTAGCTAGCAACTTACCTTGGCTTACTGCATTCGCATAACAGGCAGTCTCCTTGTGGAGTGCAATGGGAGAGAGGCAGGTCGTTATTGCATTGGACTAGTTAACTGTAAAGTTGTAAGATTGGGTCCCCCGAGCTGACAAGGTGAAAATCTGTCGTTCTGCCCCTGAACAAGGCAGTTAACCCATAGTTCCTAGGCCGTCATTGAAAATAAGAATGTGTTCTTAACTGACTTGCCTACTTAAAAAAGGTATAAAAAATAGAAAAAATAATACATTTTAAAAAATCGGCGCCCAAAATACCGATTTCCGATTGTTATGAAAACTTGAAATCGGCCCTAATTAATCAGCCATTCCGATTAATCGGTCGACCTCTACTTAACACTGTCTAGTAATGTCACTGTCTAATAATGTTAACACTGTCAAATAACATTAACACTGTCTAAAAAAGTTAACACTGTCGAATACCGTTAACACCTAATAACGTCACTGTCTAATAATGTTAACACTGTCTAATAATGTCACTGTCTAATAATGTCACTGTCTAATAATGTTAACACTGTCTAATAATGTTAACACTGTCTAGTAATGTTAACACTGTCTAATAATGTCACTGTCTAATAATGTTAACACGGTCTAATAATGTTAACACTGTCTAATAATGTCACTGTCTAATAATGTCTCTGTCTAATAATGTTAACACTGTCTAATAACGTTAACACTGTCTAATAATGTCACTGTCTAATAATGTATCTGTCTAATAATGTTAACACTGTCTAATAATGTTAACACTGTCTAATAATGTCAACACTGTCTAATAATGTCACTGTCTAATAATGTTAACACTGTCTAATAATGTTAACACTGTCTAATAATGTTAAAACTGTCTAATAATGTCACTGTCTATTAATGTTAACACGGTCTAATAATGTTAACACTGTCTAATAATGTTAACACTGTCTAATAATGTTAACACTGCCTAATAATGTTAACACTGACATTTTTGAGTGCCTTGGTCCCAGGAGTTCCCAATTATCGTAGTAGGCTAATGGAAATAGGTATATTGTAGCATTTGATCTGATTTGTACAACCTTCGTTGATAGTTAAATACACAATCAAATCGTTAAATGCAGCTCTCTCAGTTTCCTTTGTTGTGTCTATTCTTCACTATTCTACTGCATCAAATTGAATTACCCAGTAATATAGTGAAACAGTCTATATGGGCATAGCGTTGACAATGCCTTCTCTCTCTCTCTGCTCGTTAACATCAGGCAGCGTCATGGAGAGGCTGTGAGTGTGGTTGTGTCTCTCCCTGTCTCTGCTGATGTTGCATTCCAGCAGAAACAATCCTACTGTTTTCCAGACCCCGAAGTGGACGCCTAAATTGGACAATCCGCCCCCCTCCCCTCGTTCCCCTCGTCTCCCTCCCCCTTACATGTATCCTCTGGTCTCCCGTCCTTATTTGGGCAGAGACGTTCTGAGCGCTGGGCGGAGGGGTGGAGTGGGGGAGGGGATGGAGGGCGTCGGGTTGACACAAGGGAGGCAGAAGGAGAAACAGTGAACGCTCACAGCCCTTTCTTAATAAGGACATGTCTGGAATTTAAGCCTCGCTCTCCATGAGAGCTCTTTCACACACAGCACAGCAGCACCCCACTAAACTCATGTACTACTATAGCCCACTACCCAGGGATTCTGATCAGTATTGTCAAATCCCCATGACAAATCCCTCTCACTATTCCACAAGTTAGTCCCCGTTGGCTAGGAGACTCTTACTCCATACCTATACGTCTATGATCCTACACCTCGCGTTTATCGGAGAGAAACAGCTTAGTTAATATCATAATATCTAATATCTTTACAGACTCTAAACGTGTCTTAATACACAGTGGTCTTGCTGACCACCCGGACAGTGTTAAAGAAGGGTGGGTTTGTGTGTCTTCACTACCAGGAAAAACACTGGGACTGCCTCCAAAAAAGAACACATCAATTGGACACATTTGACACAACATTTCTGGTCTTAATAGACCTGACATGCAATGGATTCTTCTAGACCAGTGCATTTGCATTATGCTATATGCACCCACACTTTTCTACCACAGTGGATGTTTACTGTAGTGATTGTGGATGTTTCTGGTAATTGGATCTGCTCATCTTGAGTTGTGTTGGTGTAGATGTATAGCTGCAGCCTGATCTCTGTGGACTTTTAGCTTTAAATACTTGAGCTGCTGACCTACCTGCTGACTGCTGGGCGAGAGCTTCTCGAATTTTGCCGTGATCTCCACATTCAGTCATTGGGATTAAGATAGAGGTCGACCGATTATGATTTTTCAATACCGATACCGATTATTGGAGGACCAAAAAAGCGGATAAAAAAACTGTATTGGTAATAATGACAATAACAACAACACTGAATTAACACTTATTTTAACTTAATATAATACATCAATAAAATCAATTTAGCCTCAAGTAGATAATGAAACATGTTCAATTTGGTTTAAATAATGAAAAAAACAAAGTGCTGGAGAAGAACGTAAAAGTGCAATATGTGCTATGTAAGAAAGCTAACGTTTCAGTTCCTTGCTCAGATCATGAGAACATATGAAAGCTGGTGGTTCCTTTTAACATGAGTCTTCAACATTCCCAGGTAAGAAGTTTTAGGTTGTAGTTATTATAGGACTATTTCCCTCTATACCTCTATGTATTTCATTAACCTTTGACTATTGGATGTTCTTATTGGCACTTTAGTATTGCCAGTGTAACAGTATAGCTTCCACCCCTCTCCTCGCTCCTTCCTAGGCTCGAACCAGCAACACAACGACAACAGCCACCACATTGAAGCAGCTTTACCCATGAAGAGCAAGGGAAACAACCACCCCAAGGCTCAGAGAGAGTGAAGTTTGAAATGCTATTAGCACGCGCTAACTAGCCAGCCATTTCACTTCGGTCACACCAGCCTCATCTCAGGAGTTGATAGGTTTGAAGTCATAAACCGTGCAATGCTTGACGCACAACGAAGAGCTGCAGGCAAACGCATGAAAGTGCTGTTAGAATGAATGTTTACGCGCCTGCTTCTGCCTACCACCGCTCAGTCAGATACTTAGATACTTGTATGCTTGTATGCTCAGTCAGATTATATGCAACACAGGACACGCTAGATGATATCTAGTAATATCATCAACCATGTGTAGTTAACTAGTGATTATGATTGATTGTTTTTTATAAGATAAGTTTAATGCTAGCTAGCGACTTACCTTGGCTTACTGCATTTGCGTAACAGGCAGTCTCCTTGTGGAGTGCAAGGAGAGAGAGGCAGGTCATTATTGCGTTGGACAAGTTAACTGTGAGGTTGCAAGATTGAATCCCCCGAGCTGACAAGGTGAAAATCTGTCTTTCTGCCCCTGAACGAGGCAGTTAACCCACCATTCCTAGGCAGTCATTGAAAATAAGAATGTGTTCTTAACTGACTTGCCTAGTTAAATAAAGATTAAATAAAGGTGTAAAAAAAATAAATAAAATCGGCTCCCAAAAATCCCGATTTCCGATTGTTATGAAAACTTGAAATAGGCCCCAATTAATCGGCCATTCCGATTAATCGGTCGACCTCTAGTTTAAGACCAACCCTGGTCCTGGGGGGGCCAAAGTTCTCAGCTTTACCTCAGAATCTCATACAGTCCCTCAACCAGACTTTCCCTCAAATAGACTTAGGCACTAGTCTTAGTGGTGGTGCTCAGTTTGTCTCTAGCCTACTGCGTTATATTCAGGCCTAGTCAGACTGGAGGGTTTTCCTTCAGGAGGTAGAACTGGTTTTCCTGCCTTTGATCTGATGTCATTTGAAGTGCTAGACTGTCATATACACTGAGTGTACAAAACATTAGCAACATTCCATGACATAGACTGACCAGGTGAATCCAGGTGAAAGCTAGGATCCCTTATTGATGTCACTTGTTAAATCTACTTCACTCAGTGTAGATGAAATGGAGGAGACAGGTTAAAAAAAAATATTTTTAAGCCTTGAGATCATTGAGATGAATGGGCGAAAGAAAATATTTAAGTGCCTTTGAACGAGGTATGGTTGTAGGTGCCAGGTGCACCGGTTTGTGTCAAGAACTGCAATGCTCCTGGATTTCTCACACCAACAGTTTCCCGTGTGTATCAAGAATGGTCCACCACCCAAATGGTCCACCACCCAAAGGACATCCAGCCAACTTGACACAACTGAAGCATTGGAGTCAACATGGGCCAGAATCCCTGTGGAACGCTTTCGACACCTTGTAGTGTCCATGCCCAGATGAAAAAGCATAAAAATATGTCTGGATTGGGTTAGAGCTTTGATTGGCATGGAAATTCAAGCCTGATGAGCCATACATTAAAGACATTTAATGAGCCAAGCCCAAAAAAGACCAAATGATTGTACCGTTATCCAATACATAGCCTATGATATATAGACTACCGTACATTACGCACGACAGAAAAACACCAAAGTCCATAAATGTAGCTATCTATTCTTGGGTAAATAACTGAAACAAGCTCCAGTAGGCTAATCTTTTTGAGTGTAGACTGTATTACTGTACTGTATTGTATTAGCCTATACTGTATTATATGGATTGGAATTACACACCACGTTCAAACCATGAAGCTGGGAGACAGCATACAATGCTGGTGCAGGACATGCAGCCTACAATATTACAATTATAGGCTATTGAATTTGATTTTAATTTTGAAATGTAATAGTGCCTATTTAAAATGTTCATAATTAGTAGGCCGGCACATTAATACCTTTCATAATATTTCCCCTAATGTTGTGTGACGGATGTGTTAGCCTAAGCTCTCTATTGTTGCTTAATTCCTACCTCGACTTTCAACAGTTAAATGAAATAAGGTTTTGTTATTTTCAACATTGTAATGACATGTCTGAATAATAGAAGAATAAGATACAGCAGGCTTTCACTTCTCTTCAGGAGACTGAATGGTTATGGGTATGAATAAATAACTGCTATAGCCTAGCGCCGTCTGAATGGTTAGGGGTCTGAATAAATAACTGCTATAGCCTAGCGCCATCTGAATGGTTAGGGGTCTGAATAAATAACTGCTATAGCCTAGCACCATCTGAATGGTTATGGGTCTGAATAAATAACTGCTATAGCCTAGCACCATCTGAATGGTTATGGGTCTGAATAAATAACTGCTATAGCCTAGCGCCATCTGAATGGTTATGGGTCTGAATAAGTAACTGCTATAGCCTAGCGCCATCTGAATGGTTATAGGTCTGAATAAATAACTTCTATAGCCTAGCGCCATCTGAATGGTTATGGGTCTGAATAAATAACTGCTATTGCCTACTGACATCCCGCCTACCGACACCCCGCATTCTATTGACTGCTGCAAACAAGAGCTTGCATCCCTCTTCCAATAATAAGAAGTATAAGAAATGCATTTAGTCTAGCTTTTCCTGGGACTCCAACTCCAAGAGCTAAGGAGCGTTTTTTAAGGAGACAGGCCAGTTGAGTGCTGGTGTGCAATGCGCAAGCGACAGAGGCTATAAATTATAAGCTTATGAGTAACCCATCATTCATTAGCTAAATATAAGTCTAATACTGCATTGAATTTATTACCTGAAATAGGTAGGCTAGGACATCTATCTATAAACTGAACAAAAATATAAATTCAACATATAAAGTGTAGGCCCCATGTTTCATGAGCTGAAATAAAAGATCCCAGAAATGTTCCGTATGCACAAAAATGTGTTTACATCCCTGTTAGTGAGCATTTATCCTTTGCCAATATAATACATCCTCCTGACACATGTGGGATATGGGATGTGGGATATCAAGAAGCTGATTAAACAGCATGATCATTACACAGGTGCATCTCGTGCTGGGGACAATAAAAGCCCCTCTAAAATGTGCAGGTTTGTCAAACACAAATTCACAGAAGTCTCAAGTTTTGAGGGAGTGTAAGCATGCTGGCTCATGGAATGTTCAACAGAGCTGTTGCCAGAGAATGTTATCTTCATTTCTCTACCATAAGCCGCTTCCAACGTAATTTTAGAGAATTTAGTAGTACGTCCAACCGGCCTCACAACCGCCGACTACGTGTAACCACGCCAGCCCAGGACCTCCACATCCGGCATCTCCACCTGCTGGATCATCTGAGACCAGCCACCCAGAAATCTGATGAAACTGAGGAGTATTTCTGTCTGTAATAAAGCCCTTTTGTGGGGAAAAACTAATTCCCAGGTCCACCCATGGCTGAGCACCTGCCCAGTCATGTGAAATCCATAGATTAGGGCGTAATTAATTCCCTTATATGAACTGTAACTCAGTAAAATCATTGAAATTGTTGCATGATGCATTTATATTTTTGTTCAGTAATATATACTGCATATTAATTGAACAGGATAAGGCCCATCTATTTTGAATGCAATTTTAATGGAATTAATGGAGAGCAAGAAATACTGTGAGAGAGTGCTTGAGTGCACACGGATTAAAAGCAACGATATCCGAGTGATAGGGTGTTTTAAAACACTGCAGATTCAAAAAAATCTTTACAATAATATAATAAAACAGATGGAGATGTGCTAATTAGACGTGCATTCAGTCCTTATATTACTGTAGCATAGGCTAGAATAGGCTAGAGTCTTAACTTTCACAAGAAAATAAGTTACCATAATGAGTTACCATAAAGTTGCATTGAGAACTGTGCTCAATACTGTGCTGTCTGTCCCCACTCTGGGCGTTGATGATTGATCATGCAGATAAAAAAAAAATCTAAAGTCAAAATCAATATTTGTTTGTAACATGCGCCGAATACAACAAGTGTAGACTTTACCGTGAAATGCTTACTTACAAGCCCTTAACCAACAGTGCAGTTCAAGAAGAAAATATTTACCAAGTAGGCTAAAATAAAAAAGTAATAATAAAAAGTAACACAATAAGAATAACAATAACGAGGCTATATACAGGTGGCACCGGTACCGAGTCAGTGTGCAGGTGTACAGGCTAGTTGAGGTAATCTGTACATGTAGGTGGGGGGGGGGGGTGAAGTGACTATGCATAGTTAACAAACAAACAGCGAGTAGCAGCAGTGTACAAAAATAGATTTTTATGAATTGTTCAGCGTTCTAATGACTTGGGTGTAGAAGCTGTTAAGGAGCCTTTTGGTCCTGGACTTGGCGCTCTGGTACCGCTTACTGTGCAGTAGCAGAGAAAGAAGTCTATAACTTGGGTGCCTGGAGTCTCTGACAATTTTATGGACTTTCCTCTGACACCGCCTATTATATAGGTCCTGGATGGCAGGAAGCTTGGCCCCAGTGATGTACTGGGCCGTTCGCACTACCTTCTGTAGCGCCTTACGGTCAGATGCCGAGCAGTTGCCATACTAGGCGGTGATGCAACCTGTGAGGATGCTCTCGATGATGCAGCTGTAATAACTTTTGAGGATTTGGGGACCCATGCCAAATCTTTTCAGTCTCCTGAGGGTGAACAGGTTTTGTCGTGCCCGCTTCATGACTGTCTTGGTATGTTTGGACCATGGTAGTTCGTTGGTGATGTGGACACCAAGGAACTTGAAACTCTTGACCCGCTCCACTATAGCCCCCTCGTTGTTAATGGGGGCCTGTTCAGCACTCCTTTTCCTATAGTCCACGATCAGCTCCTTTGTCTTACTCACATTGAGGGATAGGTTGTTGGCCTGGCACCACACTGCCAGTTCTCAGACCTCCTCCCTATAGGCCGTGTCATTGTTGTTGGTGATCAGGCCTACCACTGTTGTGTCGTCAGCAAACGTAATGATGGTGTTGTGTTTGTTGTGTTTGGCCACGCAGTCGTGGGTGAACAGGGAATACAGGAGGGGACTAAGTACACACCCCTGAGGGACCCCAGTGTTGGCCCATCAGGAAGTCCAGGATCCAGTGCAGAGGGAGATGTTTAGTCCCAGAGTCCTTAGCTTAGTGACGAGCTTCGTGGGCACTATGGTGTTGAATGCTGAGCTGTAGTCAATGAACAGCATTCTCACATAGGTGTTCCTTTTGTCCAGGTGAGAAAGGGCTGTGTGGAGTGTGATTGAGATTGCGTCATCTGTGGATCTGTTTGGGGGGTATACGAATTGGAGTGGGTCTAGGGTGTCCGGGAGGATGCAGTTGATGTGAGCCATGACCAGCCTTTCAAAGCACTTCATGGCTACCGATGTGAGTGCCACGGGACGGTAATCATTTAAGCAGGTTACCTTCGCATCCTTGGGCACAGGGACTATGGTGGTTTGCTTGAAACATGTAGGTATGACAGACTCGGTCAGGGAGATGTTGAAAATGGCATTGAAGACACTTGACAGTTGGTCCGCGCATGCTTTGAGTACACGTCCTGGTAATCCGTCTGGCCCAGTGGCTTTGTGAATGTTGACCTGCTTAAAGGTTTTGTTCACATCGGCTACCGAGAGCGTTATCACACAGTCATCCAGAACAGCTGGTGCTCTCATGCATGCTTCAGTGTTGCTTGCCTCGAAGCGAGCATAAAAGGCATTTAGCTCGTCTGGTAGGCTCTCGTCACTGGGCAGCTCGCATCTGGGTTTGCATTGGATGAATCCCGGACCATATTCCAGTCTGTGCTAGCAAAACAGTTCTGTAGTGTAGCATCCGCATCATCTGACCACTTCCGTATTGAGCGAGTCACTGGTACTTCCTGCTTTAGTTTTTGCTTTTTGCTAAGCAGGAATCAGGAGGATTTGGTCAGATTTGCCAAATGGGGGACTTTGCTGCATCTCTGTGTGTAGATTAAAGGTGGTCTAGGATTTTTTTTTTCTGGTTGCACATGTGATATGCTGGTAAAAATTTGGTAAAACTGATTTAAGTTTTCCTGCATTAAAGTCCCCGATCACAAGGAGCGTCGATCTGGGTGAGCATTTTCTTCTTTGCGTATTGCCTTATAGAGTTGGTTGAGAGCGGTCTTAGTGTGGTGGTAAATAGACGGCTACGAATAATACAGATGAGAACTCTCTTGGTAGATAATATGGTCTACAGCTTATCATAAGGTACTCTATCTCAGGCGAGCAATACCTCGAGACTTCTTTAATATTAGACATTGCGCACCAGCTGTTATTGACAAAAAGACACACACACCCACCCCTCGTCTTACGAGTGGTAGCGTCTCTGTTCTGCCGGTGCATGGAAAATCACGATAACTCTATATTATCCATATCTTCGTTCAGCCACGTCTCGGTGAAACATAAGATGTTACAGTTTTTAATGCCCCTTTGGTAGGATAATCTTAATAGTAGGTCATCAATTTTATTTTCCAATGATTGCACGTTAGCAAGAAGAATGGAAGGCATTGGGAGTTTATTCGCTTGCCACCGGCTTCTCAGAAGGATCCCCGATCTGCGTCCCCTTTTCCGGCGTCTTTTCTTCATGCAAAAGGCGTGGATCTGGGCCTGTTCCAGTGAAAGCAGGATATCCTTCTCGTCGGACTCGTTAAAGGAAAAAGCTTCTTCCTGTCCGCGGTGAGTAATTGCTTTTCTGATGTCCAGAAGTTATTTTCAGTCATCAGAGATGGTAGCAGCAACATTATGTACACAATAAGTAAAAAAAAAATAAGTTACATGAAACGCACATTTGTTTTACAAAATAGCACAATTGGTTGGGAGAATGTAAAACGTCAGCCATGTTCTTCGGCGCCATCTTCAAACAGAGACAGCAGAATCGCCTTTGAAATTTAGACATTGCGTATCATTTAACAGTTACATTTCACGTTATGCTGTTCATATAAACAATTTATTTCTCACAGTTATTTATCCCTGAAAAGGGGAGAGGGTTTGGGAAGGAAATCTTGATAAATCTCGGTAACCCTGTTCTCGCTATTCATCTCTTGTGTGCATCGTTTGTCTTTTAGTGAAGAGAAATGTTCATGTGGTAGATTTTTAGTAAACAATTAAATAGCTTTACTTTTCACATCTCTTTTAATCCTCCACTTCATATTTTTTAAGTTGCATTATGGAAGTTTTCAACACCGCAACTTTAAAATGTTCCAATGATGCCCTCATGAATTCGTTTTTCAGCGGAACCTCAAAATGTTCTTGTAATGTGAGGAGTTGAGTTAACCCATAGGACCATCCCAAATGGCCTTCCCCATATTTGTCCAATATGTGTATTTATTTCAACATCGGCCATATTTCCAATATAAAAACGCAAGCATCATGGGATGATGGATACTTAGGGGACTCTACAACACGATGAAGAAGAGGCAGCTTGAAAAATACTTAAGATCTCGGCCTGCTCTCAGCCATAAAGCGACCACATTGGGAAGCATTCCCCTAACCACAATAATTCTTTGAGGCCACTGCTGATTAGTTTGCTATTAAAACAAGGTTTTATAGAATAGCTTGAATTCATTTGGCAGTTTTAGACACATACAAACGTGTCAATGATAACAATAATCAAGGGCTGTATTGTTTGTTCATACATATTTAAAGATTTCAAAACGGACAACCAAAGGAGCCTTCTTTATACGACTGAATTGTAAATGTACTCGCCTGCTAATGGTGACAATGATGATGAAGTTCTTGACAGCAGTTACAATGATGATGATTATAATGACTGTGTATTCTTCTCTTTCTCTCTCTCTCTCCCCCAGATCCTCTGACTGTGGGGCTCGTCGTCGGGCCCAGGGGGAGCCGCCACCATTGCTTCCAACGAGTGGAGTGCCAACGGTAGCCCGGAGGATGGGCTGGAAGAGGGGAACGATGAGCTGGACAAGGCCATGGACGGGGACGCCGAGGGGGTGTGGAGCCCAGACATAGAGCAGAGCTTCCAGGAGGCCCTGGCCATCTACCCTCCCTGTGGACGGAGGAAGATCATCCTCTCAGATGAAGGCAAGATGTATGGTGAGTAAGACACAAGCAAGCAATCCCACACTCACACACAATACATTTTTTATGGTACCTTTTTTCATCATGGGCCCTTTATGGTCTTAAAAACATCAAGTATAATTTTTTAAATGACTTGATGTGTCAGGCAGTCAATGTACTGATACCAAAACAGGGTGCTATGGTTTGATTGCCACATCATTGATGTTTGACCTTGATGACCTTGTCATCAACCAATCCGGTCTAGACAGTAGTTTATTTGTGTAGTTATACCTAACAAACTTTTTCTAATTCTTATTTAACTAGATATAAAACTGGAACGTACACACACACACACACACACACACACACACACACACACACACACACACACACACACACACACACACACAAACAAAAATCCAACTCATTCCATGTGTTAATCTGCCCTCCATCACTTTCTGGCTCATGTATTGAAACACCTGTGGCTTAATGTGTTTGGATCCCATTACCTTCTGTAGTGAGGAAGGAAAATAAAATCTCAGCAGTTTGTAGTCTATTGGTTATTATCAATAAATGTCACAATAAGGTGCATCTCAAGCTCTGTTAAAACATGAACTGTGTGTGATTTTCAAATAAATGTGACAATTATTTGGTTGTAATATGAGCATATCCGAACTACTAATTTCCAATTATTCCATGCAAAACAATTGTGCACATTAAGCTCTAGGTCAGGGGTAGGCAACACCCTGGTCCTATGTTTTTGATATAACCGACCTGGAAGACCAGGTGTGTTCAATTGAACTGATCAGTTGGTCAGGTGTGGTGTTGAGTTGAAACAAAATCGTTTAGTACCTGTGGCACTCCAGGGACAGGGTTGCTTAGCCCCTGCTAGGGTCTATATCATAGTTATAAAGCAAGTTACTGCATGCTTTTATGATCAGTAAACAGTCGGGGTGTAACGGTACACATATTTGTACCGAACAGTTCGGTATGGGGACCTCGGTTCGGTATGGGGACCTCGGTTCGGTATGGGGACCTCGGTTCGGTATGGGGACCTCGGTTCAGTATGGGGACCTCGGTTCAGTATGGGGACCTCGGTTCGATATGGGGACCTCGGTTCGGTATGGGGACCTCGGTTCAGTACACACTGTGAATGAATACATTAAAATAGTTCAAATAAAATACTAGGCCTATAGCAGTGTATGCCAACCATGGTCCTGGGGACCCCAAGGGCTGCACGTTTCGTTTTTTGCCTTAGCACTATACAACTGATTCAAATGATACAATCTTGATCATTTAGTTCATCATTTGAATAAGCTGTGTAGTGCTAGGGCAAAAACCAAAACGTTCACCCCTTGGGATCCCCAGGCCCGAGTTTGGGAAACGCTGCATTGTAGGCCTATGCCTCTTGAGTAAATCTGAGCTGAAAAAAAACATTTCAGGCTATTCCGTTAAAAGAACTAGAGCCTATGCATACGTTGTAATCACAATTCAAATCTTAATTGCCGCATTTCAAACAGTCCTTGTGTGAGTTGCAGCTAGGAACTAGTTCTGTACGATTGTGGTGAGTGGTGGGGTCGATAAACCAGAATTGGAGGATCCTCCAGTTTGGGAACATTTTGGCTTCCCGTATATTAAAATGGCGATGGACAGAGAGTTGTGGATAAAACGTTAACAGTATGTCGCCACACTCAATGACCTCAAATATGTTGACATATTTACACCGACATCACCCCAGTAGCCTGTACCGGAGCAAGATGGAAACGCAAAGAGACAACAACACAACATCTTCTTAACCCTGCATTCAAGCAGCCCTTGGCAGCTGATTCTGATCGGGCCAAAGAAATTACAAGAACGATAGGTTGACTATGTTTAGATTTTTTACAGTCTGGTTTATAGCTGCGGATATACAGTATGCCTATTCCCGGTTGTTGAGAATAGGATGAACATGCTAAGTTACGAACTTCCCTCTTGCACCCATTTCAGGAAACAGGTATTACCCTTTCTTGCAAACTGATAGAGCTTGCAAGAAAGGCAGTCAGAGCTTGCAAGAAAGGCATTTCACTGTACTTGTGCATGTACCATTAAAACTTGAAGCTTGAAACTATTTAAGCAAGCCAAAGCCGGGGATTTCAATGAATTGTCCACAACCCTGTGTTGTGCTTACTTAACAGTGACAGCCATCATATTACCCCGGAGTGAGAGATGTACCATACTACAGACACGCCCCGTGTATGAGTCACACTTGCGTATCTGGCAGTGAAGGAGGCAGTGTCATGGTGTGTTCATAACCAAGATGGAAGTGGAAATGTACCCATAGAGATAGATACAGGACTTATCTTTGTATCTGTGCCATTGTGGCGCCCGTGACAGCAGTGGCAGCACCATTCAGGCAATCTTCATTTTGAAGCAGTGAGTTTTCTTCTTCATGATTGGCTGATCCCTCCTGATGACCCGGTTGGACATGACTCCAACAGGGTCACCAGGAGGGACCATCCAAAGAAGTTGTAAGTTCCACCCCACTGGACACACACTGGTTGATTCAAAGTTGTTTCCACATAATTTCAATGAAATTACTTTGAACCAACGTTGAATTAACGTGTGTGCCGAGTGGGACCCAGTTTCCCATTTTAACACGGCATTTTGCCCACTAGAGGCCTCTATCATTCTCTATGGAGTTTACCACATATGACTGGGAAAACTCCACTTGAACATCCCTGCAACTGGTATTTACTTGTGCAAATCTCGTTTATCATTTTGAGCGTCCACTTCTCCCACATGGTGAACTCTGACGTTACCTACTAAGGAAATGGCCTCTATAACACTATTTCCAGCAGTTAAATGCAACAACAAAACCTTATTTATAAAAAGCAACATATTAATGTGTTTTTTTAAACTCTATAATTTGTTTATAAGCATGATAGCTGTACTGTTAGTTTATGGTTAACGCAGCTTGTTGGCCATTAGCCAATCTGCATTTCTCAACTAGTTCAAATCAGATGAATGCATCCAACTGTTATTTAGGACTTCATAACTGGTAAATTCCCACCTCCCACACGGAGAGGAAACTTGAGAGGCCCAACATCACAACAGACAATGCCAGGAACATTGTGAATGCTCAACATTGTGAATGCTCAACTTTGTGGATAGCATGTAGTACTTTCCTGCAATCAAATGAATATTTTTCATAAATTCACAATTAATAAACATGCTAAAATAATATAAAACACTGAAAATCTGGTGTTACTAAGTCAAAGTTTTTGTTATATTTCAGTCTTATGATAATATTGGGATACTAACTCAAAATGTAATTCATTCCAACTTTATATCTGACATTGTTCAGGTGTCTTTTTAAGCCCATAACCATGTGTGTGAATTGTATGCTTTTGTTTCAAAGTAGATTGTTTAAGACTACCGATTGTTTAAGACTACCGATTGTTTAAGACTACCGATTGTTTAAGTGAGGGTAGCAATATCCTTTCGGGATATAGCTAAGCTCATGTCATTTAGCTTGCTTCATCAGAGAAGGCTTTTGTGAAGATCTTGACATCGGCAAGTAGCTTATATTTTGAGTCTAAACTTGTCCTGGTAAAGTTGTCTGTCTCGACTACTGTCATTACTACTATAGGCAATAGGTATAGCTGGTCCATTATTCAATATCTTTATAAGTTGGTTTCCAGTAGCAATCGTGGATAAACAGCCTTAAAATCAATTCTGAAAGAGGTATAATATTAGCTAGCGAAGGTATGTTGGTTGGAGATAAAAAGTATAGAGCTTACCATAATGTTGAGGCGACTTTACAAAGTTGCTAGCTGGCAAACATTATTTCTAGCTAGTGTTACATGGGCATCTGTGCCCTTCTGCTGCTTTACAGGCAGAGGCCACTACGGACGGAAAATGTACCTAAACCACACATAATTGTCAGGTAAAGTACAGTTTAATATTATGTCACTCAAATTTCCAATTAAATGGGGGCCAATATATTGAGAGATGTAGTGTGTATTCCAGCTGTGTTCTGCTGTAATGCATTGGAGCATGCTGTGGCTTGCCCCCCAGCTGGGAATGGAATGTTTCAATATGATGTTATTGATAACAACCTATAGAAAGACACATCCTGTTTCGTTTATGTTTAATATTGCTTGATTTTTTTTTTCTTCATTCTTATCACAACATCATGGTGAGGCTCTAGCTTTCCTTGCTCAATGCATATATGCTCTCCCATACGATGTGTCACAGCAAACCGAACAGGTCTGAGCCTGTCGTCCCCTGACCCAGGGGCTGGTTGTTCCAGTCTCACTAGAAACATAGCATCAGAGCTGGAGCTTAGTTACCCAGAAGACACCACAGGCAGCTCCCCTTAGCTTGGTTTTCACCTGGCTTTCCTTAACGCTTCAAACCGGTTCTGTCAGTGTTATCACCTGTCAGTGCTGTCTCCAGCTATTTGCCACCTGCCATTTATTGCTCTTCTCTTCCTCATCTGCAGTCCTTAGACTGTGAATTAGGAAAGTGGCATACCAAGTGTCCTTTATAACTTCATGTCAGTCTAACACACCAAGGTGCTTCTTGCCATAACCAGTTATGCACTGTCTCTCACCTGGTCTCCAGAATAGCTTTTCCTGCTTCCTGAACCAGTTGGACCGACTTTGCAATTGTTTAACGCCATAAATCGAACCATGGAAACAAAAACATTGCAAAGAGTGCTATAAAACCTTCACACGGTCCTATAGGGATCTAAGCTATTTCCTCCACCAGCATGTTCATTAAAACGCAGGTGGAGAGAGCATGTTACTTGCTGAAATCCACTGCATCCAGATGGAGAAATTGGCAAATTGCTGATTAGAATCATAAAACATTCAGGTGTTAGAAACTGGCTGCATTTGTCTAAAGTTACTCTTTCTCCCTATGATGGGTGAGAAAACAGGGGATTGGCTGGCTGGGCTGCTGATGGGTGAGAAAACAGGGAAATGGCTGGCTGGGCTGCTGGTTTTGAATAAGACAGCCAAGTTGAAGAACATAAAACAGATTGAAATATGAATAGTCAGGAAATGCATGGAGCATGGGTTGAGATGTGGGCTTATTCGGGGGGTTTGACTTCACAATGTCCTCACAAAACCTCTTGGTTTTGGGGAACAGTGTTATGTTAACCAGCATGATATTGGCTGAGGAGATGATATAGGCTGAGGAGATGATATTGGCTGAGGAGATGATATAGGCTGAGGAGATGATATTGGCTGAAGAGATGATATAGGCTGAGGAGATGATATAGGCTGAGGAGATGATATAGGCTGAGGAGATGATATAGGCTGAGGAGATGATATTGGCTGAGGAGATGATATTGGCTGAGGAGATGATATAGGCTGAGGAGATGATATAGGCTGAGGAGATGATATAGGCTGAGTCTCCTCAAGTCCTGTTGTGTAACCATCAAGTCATTTAATTATTGTTCATGTCTCATAAACTTAAATTGAATCCTGCACTTTTGAAACCATTTTAAATCCAACATCGGCTTCTATCAGAACGTTTTTCAAGACTATATATATTTAAGGGATTTTTTGTTGTTTTATTTTCATGGCTGTCTGCATTGTTGTTCTGTCCTTGCTGCTGTAAAATGGAATGTTTAGCATGCGTCTATCAGGAATGTCATTCTTTGGGTTCTGAGAGAGATTTGATTGTTAGTGGACAGACATATGACTAAGCTGCTAGCTGCCGTGTGCTAGCTGCCTCTGTGCTAGCTGTCGTTGTGCTAACTGCCGCTGTGCTAGCTGCCATTGTGTTAACTGCCGCTGTGCTAGCTGCCGCTGTGTTAGCTGTCGTTGCGCTAACTGCCGCTGTGCTAGCTGCCATTGTGTTAACTGCCGCTGTGCTAGCTGCCTCTGTGCTAGCTGTTGTTGTGCTAACTGCCGCTGTGCTAGCTGCCATTGTGTTAACTGCCGCTGTGCTAGCTGCCGCTGTGTTAGCTGTCGTTGCGCTAACTGCCGCTGTGCTAGCTGCCATTGTGTTAACTGCCGCTGTGCTAGCTGCCATTGTGTTAACTGCGTTTCTGGCTAGGCTGGTTGCGGTCTAAACCGAAACTCTGACTAGCTCTCCTCTCCTGGGGGATGTGGTGTTGAGTCTGCCTACAGTTACATCCTTTTAACTGTATCTGATCTGACTGGATGGCTAGCTAGCTAGCTAGAGCATATTCATTGACATTGCTATATGTCAGAGGGACCTGTTGCTAAATGCTATTTCATAGTTGGTTGGCTGGGTGTTACAGGTAACCTACTATGAATGAGAATGGACCAGATTAACACCTTTCAGTTGTCTGTGAATGTATTCATGTATTGCCAATTGCGCGATAATAGCACTGCAGAAGTGCACAGTTTCCTCTGACAACATTGCCATGGTTTAACCTCTGTCTGTCTATTGACCTTCCCTCGAGTCTATTGAAGAAGAGACTTTAATGGAAAAGCAAGATGGTGGCTCCTCTCCTGGTTTAGCAGGACAGTGAAGTGTTCAGAACCTATATCCCAGTGTTGTTTCTCAGAAAAGGAACACAACAGAAGTGGCAGGTCAAACTGCAGCGTGTTCCCTCCCTAAGCAGCACACTGTCAGGACCCCCAGTAGAGGTCAAGAAGAGCGGCTGCTTTCTTTTTTCCAAACCAGTAAACACCCTATCCATTTACGTCATCTGAGGCCCTCCTGGCAGCGAGGCATGCCCCCAACCCAGAAGAAGCATTCTCACAAGGCGATGACCTCAGACATCTAAATTCTGCCCTGACGTGAGGCCGGGGGAATTTTAACGATTGCACTGTGTGTAATACTGTCTACTCCACAGTCTCTGACTGGGGAAGCGCTGCAAGTCCAATGCCGTGGCCTCCAAAACCAGGCAAGTCATCATCATCCCTCCTGTTGGGAATTCCATCTGGATTTTTCCACAAGGAATGTTCTTGTGGGAAATCAGTAGTGTTCCCTGATGACTACTGACCACAGATATCATGTGGCACTCAGAATTGCCCCGGTTTCTCCCTATGGTCAGAATGTCAGATGACCTTAAGATGAAAAATATAATTTGGAATGAAAAATCAATAAGTAGAACACCCTCAAAATGGTTGGAACATGGAGGCCATGATTCGTCTGTGTGTATTTGGCCACCAGCCAGCAGAGTTCAGAGGTCAGGAGGAAGAGAGGATGAAGGGAGGAGGGTGTGTCTTGTTTTGTGGTGGAGCACGGCTGAAATATTGTTCACCTGTGTTATCTTGCTGGAGAAAGGCATGCTGCCAAGTCCTGAGCACACCTCCTCCTCCTGCAATGCACTCTGGGTAAGAAGGAAAAAACAGCAAAATAGGGCACTGGAGGGAAACACATGTCTCCTAGTGACCTTTGCACGCTGCGCTAGGAATGAGTGATGGGTTCATTGCATGCAGTAGAAGTCGGTAGAAGGACAGAGTAATATATGCAGCAGTTGGTAGATGAGTTTTTTAGTTAGGCTGAACTTGAGTTTCATAGACAAGAGAGGAGTGGAAAGGAAAGCAGCATGTGATGACTAAGAGGGCCTGGTGTTTCCCTGTCATTCTCTTGCTGAGATGTCAGGAATGTTGTCTGTCATGGCCAAACAGTATGTTAGCAATTTAGGATTACCTCAATGTGAAAGGTTGGAGAGAGCAAGAGAGTAAGGGAGATAGACAGGGAGCGAGATAGAGATGGAGGGAGAGGGGGAGACAGAGGGAGATAGATCGACAGAAAGACACGAGGGAGAGAGAGAAAGAGGGTGGGAGATAGATAGATAGAGGGAGGGAGGGAGGGAGGGAGGGAGGGAGGGAGGGAGGGAGGGAGGGAGGGAGGGAGGGAGGGAGGGAGGGAGGGAGGGAGGGAGGGAGGGAGTAGATAGACATCATTACAACACTGTATACTGTATATACATAATATGACATTTGTAATGTCTTTATTATTTTGGAAGTTCTGTGAGTGTAATGTTTACTGTATTTGTATTGTTTA
Source organism: Oncorhynchus tshawytscha (assembly GCF_018296145.1). Classification (NCBI taxonomy): domain Eukaryota; kingdom Metazoa; phylum Chordata; class Actinopteri; order Salmoniformes; family Salmonidae; genus Oncorhynchus; species Oncorhynchus tshawytscha. The sequence goes on along the minus strand of NC_056430.1, from coordinate 13,732,615 downwards.
TTTCACTTTTGTATATTATCTACCTCACTTGCTTTGGCAATGTTAACATATGTTTCATGCCAATGCCAATAAAGCAGGCAGACAGACAGACAGACAGACAGACGGAGGGAGGGAGGGAGGGAGGGAGGGGGGGGAGGAGGGAGGGGAGGGAGGGAGGGAGGGAGGGGGAGGGGAGGGAGGGAGGGAGGGGGAGGGAGGGAGGGGGAGGGAGGGGAGATAAATAGATAGACAGAGGGAGGGAGGGAGTTAACTCTGCTCCCCATCTCAGTGTGTAAGTGGAAAATTCCAGTGGACATGCAGTAAAAGAGGATAGTCATGGCAGGGAAGAGGTTAATCACGGCAGAGTCAGCCTGCGGGGCTCTGCAAACTGAGTGTTGAGCAATCTGAGGGAGGGAGGGAGGGAGGGAGGGAGGGAGGGAGGGAGGGAGGGAGGGAGGGAGGGAGGGAGGGAGGGAGGGAGGGAGGGAGGGAGGGAGGGAGATGGAAACAGGGTGAAGTAGAGTGGTTGCCGATTGATTGAGATAGAGGTAAGATGGCAAGCGAGGGAGATGTACAGAAAGTTATTGTGTGAGCATACACTTGTGTACGTGTTAGTGGTCCTTGTTCGTAACTTGGACTGTGAGTGTGTGTGTGTGCACTCGTGTGTGTGTGTGTGTGTGTGTGCCAACCTGTCCACCACCTGACTTGAGGCCTTGAAGGGAGACCCCGTCTCTTCCGCCTAGCTGAACCTTCTGTCTAGTCTGAACAGGCCTAGCCAGTCTGCCTCTCTAAATCAATCTTCTACTTTGCAAAAGTCTTGTGTAAAAGACTTGGTAATTCCATGGCTCACAACCCCAGTCAGTTACTTACAACCTTACAACCTTTAATGAAGACACACAGAACAGTTTTCTTAAAACTGCCTTTGTAAATTAAGCTCATTTCCAGTTATTTTTATGTTGAAAATGTGTATTCGGTACAGAGGGAACAGATTCTAGAAGCCATTTGTTTGATAGTTAGTTCCACTGCTCCCTCAGTCCAGAAGATTGATAGTAGCAGTTGGGCTGAAGAGGGTAGGGGTCGGGGGCCAGGGGTGTAGGGGGTTGTAATTGTTCTCTCCCACCTCCTGACTGCGACAGTCAGTGGCAGGTGTTACTGTCCGTTGGGTAAGGGGTCACACACAGGGGTTATTTTGGGAAGGGAGGGGTGTGTGTGTGTGGGGGGGGGCAGCCCTGATGCCAGGTGGCAGTTGTTGGTAAAGACAGTTATGGCTTTGTGTATCCTCCTAGAGTTACAGCCTCAGCTGCCCACCTACCCCCACCCCAACTCTTCACCCTCCACCCTAACCCCCAACCCCTCACCCTTCCGCCCACCCTAGCCCTCAACCCCGGAACCCTCCACCCCAACCCCTCACCCTCCACCCCTACCCCTCACTCCCTATCATATTGTCCCAAGATGGCATAGCAGTCAGACGTCCTTTGTCCTTGTCTTGTCGTGTCCCGTGTATATATATATTTACATATTTTCTTCGCATATCTTTTTTATTTTTTTAAATCTCAACTTCAAAACACTGCAACCCGCCAATAAAAAAAAAGTTTAAAAAGTATTATTCACCTCAAATCTGAAATCCACAATAGAAGCTAGGCAGTTTACTGGCTAACGTTAGTATTCAGCTAACCACGGTTGGTGGTCATCAGCTATCCTTTAGCTCGTAAAACTATCGGCAGTTTTGTACAACACGACTCAGACAAGGGCATACCGGACCTATTTTCTCTCCATATCCCCGGATTTCTACCCCAAGCTCTGGACATTTACACCTGGATTTTGCAGCTAGCTAGCTGCTATCCGAGTGACAATTGCTTACGTCGGTCCCGGAGCAAACATCAATTATTCTGGAGCTAGCCAACTGAAGAGTTCCATCAGCCACTCCTGGGCTACAATCACCTATCCGGACCCGTTTTACTGCCAATGCGGAGCCCCACTGGGCCTTCACGACTGGACTACCAACGTTATCTGCCCGAGGGAGTTATCCAACTGGCCCCTCCGTCGCGACGTTACCTGAACGCCCATCTGCGGCCCGCTAATCTTTAGCTGTCTTATCGGCTACTATCTGAATAGGTCTATCGGACAATTTTCTTGGGTTACTCTAACTATATCTATTTTGCCAATTGGATTGGTCCCCTCTACCACACCGAACCCCACTAATCTACTGACGGAAACGCACCAGGTGGCTAAAAACAGACCTCCATCCTCTGCCAGCTTGCTACCCATGGCCCGGCTAGCTGTATGAATCGCCAAGACCCCAACCAACCCCACTACTCACTCGACCCTTATGATCACTCGGCTAAGCATGCCTCTCCTTAATGTCAATATGCCTTGTCCATTGCTGTTCTGGTTAGTGTTTATTGGCTTATTTCACTGTAGAGCCTCTAGCCCTGCTCATTATACCTTATCCAACCTCTCAGTTCCACCACCCACACATGCGATGACATCACCTGGTTTCAATTATATTTCTAGAGACAATATCTCTCTCATCATCACTCAATGCCTAGGGTTACCTCCACTGTATTCACATCCTACCATACCTTTGTCTGTACATTATACCGTGAAGCTATTTTATCGTCCCCAGAAACATCCTTTTACTCTCTGTTCCGGATGTCCTAGATGAGCAATTCTCATAGCTTTTAGCCGTACCCTTATCCTACTCATCCTCTGTTCCTCTGGTGATGTAGAGGTAAATCCAGACCCTGCAGTGCCTAGCTCCACTCCTATTCCCCAGGCGCCCTCTTTTGATGACTTCTGTAACCGTAATAGCCTTGGTTTTATGCATGTTAACATCAGAAGCCTCCTCCCTAAGTTTGTTTTATTCACTGCTTTAGCACACTCTGCCAACCCGGATGTCCTAGCCGTGTCTGAATTCTGGCTTAGGAAGACCACCAAAAACTCTGAAATCTCCATCCCTAACTACAACATTTTCAGACAAGATAGAACGGCCAAAGGGGGCGGTGTTGCAATCTACTGCAGAGATAGCCTACAGAGTTCTGTCCTACTATCCAGGTCTGTACCCAAACTATTTGAACTTCTACTTTTAAAAATCCAACACTAAAAACAAGTCTCTCACTGTTGCCGCCTGCTATAAACCCCTCTCTGCCCCCAGCTGTGCTCTGGACGCGATATGTGAACTGATTGCCTCCCATCTATCTTCAGAGCTCGTGCTGCTAGGTGACCTAAACTGGAACATGCTTAAGACCCCAGCCATCCTACAATCTAAGCTTGATGCCCTCAATCGCACACAAATTATCAATGAACCTACCAGGTACCACACCAAAGCCGTAAACACGGGCACCCTCATACATATCATCCTAACCAACTTGCCCTCTAAATACACCTCTGCTGTTTTCAACCAAGATCACTGCCTCATTGCCTGCATCCGTAATGGGTCAGCGGTCAAGCGACCTCCAATCATCACTGTCAAACGCTCCCTGAAAAACTTCAGCGAGCAGGCCTTTCTAATCAACTTGACCCGGGTATCCTGGAAGGATATTGACCTCATCCCGTCAGTAGAGGATGCCTGGTTATTGTTTTTAAATGCCTTCCTCGCCATCTTAAATAAGCATGCCCCATTCAAGAAATTTAGAACCAGGAACAGATATAGCCCTGGGTTCTCTCCAGACCTGACTGCCCTTAACCAACACATAAACATCCTATGGTGTTCTGCATTAGCATCGAACAGCCCCTGTGATTTGAAACTTTTCAGTGAAGTCAGAAAACAATATACACAGGCAGTTAGAAAAGCCAAGGCTAGTTTTTTCAAGAAGAAATTTGCATCCTGCAACCCAAATTCAAAAACGTTCGGGGACACTGTAAAGTCCATGGAGAATAAGAGCACCTCCTCCCAGCTGCCCACTGCACTGAGGGTAGGAAACTCTGTCACCACCGATAAATCCACTATAATTGAGAATTTCAATAAGCATTTTTCTACGGCTGGCCATGCTTTCCACCTGGCTACCCCTACCCCGGTCAACTGCGCTGTACCCCCCACAGCAACTCGCGCAAGCCTTCCCCATTTCTCCTTCTCCCAAATCCAGTCAGCTGATGTTCTGAAAGAGCTGCAAAATCTGGACCCCTACAAATCATCCGGGCTAGACAATCTGTACCCTTTCTTTCTAAAATTATCTGCCGAAATTGTTGCAAACCATATTACTAGCCTGCTCAACCTCAACCTTTCGTGTTGTCTGAGATTCCCAAAGATTGGAAAGCAGCTGCAGTCATCCCCCTCTTCAAAGGGGGGGACACTCTTGACCCAAACTGCTACATACCTATATCTATCCTACTCTGCCTTTCTAAGGTCTTCGAAAGCCAAGTCAACAAACAGATTACTGACGATTACCACCGCACCTTCTCCGCTATGCAATTTCAGAGCTGGTCATGGGTGCACCTCAGCCACGCTCAAGGGCCTAAACGATATCTTAACCGCCATCGATAAGAAACAATACTGTGCAGCCGTATTCATTGATCTGGCCAAGGCTTTCGACTCTGTCAATCACCACATCCTCATCGGCAGACTCAATAGCCTTGGTTTCTCAAATGATTGCCTCGCCTGGTTCACCAACTACTTCTCTGATAGAGTTCAGTGTGTCAAATCGGTTGTCCGGTCCTCTGGCAGTCTCTACGGGGGTGCCACAGGGTTCAATTCTTGGGCCGACTCTCTTCTCTGTATACATCAGTGATGTCGCTCTTGCTGCTGGTGAGTCTCTGATCCACCTCTACGCAGACGACACCATTCTGTATACTTCTGGCCCTTCTTTGGAGACTGTGTTAACAACCCTCCAGACGAGCTTCAATGCCATACAACTCTCCTTCCGTGACCTCCAACTGCTCTTAAATACAAGTAAAACTAAATGCATGCTCTTCAACCGATCGCTGCCTGCACCTGCCCGCCCGTCCAGCATCACTACTCTGGACGGTTCTGTCTTAGCACATGTGGACAACTACAAATACCTAGGTGTCTGGTTAGACTGTAAACTCTCCTTCCAGACTCACATCAAACATCTCCAATCCAAAGTTAAATCTAGAATTGGCTTCCTATTTCGCAACAAAGCATCCTTCACTCATGCTGCCAAACATACCCTCGTAAAACTGACCATCCTACCGATCCTCGACTTTGGCGATGTCATTTACAAAATAACCTCCAATACCCTTCTCAATATATTGGATGCAGTCTATCACAGTGCCATCCATTTTGTCACCAAAGCCCAATATACTACCCACCACTGCGACCTATACGCTCTCGTTGGCTGGCCCTCACTTCATACTCATCGCCAAACCCATTGTATTTACTTTGCCACCATGGCCTTTTTTTGCCTTTACCACCCTTATCTCACCTCATTTGCTCACATCGTATATGGACTTATTTTTCTACTGTATTATTGACTGTATGTTTGTTTTACTCCATGTGTAACTCTGTGTTGTTGAATGTGTCGAACTGCTTTGCTTTATCTTGGCCAGGTCGAAATTTTAAATGAGAACTTCTTCTCAACTTGCCTACCTGGTTAAATAAAGGTTAAATATATATACACTGCTCAAAAAAATAATAAAGGGAACACTAAAATAGCACATCCTAGATCTGAATGAATGAAATATTCTTATTAAATACTTTTTTCTTTACATAGTTGAATGTGCTGACAACAAAATCATACAAAAAGTATCAATGGAAATTTATCAACCCATGGAGGTCTGGATTTGGAGTCACTCAAAATTAAAGTGGAAAACCACACTACAGGCTGATCCAACTTTGATGTAATGTCCTTAAAACAAGTCAAAATGAGGCTCAGTAGTGTGTGTGGCCTCCACGTGCCTGTATGACCTCCCTACAACGCCTGGGCATGCTCCTGATGAGGTGGCGGATGGTCTCCTGAGGGATCTCCTCCCAGACCTGGACTAAAGCATCCGCCAACTCCTGGACAGTGTGTGGTGCAACGTGGCGTTGGTGGATGGAGCGAGACCTGATGTCCCAGATGTGCTCAATTGGATTCAGGTCTGGGGAATGGGCGGACCAGTCTATAGCATCAATGCCTTCCTCTTGCAGGAACTGCTGACACACTCCAGCCACATGAGGTCTAGCATTGTCTTGCATTAGGAGGAACCCAGGGCCAACCGCACCAGCATATGGTCACACAAGGGGTCTGAGAATCTCATCTCGGTACCTAATGGCAGTCAGGCTACCTCTGGCGAGCACATGGAGAGCTGTGCGGCCCCCCAAAGAAATGCCACCCCACACCATGACTGACCCACCGCCAAACCGGTCATGCTGGAGGATGTTGCAGGCAGCAGAACATTCTCCACGGCGTCTCCAGACTCTGTCACGTCTGTCACATGCCCAGTGTGAACCTGCTTTCATCTGTGAAGAGCACAGGGCGCCAGTGCGCCAGACCTGGGCGCCAGACCTGTGAAGAGCACAGGGCGCCAGTGGCGAATTTGCCAATCTTGGTGTTCTCTGGCAAATGCCAAACGTCCTGCACGGTGTTGGGCTGTAAGCACAACCCCCACCTATGGACGTTCGGCCCTCATACCACCCTCATGGAGTCTGTTTCTGACTGTTTGAGCAGACACATGCACATTTGTGGCCTGCTGGAGGTCATTTTGCAGGGCTCTGGCAGTGCTCCTCCTGCTCCTCCTTGCACAAAGGCGGCGGTAGCGGTCCTGCTGCTGGGTTGTTGCCCTCCTACGGCCTCCTCCATGTCTCCTGATGTACTGGCCTGTCTCCTGGTCTCCATGCTCTGGACACTACGTTGACAGACACAGCAAACCTTCTTGCCACATATTGCATTGATGTTCCATCCTGGATGAGCTGCACTACCTGAGCCATTTGTGTGGGTTGTAGACTCCGTCTCATGCTACCACTAGAGTGAAAGCACCGCCAGCGTTCAAAAGTGACCAAAACATCAGCCAGGAAGCATAGGAACTGAGAAGTGGTCTGTGGTTACCACCTGCAGAACCACTCCTTTATTGGGGAGTGTCTTGCTAATTGCCTATAATTTCCACGTGTTGTCTATTCCATTTGCACAACAGCATGTGAAATTTATTGTCAATCAGTGTTGCTTCCTAAGTGGACAGTTTGATTTCACAGAAGTGTGATTGACTTGGATTTACATTGTGTTGTTTTAAGTGTTCCCTTTATTTTTTTGAGCAGTGTATATTTTTTAAATCCTCCCTCCTCAACCCCTGACCCTTGACCCCGTACCTCTCACCCCCAACCCCTCACCCCACCCTCAACCTCCACCCCAGCCAGTTAACCCTTGCTTAGCAGTGTGTGCATGTGTGTGTCCGCAGTCCGCACCGGCTGCGCTAGTAGGGACCTGGCCAATCAGACTGGCTAGCACAGATGTGACAGGCTGGGAGGAATGCTAGGAATGTGGAGGCGCTGGGGCGGGTGTGTCCCTCCTAATCCAGGGGGAGGGGCCGGCTGGCTGACTGACTGGCTGCTTCAGTTCAGTATCGGCTGGCCAAGCAGCTCATCTCAGTAGAGAGAGAGAAAGAGACCGATCGATAGGGGGAGAGAGAGAGAGAGAGAGAGAGATAGATGAGGGAGAGAGAGATAGACAGGGGAAGAGAGAGAACAAAAGGAGAGAGAGAGAGAGGGGGCTCAAGTCCTGCCAGCACTCATCTCCTAACATGTAGTACTTTTATGTTAATTACACCAAGCAGAGCAGAGCCTAAAGCAGGCCAAGGACCAAGGAAAAAGGCATATTGTCAGCTTTTCTCCTGTCATTGTGTCTGAGGTGCTGTCTGAAGTCAGTTGGCTTGGCCTGTCACAGGGCTTTTTTCAACATGGGTTTGCAATAATGTAAAGCTTTGGCTATCCTTTGTCCGTAACTTGGACTGTGTGTGTGTGTGTGTGTGTGTGTGTGTGTGTGTGTGTGTGTTTTGTTTTGTTTTACTATCATTGTGGATACCAGAAATCCAAAACAAGGAACATTCGGACAAGTGTGGGCATTTCGCTGGTCCTCACAAGGAAAAAGGCCATTTCAGGCTTTGGGGATAGGTTTAGGGTTAGGGTTACAATTAGGATTAGGAGTTAGGGGTTTAGGTTAGGGGTTAGGGATAAAATGATTTTGAATGGGAATAAACGTGACCTGTTTCAGGAAACTAGGCGTATGTCGC